>NC_084483.1:80685506-80994117 GCF_030035675.1 Rhineura floridana
GATGCTTATTGAGTTCAATGGGATTTACTCCCCTGCAATTATGCTCAGGATAGGTGAAACTGGCCAGAGAGAATGGGGAGGGGAGAAGGGGGATGGGAGCAAGCATGAGTGGTAGGGGAAGGGCAGATTTGATCATTTGCATGTTTATTGAGTTCAGTGGCATTTACTCCTGTGCAGTCATACTTAGGTTGTTAAAACTGACCATGGAGAGGAAGAGCTGGAGCGGGCAGGGGAAGAGGAAAAAGGAAGAGGGGAGGGGAGGAGGAAGGGAGAGAAGGGAGAAGAGAGGGGAAGAAGGGGGAAGGCAGGTCTGATCATTTGCATGCTTATTGAGTTCAGTGGGATTTACTCCCATGCAATCATGGCTAGGATAGGTAAAACTGACCATGGGGGAGGAGGAGGGGGAGGGGAGAATATAGGGAAGGAGGAAGGGGGGAGAGGGGAGCAGAAGGAGGGGGAGGGCATAATATAGGGAAGGAGGAAGGGGGAGAGGGGAGCAGAAGGAGGGGGAGGGGTGAAGGAAAGGGGAGGGAAGGGGCAAAACAGAGGGGATAGGAGAGAGAGGGGAGGGCAGATTTGATCATTTGCATGCTTTTTGTGTTCAGTGGGATTAATTCCTGTGCAATCATGTTTAGGACAGGTGAAATTGATCTGGGGAGGGGAGGGGAGGAGGAGAGCAGGAATGGGATGGGGAAAGAGGGAGGGGGAGAGAGGAGGAGATTGGATGGGTGAGCACTGGGCAGAGTGGAACCCCCTTTCCTTTCCAAAAGGAAAAGTTTGTGAACAGTAGCATTCTTTTTCAGGGGTTTCCCCACCTTTTTATTCTACAGGAGGCACATGTTGTTGCGCGGTGTTGGATGTAGAAGAGGTATGCCCAGTATGCCCAGTATGCCCAGTCCACGGAAGTGGAATAAAGACATCAACAGCTTTTCATGTAAAGATGGATCTTTACTGATCCTTAAGGCTTAAAGCTACTTCACAATACAGATTCTTTCTCCTACTAAACATAACTGACTTCCCACACACACGTCTGCTCTCTCAAGGTTTTTATGCACTTTAGGTTCTGTGCCATCTGCAGCCCCCCTCCTTGGAGCTGTCCTTGAGCTACTGTGCAGCTTTAACTCGTTCCTTGTCTTTTTGGAAACTTTGCACTGTTCAGAATCCTACACATGTAGCCTCCCACCCAAATTTAAACCAAAGCTGTCCCTGGCCACATGGACACCAGACTTTTATTTCACTTTAGACAGTCATGGCTTCTCCCTAAGAATCCTGGGAAGTGTAGTTAGTGAAGAGTGCTGAGAGTTGCTAGGAGACACCCTGTTCCCTTCACAGAGCTTCAGTCAGAGCGGCTGATTGTTAAACCACTCTGGCCACTTGAGCTCTGTCAGGGGAATAAGAGTCTTCTCTCAGCACCCTTCACAAACTACACTTCCCAGGATTCTTTGGGGGAAGCCATGACTGTCTAAAGTGAAACAAAGGTTTGGTGTGATTATGGCCCTCTGATTAGGCAAGCCAAGCAGCTGGGAGTCTGCTTTTAGAACACTGACAGTTGGTTCTTACTGAGCATGCCTGGCATTATCACTGATTTCAATGCTAAATTTCTTAAATTAATTAAACATCTGCCAGGCATTTTTTAAACTTTTAAACTACAGAAGATGAAGGTCAGAGTATGGGGCAAGGTCAGTAATAGGATTACAGGTACTCTGTCAGCATAGTTGATTTTTAATTAATTTCAAAATATTATGAGAACTCTGACAAAAAATACAAAAGGGGTCTGTTTTTTCTCTCTCTTTTTATAATTTGAACTCTCGATTCTCTCTGACTGTTTTGTGTATGGCCATGAAAATTTAGAAGGTTGTTAAGCAAGCATTTCTGAGTTCAGGACTCTAGGTTTTGTAAGGTTTTGTTTTGAAATGAGCTTATGGGAAGTATCAGAATGGCATGGGGGTATTTTCAATTTAACATTGTGGAATGCGAAAAATCCATGCTCACTTTAGTATACAGCCACTCTTGTGGCTGTATAATTTTGAGTGAGATTCAATCACATACCGGCAAATTCAGGTTGCACAATTACAGTTGATTGGGTGATTATGTGCAACAAGCCATACTTTACACAATAAGAATAGTGATTGGAATATACAGATAAAAATTGTGGAATAATAATTGCTTTCACGCAACGTTGTCTAATCTCGCCACAAATAAATCAGAGTGAATGCTCATTAAAAAGCCAACATCGTCTAATCTCCCTGCAGACATATCACGATGAGTGCTCAATAAACAGGTCATTTGGAAACACCCACAATTTATTTAACATTTATTTTTAAAACTGTACCTTGCTTTTTACTCCATGTCTCAAAGCAGCTTACTGTCCTGGCTCCTTCACAAAACACAACGGCAGAGGCTCTTAACTTGTATGTAAGGAAGAGATCTGTATTAAGGGGAGTAATGGTACAGATAGTTAGTGTTTCTCAGCAGACTGACCCATTCCAACGCTCCTGAGTTGGATGCCACACTTCTCTGCGTATTGCAATGCATTTTGGTGTGCAAAAAAGTACACAAAAATATGTATTTTACGCAAAGATGTGGTGAATTAATTTAAAGCATTAAAATGTATATTTTACATAAAAAGGGAATATTTTACATAAAAAGTGCACACAAAATATATACAACGGGAGGGAAATGGCAGAACAGACCTGTGCTTGGGTGCTACTGAGACTGAAAAAGGATACAATTACCTGCCTATCCCTGCATACACATCACAGGAGAATCAGTGTATTGTGTGGCATCATCAAGGCTACTTTAAATTAACATTTCTAGTATAATGTTCTTGTGCTTCAAAATGAAAATAAATCCCAGCCCCCACAAGTATTTGGGATTTTTTTCTGGGTTATTATTTTCAAATATGTTCCAAATCATAATGCCTGCAGCTCTGGCAATAATCTCTTGAAGCATTTCCAGGTGGCAAGTAATATAGTTCTGATAACATCACATTCTCGTATATTAAAAGCAATGACATTTTTAGTGCATGCTCCAGTAGTACAAAGAGCTCCCATTATATAATAAACACCTCTGGTTTTATTGTAAGTTTGGGAGCCATTTCCCCATTGTAACATAATAAATAGAACTTTTATTATTATTATGCTAAATAAATGAAGTGAAGCAACAAAGAAGTATTGTAAATGAAGTGTATGAGAAGGATAAAGCACACAGAAGATTAAATGAGAAGGCAAGTCTGAATTCAGACAGCTTGGCACTCTTGTGTGAAGTCTCAAAGAAGGTAGAAACTTTTAAAAAGGCTTTTCAAGTGTCTGCATTGAAAAGGAGATCGCTCCCCATCTATTTTATACAATATATCCTCCCAAAGAAGTAAATGTACAGCCTAAGCCGTAACTCAGTTCAGCTAAACTATTAGGATTTATTTCCATATGCTTCAATGGGACTGAATAGGCTTAGTAAATACAAACACTTTGCTCTAATTGGGTTAGGATTGATCTGCTAACCATAGTATAATATCTTCATGTGGGACAACCACCATATTCAATAGATGTGGATACAGGAAACACATTTAAACTTGTGTATGTACATAAATGTATGGATAATATGGTATTCCCAATCTCTATGTATGGATGTGAAAGTTGGACAGTGAAAAAAGCGGATAAGAGAAAAATCAACATTTGAAATGTGGTGTTGGAGGAGAGCTTTGTGCATACCATGGACTGCGAAAAAGACAAATAATTGGGTGTTGGAACAAATTCAACCGGAACTATCACTAGAAGCTAAAATGATAAAACTGATGTGATCATACTTTGGACACATAACGAGAAGACATGATTCACTGGAAAAGACAATAATTCTGGGAAAAACAGGAGGGAGTAGAAAAAGAGGAAGGCCAAACAAGAGATGGATTGATTCCATAAAGGAAGCCACAGACCTGAACATACAAGATCTGAACAGGGTGGTTCATGACAGATGCTCTTGGAGGTCGCTGATTCATAGGGTCGCCATAAGTTGTAGTTGACTTGAAGGCACATACCAACAACAACAAATGATTCTGTGTTACACCTTTGCATCAATGTCATAATGTAGAACCTAAAAGTGATGAATAATAAGTCAACTAGACAGGTAACAAGTCTACATTTGTTGTTGTTGTTATGTGCCTCCAAGTTGATCACGACCTATGGCGACCCTATGAATCAGCGACCTCCAAGAGCATCTGTCATGAACCACCCTGTTCACATCTTGTAAGTTCAGGTCTGTGGCTTCCCTTATGGAATCAATCTATCTCTTGTTTGGCCTTCCTCTTTTTCTACTCCCTTCTGTTTTTCCCAGCATTATTATCTTTTCTAATGAATCATGTCTTCTTATTATGTGTCCAAAGTATGATAACCTCAGTTTCATCATTTTAGCTTCTAGTGATAGTTCTGGTTTAATTTGTTCTAACACCCAATTAGACAGGTGACAAGTCTACATTATTGTATCTTTTAAAATGTAGAACTCTGCTGATCCTTTTACTTTTTAGGAAACCTCTTTTTTGGCATTTGTTAGGAAATATAAGAAACGTCATTAATTCTCTCTTTTCTTTCTTTTTTAAAAATATAGATTAACATCAGATGTAGGCTGGTGCCAGTGATTCTTTATGTTACTGCTGAGCAGTCATGCTCAAAGAGAGTCACTTTTATAACACACAGTTTTTAAAATCTTTGCAACATTAGAATTGGTCATAATTATCCTTATACATTGTGTTATGAGAAAAATCCTATAAATTAGGCAGAAAGGCTTGAAGATGAAAAATGTTGTCATTTAAAATTACCAGTAGGCTCTTTTAAAGCATATTTGCTGGAGAGCTAGAAAGTGAGTGAGAGAGGGGAAAATATCCCAAAAGTCGGTTAAAATATAAAATGGAAAATAGACATTTTAATGGACAGCCATCTGCCATCTGCATTGTGCATGGAATACAAACATAATACCTACGTAAGACCAAGATGTGTTTTGTACACATGGCTCAGTTTGCCATAGCTTTTCATCTAAAGCAAAATTTCATGGTGACCTTTGAGATTCAAGGGAGCAAAAAAGAAGTTTTCATAAGATTAGCAAAATCTATGTGTTCATAGATCCCTAAGTTGTCAGTTTGGTTCACCTAGGGATGAGAGACCTGTGGCCCTCCAGACAGCATTGTACTCCATCTCCCAGCACTTCCAGCCAGCACGGCCAATGGCCAGGGATGATGGGAGTTGGTCCAATGACATCTGAAGGACCACAGCTTCCCCTTCTCTCTAACTGAAGTGAAAATGTGGAGGGAATGAACATCTAAGGAACTGAGGCAAATTTGGACAGAGTAAGTAAGAGCACAAATGAGGGACTAGTAAACTTTTCAGGGGCAGGGGATTAAATAGATTCCTACCCAAAACATTTTCTCTACCTAAAGATAAACTCTTTTTAAAGAGTCTCCCCCCCCATCTTTGCTTCACTGTAATCACCATCATTTGTAAAAATGGTACAGGTGTCTATTTCCCCATGATTATATATATCTGGAAGACAGTATGCTGCAGCTTCAAAACATGATTGAAGCAAAATAAACATGATTTTTATACATGATGGTGCATATAGGTGGACACTCCCCCCCCCCTTGCATGGAGAGATCGCAGTGTAGGGAAATACGTGTGGAACAGCTTCTCAATTTGATTGTAGTAGTGCGTCCCTGTTTTTTTGACCCACGGTGAGCAGAAGTTGACATTTTGGTAAGATATCACTCTCACATTGACATGCTTTGTGATGGCTTACAAAGCTGTAGTTTCAGCTACAAGCATTAAGGCACCCTGAGCAGCTTATGCTCCATGAAAAGCAGCTTATGTTCCATGGTGGTGCATCACCCCAAGTAATGTGCAGAGGGTCGAGGTGCAAGATTACACAGAAAGAAACATAGGTTGTTCAAACATACTGCTGCTTCCCCAATTCCCTGCTTAGATCTGCCACCATACATGAGCAAAGCTTCAGCATGTAAGACTTTTAGGTTTGTTTTTTTATTTTATTTTATATTGACCATTTTTATACCAATTAATGTATAAAAATATCTCTAAGTGGTGTACACAAAACTAAAGTAGCAACAGTCAACTTAAATGCTACAAAATACACAGTTACATATACAAATGTTATATTAATTACTAATAAGGATAGACTAATAACAATTCCTTCTCCTTCTTACACATCTCCTCTCTCAGCCTCCTGGATCTTGGCAGGACTCCACACATCGACCCTGGCTGTTACCCAAGGCTCAAAGAAACAACAAACCAAATACCCAGGTGGGCAGCGGAGGACTTGCCAGGTGAGGGGAACACAGCCCAGACAATTAATGGCTGTGCTGTGTTCTGGTCCTCCGCACACCCACAGGATTGTTGGTTGCCCTATCAGCCAGCTCTCAGATCTCCGAATGCTGCTTTTGAATGCCAGATCGGTCCATAACAAGATCTCTCTCATTCACGATTTAATCGTGGATGAGGGGGCTGATCTGGCATGTATAACCGAGACCTGGGTGGGTGAACAGGGTGGAGCAAGTCTCTCCCAGCTGTGCCCACCTGGGTATTTGGTTCAGCATCAAGGTAGGTCTGAGGGCCGGGGAGGGGGGGTTGCTGTGGTTTATAGGAATTCCATCTCTCTCTCCAAGCACCCTGTCCATTTAGCTACTGGCCTGGAGTGTTTGCACCTTGTGTTGGGTCAATGGGACAGATTGGGAATTTTGTTGGTGTACCGCCCACCCTGCTGCCCAACAGACTCCCTAACTGAGCTGACGGAGGTGGTCTCGGATGTACTGTTGAGATCCCCTAGACTTCTGGTGCTGGGGGATGTCAACATACATGCCGAGGCAGCCTTATCTGGGGCGGCTCAGGACTTCATGGTTTCCATGACAACCATGGGGCTGTCCCAATATACTATTGGCCCAACGCATGTGGCAGGGCATACTCTGGACCTGATTTTTGCAACTGGACAGGATGAAGGTGATCTGAAGGTAGGGAGTCTTACATCAGCCCCTTTGTCATGGACAGATCACCGCTTGTTGAAGTTCAGACTTACAGCGACTTTCCCCCTCTGCAGGGGTGGGGGACCTGTTAAGATGGTCCGCCCCCAGAGACTGATGAATCCGGATGGTTTTCAAAAGGCTCTGGGGAGTTTTCCGGCTGATAAGGCTGGCGCTCCTGTCGAAACCCTGGTCGAACTGTGGCATACCGAAATGACCCGGGCAGTTGACATGATCGCCTCTGAGAGCCCTCTCTTGGGTAGAGCTCATACAGCTGCATGGTACACTCCAGAGCTGAGAGCAATGAAACAGCATAGGAGACGGCTTGAGGGCAGATGGAGACGAACTCCTGATGGATGCAGTTTTGCACTGGTACGTGCCTACACTAAGTTGTACTTAGTGGAAGTGCGGGCGGCAAAGAAACAATATTTTGCTGCCACTATTCAATCTTCTACCTGCCGGCCGGCGGAGCTTTTTAAGATTGTCTGAGGGTTATTACATTCTGGCCCTAAGGACATGATAGATCCATCTGAAGCCCATTGTAATGAATTTGCTAGGCACTTCCAGGACAAAATTTCTTGCATCCGTCAGGACTTGGACTCCAATGTTATAGCAGTGGATTTAAATGAGGTATCTGGAGCACAGTCTGGTCATGCTTTGTTGGATGGGTTTCAATTGGTGCAGCTCGAGGACATTGACAAGGTGCTTGGACAGGTGCGTACAACCACTTGTACATTGGATCCTTGCCCCTCTTGGCTGATAAAAGGTAGCAGGGTTGGAACTGCCGGCTGGGCCATGGAAGTAATTAATGCCTCATTGCGAGAGGGAGTGGTCCCTGGCTGCCTGAAGGAGGTGGTGGTGAGACCACTTCTGAAAAAATCTTCCTTGGACCCAGAAACTCTTAACAATTACAGGCCGGTAGCGAATGTTCCGTTCTTGGGCAAGGTCCTAGAAAGAGTGGTTGCGGACCAGCTCCAGGCACTCTTGGATGAGACCGATTATCTAGATCCATTTCAATCGGGGTTCAGGCCCGGTTTTGGCACGGAGACGGCCTTGGTCGCCCTGTATGATGACCTTTGTCGGGAGAAAGACAGGGGGAGTGTAACTCTGTTGATTCTCCTTGATCTCTCAGCGGCTTATGATACCATCGACCATGGTATCCTTCTGGGGAGACTCACTGATCTGGGAGTTGGAGGTACTGCTTGGCAGTGGTTCTGCTCCTATTTGGCGGGTCGTCTCCAGAAGGTAGTGCTTGGGGAGTTTTGCTCGGCACCCTGGGTCCTCCAATATGGAGTCCCACAGGGGTCAGTATTATCCCCCATGCTTTTTAACATCTACATGAAGCCGCTGGGTGCGGTCATCAGGAGTTTTGGAGTGCGTTGCCACCAGTATGCTGATGACACGCAGCTCTACTTCTCCTGTTCATCTTTCTCAGGTGAGGCTGTCAAGGTGCTGAACCGATGCCTGGCTGCGGTAATGGACTGGATGAGAGCGAATAAATTGAAGCTCAATCCAGATAAAACTGAGATGCTGTTGGTGGGTGGTTCTCTTGACCAGATGGGAGAGGTTCAACCTGTCCTGGATGGGGTTGCACTCCCCCTGAAGGAGCAGGTTCGTAGTTTGGGAGTTCTTTTAGAACCATCCCTGTCACTGGAGGCACAGGTAGCCTCGGTGGCACGGAGTGCTTTCTATCAACTTTGGTTGGTGGCCCAACTACCTCCCTATCTGGACAGGGAAAACCTTGCTTCAGTCATCCATGCACTGGTAACCTCTAGACTAGATTGCTGCAATGCGCTCTACGTGGGGCTGCCTTTGAAGACGGTTCGGAAGCTGCAGCTCGTGCAAAACGCAGCGGCCAGATTGTTAACAGGAACTCAGAGATGTGAACATATAACACCAATTCTGGCCCGCTTGCACTGGCTGCCCATACACTTCCGGGCTCAATTCAAAGTGCTGGTTTTGACTTATAAAGCCTTACACGGCTTGGGACCACAATACCTGATGGAGTGCCTCTCCCGATATGAACCTACCCGTACACTACGTTCAACATCAAAGGCTCTCCTTCGGGGAACCACCCAGAGAGAAGCCCGGAAGGTGACAACAAGGAAACAGGCTTTCTCTGTGGTGGCCCCCGAATTATGGAACTCTCTCCCTGATGAGGTACACCTGGCACCAACATTGTTATCCTTTCGGCGCCAGGTAAAAACCTTCTTGTTCTCCCAGGCATTTTAACATTTTAATATCTACTTTACATCTATCACTCACAATCTTAATATTTTAGAAATTTAAACATTAATATCTTAAACAGCTTAATATTTTAACTGATTTAATACATTTTTATACTTAACATTTTAGGATTGTGTCTGTAGTTGTCTATGTGTTTAAATATGTTAGTTATTTTGATATATTGTTTAAGTGTTTGATATATGTTTTTAAATTGTATACTGGATGTTTTTATGCTGTGAACCGCCCAGAGAGCTTCGGCTATTGGGCGGTATAGAAATATAATTAATAAATAATAATAATAAATAATAATAATTAATTAATAAACAAACAGGCTTCCTGAAAACTGCTGACATCAACTTAGTTTCTCACCTTACGCTTGCTTTATGGGCAGGTACCAAGGTGCATGGAGGTTCCTCAGGTTACCCATAGCTGTGTCCCATTCAGATGCACTGCACACAACCAGGTCTAGGCTGCAGTTGGTTTGGTTTGGTGTACAAAATTTATTTCCAGATGTACATTGGAAGCTGAGTCACATCATTGGTCCATCTAGCTCAATATTGCCCATACTGACTGGAGGAGACTCTCTAGAGTTTCAGATTGGGGTGTCTCTCTCAGCTCTACCTGGAGATGCTGGAAACTGAACCTGGACCATTGGCATACAAAGCAGATGCTTTCCTACTGAGCTACAGACCTTCTTAGGGGCGGAGAACCTTTTTCAGCCTGAGGGCCACATTCCCCACTTGGGCTGCCTTTGGGGGGCCATATGCAAATGCTGGCCAGGCCCCCAGAGGCAAATGTGGGCAGACCAATGGACTGTAGAAGGGGTACCTGGAGTTCCATAGGCCAGGTAGAGAGGCTTGGGGGAAGCAGCCTCCGGTTTTCCATCCCCAAAATAACTACTAGTCTCTGTGAGAAATAAATGCATGGATAGATGGATGGAAACAATTACAAACGTTTATTCACTAATAGGCAAAAAACCTTGCGGTTTAAGAATGAACCTATAGCCCACAGCTATTTCTATCAAACTTTAAAAAGCAGGGAAATTGGGCAGCTATAGTGAATGCACCAGGGGAGCAGGAGACCTGACCTCTCTGAGATATTGTACTGCCCTACAAAGTTTTCAAAAGGAAAACACTATTTGGGTTGGTCTTTCACAGTTCAATCCACTTCCTGTGTACCTTGGAAGAGTTTGGTAACATGTACCTCTGAGCATATGGTGAGTGGTGGCAACACCTGCCATCTCCAAAAATGGAGAATTACATTTTTGTATGTTTGTTGGTGTTCTTCTTACTTTGCTTATTTTCTGTGTTACTACTGTTTCTACAGAGAATCTAACCTTAATCTAGAAAATTATATTTCTCTCATTATTCATCCTAGAAATCTGTGTCAATTTTTTAAAATTTCAGAGCCTTTTTTATTAGTCAATGTCACATGATGGTGAAGACAGCTTTTTGTCTTTCAAACTGGAGGTTATGCTCTATTTCTATTTTGGGTGCATTAACAGTGGAATCTGAAACTGCAGTTTGATGTAAAATCAGACTGATTACAAAATGTTGCTACTCTAGCTGTTGGAAAAAACAAACTTGGCCTGCCCAAGATGCATGTTATAAGCCTGCTATGCTTAAACTACTCCACTTAAGGAAAGGTGGACATGGTCATTAAAAACATAGAGCACAACTAGAATTTTGTTAGAATATATTTCACCTCCCACTGTTTTATCTTGTGCAAACTGAGATGCTCCTCATGTCCATTGGAAACTATTCTGCAGAACAGTCAGTGTCATTATTCCACAATTGTTTTTGAAGCTTTTTTTAAAGTATTGCAAAGTGTTGCTGTACTTCACATATTCACAGAAACAGAAGCAAAAGAAAATGATTTACTATAGGAAACTTCACTAAAATTGCAAAGTAAATCAAACATATTAAAGTGATTATCTGAACTATATGAACTGTTTTAATATAGTTGCTTCCTCGCTGAAGAAGGAAGAGGGGAGGGGAGGAAGAAGAGAGAAGGAAGGGAAAGGAGAGGGGAAGGAGGGGAAAAGCAGGTCTGAACATTTGCGTGCTTATTGAGTTCAGTGGGATTTACTCCTGTGTAATCATGGCTGGGATATGTAAAACTGACCATTGTGGAGGAGGAGGGAGAGCAGAGGGAAGGAGGAAGGGGGGAGAGGGGAGCAAAAGGATGGGGAGGGAGAAGGAGGGGATTGTAAGGGGAGGGGGAGTCATGAAGGAAAGGGGAGGGAAGAGGGAAAAGGGAGATTATGGGAGAGAGGAGGAGGGGAGGGCAGGTTTGATCATTTTCATGCTTTTTGAGTTCAATGGGATTTACTCCCATGCAGTCATGCTTAGGATAGGTAAAAGTGACCATGGGGGAGGAGGAGGGGAGGGACAGGACGGAATGGAGGGAAAGGAGGAGGAGGAAGAGGGGAAGGGAAGGAGAAGGAGGGGGAAGAGGGAATTGGAAGGGGATGGGGAGGTGAAGGGGGTGAAGCAAGGGAGAGGGAAGTGGCAGTATCATTCTTTTTCCCTGTTTCCCCCACCTTTTTATTCTACAGCAGGCACATATAGCCTCCCACCCAAATTTAAACCAAAGCTGTCCCTGGCCAGAACCACACCAGACCTGTATTTCACTTTAGACAGTCATGGCTTCTCCCAAGGAATCCTGGGAAATTTAGTTAGTGAAGGGTGCTGAGAGTTGCTAGGAGACGCCCTGTTCCCCTCACAGAGCTTCAATCAGCACAGCTGACTATTAAACACTTCTGGCCACTGGAGCTCTGTCAGGAGAATAGGAGTTTCCTCTCAGCACCCTTCACAAACTACACTTCCCAGGATTCTTTGGGGGAAGCCATGACTGTTTAAAGTGAAATAAAGATCTGGTGTGATTGTGGCCCCCTGATTAGGCAAGCCTAGCAGCTGTGAGTTTGGCTTTTAGAACACTGACAGTTCGTTCTTACTGAGCATGCCAGGCCTTATCATTGAGTTCAATGCTATTTTTTAAAAAAATAATTAAAAATCAGCCAGACATTTTTTGAAAAACTTTTAAACTGCAGAGGATGAAGGTCAGAGTATGGGGCAAGGTCAGTAATAGGATTACAGGTACTCTGTGAACGTGGCTGATTTTTAATTAATTTCAACAAATTATGAGAACTGACAGAAAAAATACAAAAAGGGTCTGGTTTTTCTCTTTCTTTTTTACAGTTTGAACTTTTGATTCTCTCTGTTTTGTGTATTGCCATGAAAATTTAGGGGGTTGTTAAGCAAGCATTTCTGAGTTCAGGACTATAGGTTTTGTAAGGTTTTGTTTTGAAATGAGCTTATGGGAAGCATCAGAATGGCATGGGGGTATTTTCAATTTAACATTGTGGAATGCGAAAAATCCATGTTGACTATAGTATATAGCCACTCTCATGGCTGTATAATTCTGTTTTTACTGTTATGCAACACTATCCTATGTGTGTTTATTTGGAAGTAATTTCCCCTCTGTTCGGTTAGGCTTACTCCAAGTGTGTGTAGAACACTGTAGCCTTATGGCACACTCTAATATATGTTTACTTTGAATGTAAGTTTCATTTTGTCCAGTGGAGATTTCTCCCTATTAAGTATATTTAGAATTGCAGCCTTAATGTGTCTTTAATAATCCTAGAGCAATTGGAAATAATGTTGCATTCCTTTGCACTTCAATGCAGTTTCCGGTGCCTTCAATACAATGTCTGCAGTCATTAGACACAATCAGTGAACTAAGCCATTTCAGCATTGCAATTCCTTTGCTTTGGTATGTTTTATGTTAAGCTCTTAATGCCACCGCATTATAGCGTTGTTCGTTTTTTGTCCTTAGTGGATGAATATTTATTGTGCTTTCATCAAAACAAAGAAATGGCAAATGGAAGTTGGAAATGTTTCATGATCTATGGAAGTGATTGCATGTGCCCCCCCAATATATAGGGAACATAAATACAAAAAGGATATGCAGAGTGGAGATCCTGCAGCAACATGCCTGGACAAAGTTTTCTTATTTCAAATCTGTGGTGTAGCAAGCATCACTTGATGTTCTGCCTCAAGCACCAAAATGTCTTGAGCTGGTCCTCAATGTTTGCATTAAATCATGCAGCTGTTATTATTTTATTTATTTTTATTTATTTATTTGTTTCATTTTTAAACCGCCCATAGCGAGTAGCTCTCTGGGCGGTGTACAAAAGATTAAAAATACAGAAATACAAAATATCACAATAAATAAACAGTAAACAAAGAGATTTAAAATTGTAACATTAAACGCATTAAAATGCCTGGGAGCATAGCATATTAGAGATGAGTCAAAAGTTCTTAAAGTCAATTTTTTGACTCAGATTTGGGGCCTGGATAAAATAAAAATATTTTCCCAAACTACCCCCCTTCACTGTTTTTACTGATACCATCTTTTATTATTACTATTTCAGTGAAAATGGCAGTGAATTCTTCAAAATTCCTTCTGATTCAAAAGATGCCAGAGTGATGGCAGAAACCATTATTTCCTTTTCCTGCCCTTATTCCAGTGGTGTCATCCTAGAGCCAAATCAGAGTGAGTGCAGGAGCAATAATGCTATGTGTCTTACTGTCAGACTGAGTTTCTTGAGTAAGAAGCCTCAGTTCAGAGCATGAATGCTGCCACTGGTTAGAATGAACATTTCATACCTGTCTGTGTCTCTCCTCCTCCCACTCCATTGCTGAAATGCCTCCCTGTTACACTGTCTCAGAGTGGGGTAGATGGGAAGATCTGGGTCAGACAAAACATGGAACTGGTCTGCCAGGACTTCAGCAGCAGCAGCTTTTGTAGTTGGAGTCAGTGATGGCCCCACCCTCATGGGTCAGGTGGAAATAGGCCAGATAAAGCAGGGATCAGATCCTGAAGCACTCACAGCAAGGTATATTGCCCAGGGCCAGTGCTAGAGGGTGGCCAGATCAAGCCCTGGCTGAGGGGCCCCTCAGAGTGGGAGGGTAGCGCTTCCATTCTGCAATTGGCACCAGTGGCAGCTCCTGACCCTGCCACAGATCATGGGGAGGGAACTCCCAGGCACTCCCCCATGCAAGCTTCAATAAGCCTGCATGTATGCCCCACCTACCTTTCTCATCCCTGTGAATGCAATGCACATGACCGCCATCAACTAAGATGGCAGCAGAGGCTTACCTAAGGGGCTGATGCCCCTACTGCCATAAGAACATAAGAAGATAAGAAGAGCCTGCTGGATCAGGCCAGTGGCCCATCTAGTCCAGCATCCTGTTCTCACAGTGGCCAACCAGGTGCCTGGGGGAAACCCGCAAGCAGGACCCGAGTGCAAGAACACTCTCCCCTCCTGAGGCTTCCGGCAACTGGTTTTCAGAAGCATGCTGCCTCTGACTAGGGTGGCACAGCACAGCCATCATGGCTAGTAGCCATTGATAGCCCTGTCCTCCATGAATTTGTCTAATCTTCTTTTAAAGCCATCCAAGCTGGTGGCCATTACTGCATCTTGTGGGAGCAAATTCCATAGTTTGACTATGCGCTGAGTAAAGAAGTACTTCCTTTTGTCTGTCCTGAATCTTCCAACATTCAGCTTCTTTGAATGTCCACGAGTTCTAGTATTATGAGAGAGGGAGAAGAACTTTTCTCTATCCACTTTCTCAATGCCATGCATAATTTTATACACTTCTATCATGTCTCCTCTGACCTGCCTTTTCCCTAAACTAAAAAGGCCCAAATGCTGCAACCTTTCCTCGTAAGGGAGTCGCTTCATCCCTTTGATCATTCTGGTTGCCCTCCTCTGAACCTTTTCCAACTCTATAATATCCTTTTTGAGATGAGGCGACCAGAACTGTACACAGTATTCCAAATGTGGCCGCACCATAGATTTATACAACGGCATTATGATATCGCCTTTTTTTTCAATACCTTTCCTAATTATCGCTAGCATGGAATTTGCCTTTTTCACAGCTGCCGCACGCTGGGTTGACATTTTCATCGTGCTGTCCACTACAACCCCAAGGTCTCTCTCCTGGTCGGTCACCGCCAATTCAGACCCCATGAGCGTATATGTGAAATTAAGATTTTTTGCTCCAATATGGATAATTTTACACTTGTTTATATTGAATTGCATTTGCCATTTTTCCGCCCATTCACTCAGTTTGGAGAGGTCTTTTTGGAGCTCTTCGCAATCCCTTTTTGTTTTAACAACCCTGAACAATTTAGTGTCGTCAGCAAACTTGGCCACTTCACTGCTCACTCCTAATTCTAGGTCATTAATGAACAAGTTGAAAAGTACAGGTCCCAATACCGATCCTTGAGGGACTCCACTTTCTACAGCCCTCCATTGGGAGAACTGTCTGTTTATTCCTATTCTCTGCTTTCTGCTTCTTAACCAATTCCTTATCCACAAGAGGACCTCTCCTCTTATTCCATGACTGCTAAGCTTCCTCACAAGTCTTTGGTGAGGTACCTTGTCAAACGCTTTTTGAAAGTCTAAGTACACTATGTCCACTGGATCACCTCTATCTATATGCTTGTTGACACTCTCAAAGAATTCTAACAGGTTACTGAGACAGGACTTTCCCTTGCAGAAGCCATGCTGGCTCTGCTTCAGTAAAGCTTGTTCTTCTATGTGCTTAGTTAATCTAGCTTTAATAATACTTTCTACCAGTTTTCCAGGGACAGAAGCTAACTGGCCTGTAATTTCCGGGATCCCCTCTGGATCCCTTTTTGAATATTGGTGTTACATTTGCCACTTTCCAGTCCTCAGGCACGGAGGACGACCTGAGGGACAAGTTACATATTTTAGTTAGCAGATCAGCAATTTCACATTTGAGTTCTTTAAGAACTCTCAGGTGGATGCCATCCGGGCCCGGTGATTTGTCAGTTTTTATATTGTCCATTAAGCCTAGAACTTCCTCTCTCGTTACCACTATTTGTCTCAGTTCCTCAGAATCCCTTCCTGCAAATGTTAGTTCAGGTTCAGGGATCTGCCCTATATCTTCCACTGTGAAGAAAGATGCAAAGAATTCATTTAGCTTCTCTGCAATCTCCTTATTTTTCTTTAGTACACCTTTGACTCCCTTATCATCCAAGGGTCCAATCGCCTCCCTCAATTGTCTCCTGCTTTGAATGTATTTATAGAATTTTTTGTTGTTGGTTTTTATGTTCTTAGCAATGTGCTCCTCAACTTCTTTTTTAGCATCCCTTATTGTCTTCTTGCATTTCTTTTGCCAGAGTTTGTGTTCTTTTTTATTTTCTTCATTCGGACAAGACTTCCATTTTCTGAAGGAAGACTTTTTGCCTCTAAGAGCTTCCTTGACTTTGCTCGTTAACCATGCTGGCATCTTCTTGGCCCTGGCAGTACCTTTTCTGATCTGCGGTATGCACTCCAGTTGAGCTTCTAATATAGTGTTTTTAAACAACTTCCAAGCATTTTCAAGTGATATGACCCTCTGGACTTTGTTTTTCAGCTTTCTTTTTACCAATCCCCTCATTTTTGTGAAGTTTCCTCTTTTGAAGTCAAATGTGACCATGCTGGATTTTCTTGGCAATTGGCCATTTACATGTATGTTTAATTTAATAGCACTATGATCACTGTTCCCAATCGGTTCTTGGTTGATGGCAGACATGTGCTCACAGTGAGCATGTTATTTACAGGGGTGATAAAGGTAGGTGGGATGTGCAGGAGGGTTTATTAACCCCGTGCCACTTGTATGGAGGGATTGGGCTATGGCGCTATGGGCCTGGGGCAGGCTGGTGACCAACGACCTAGGCATGCCTGGCACCGGTCCTGATGCTGACTTCAAAATGAGTATAAAAGGATGCTAAACTCAGTTATCTATCCATCTGTCCATCTATCCTCTATCCTCTATCCTCTATCTATCTATCTAGGGTTGGAGCTACTTGAAATGAGTTTCCATTGAAATCAACAGGACAAGCTAGACATAACATAAATACTATTGATTTCAATGGACACTAAAGTCAACTAATGTAAGCAGCAATCATAATTATGGCAAGCCATCATATTTTATGCCATTTTAAGCATCAAGTATGCAGGATCCAACAACTCTTTCTGTTCAAGAGCAAGGCTACTACTGGCCGAGCCAGCCTAAGCCTGGCAGAGGGAAAACAATAGAGTTTGATTTACACTGCCCTTTCGGTGGAGTAAATTCCACTTGGTTGACAGGTCATATGACTGAGTTGAATGGAGTTAGGATCCAGCATAAGTCCCCCCCTCCACATGTTCCCAGTCCCACCATAGCCCTAGAATGCCTCCTTTTTGGGACTTATGCCATCTTAGGCTGAACTGGGTTTGGCTGAGCCCTGGATGAACCAGGATGAGGGACTTACTGCTGGTATATCTCTGTCTGAGCTCGGGTTGGGGATTTACATTGGCAGAGAACCAGCTGAGCCAGGTTTCAGCTGGCTCAGCCAGAGATCCTCCAGATCCCATTGGATCTTGAGTTTAGATTGCTCTCTTAATCTACATCCACCCCATTGTGATTTTTAATATATTGTATGTTATGCTTTCAATGAGTTTGAACATAATCTCTGGTGACTCTGAAAAGAAAATATGTAAGTGATAATTGATGGCTATGCTTCATATAAGTATTTAATGTTATGTTGGTTAATGAAATATTAGCTAATGTATTCCTGTCTTATAACTGAAACATTGTCATAAAAATATTTTAACAAATAATATGCAAAAGAAGAGCTCTTCTCCCATATTTTATACTGTCATGGATAAAAAATACAGACATTTAATAATCTCTGAATATATTACAGTTCCTGTTAGTCCAAAAGTTCACATCAGTAGACCATCAGTTGTAAAGTATTATTTTTTCTAATCACACTGGTTACTTTTTACATTACATTAGGTTGAGCTCCAAGGAGATTTTCAGAGCCAGGTATTAAAACTGAAAAATTGTTAGTGCCCAGGCTAATAAACTTAGACACATTCATTCTTGTCATCCTACTAAGCAGTTAACACTAGGCCACTGGACACTAATGAGCTATTTTATAGACTTATAACAGTCATTTATACGGGTACAAGGTTTTCACCTCAGGAGCAAAGACACATGGCATTAGACAGTCATGTCCTGCCTCACATTTTCTTATCAAGCGATGCCCAAATCCTGTAGTTTTTAAGTCCTTCAGTTAATTAACCAATGTGATAAATCAAAGTACTACATTATGAAAAGGAAAAGGGGAGGGGGAAATCCTTCTGTGGAGAAAGGATAAAATGATCCCACTGATTCTTGAGTATCATTTATCCTCAATAATCCCTTGGACAAATAACAATAATTGATCATAATTTGCATTTATATAGCATGTATCATGTTTTAAAGTACTTTACATAATGGTCTTAAAACAGCCTTAATGTAAGGTTCAACAAGTGTCTGTCTGTCTCACAGATCACACTTTAGGGTCTTCACACGTGACACTTGTAGGTGTACATGTTTCAAGGATATGCCAAGTGTAGAAGATGACATGAAAAATGTGTTTGCAAACATGTACATAATTCAGACATAATTATCAGAAACATGGCTGGCTACTGCATTTTACAGGGGCATGCACTCTGGGGCAAACTTGGGTTTGTTTCTTAACAAGGTTTGAGATAGTCCTTCGCCACTATAGCTATAGCTCTCTGCTGATGTTTCTTTTCTTTTAAAAAACTGTGTTTGCTTTCTAAAGGACATGGAAAATTGATTTGATCCACATTTTAACTGCAAACCTACCTAACTCACACATGCTGAAACAATACAAGAACTGAAATACAGCTATCCTTTGAAATTTGCACTTTTCTGAATTTTGCAATTCAGTTCTCCAACCAAACAATGTTTACAAAAATGTGTATATTAGGGAAAGGTGTGCATTAAAACAAAATTGCATTATATTAGGCAAATGGCTTACAATATTATACATAGGGCAAATTTAAACACAAAAATTTGCATATTAGGAGAAATGAAAATGAAAATGCTGATGAATTTTCATGAGAACTTTTTTAAAAAATGTAAACTTGTGAGGAAATGTGGAAAAATGGGCTTAAGATGGGAAACATGAGAAACTAAGAGGAACCAAAGCTGACAGATTTGTATATCCCTATTCCGTGGTTTACTTGACCAACATATCCAAGTAGGTTAAGGGTGCGATCCAACTAGTATATGCACCAGGCTGGGGGGGGGGTTGGATGTGGCAGATTCCTGGCTTAGCTGACAGGCTCCCAGTGTCACCGGGCTTCACCAGGCTGTGCCGGCAGAAGCCCGTTTTCTTGCCTCAGCTGCGATGCCACTGGGACCCTGCTGCTTCAGCTGGGGTTCTGCTGGGAACAGACAGCAAAGCAGACGGAGTGCTTGTGGAAGATGGTGGAAGGCCCCAAAACAGAGTATTCTGGGTATGGCAGAGGAGGAGCCAAGGGGAGGACTTAAGCATCATCATCCTCATGATCGGAGCCCTCCTGCGGAGCCCGATCCAGGTAAAATTTCCACCACCCAATAGGCCGATGTGATAAAATAATTTCCAGGGTGGTCAATGGGAAGTGCTTACTCCCTGGTAGGGGTATTCATAGGAGCCGGCTTTTGCTTTTCTGGCCCCTGCATGTGGCTCCCGAATGAGCTGGAGTTCAGCCAGCCTGGCAACTCCCGAATGGGGAGTGGATGCCACGGAGCCTTCTGCTGGGTCCCCATGATTTGGATTGCTCTATAAGTGCTAAATTGCTAACCTGCTGCCTTCAAAGACGCTTGCAAGTAATTGATCTGAGTAAAGCTTATGTGGTTGCTTTCATTAGGCTCCAAGAAGGGACTGTTTTGAATTTAAAACAACTACTTTTGTCTTCTGTTGGGGGGTGGAAGTAAAGAACTGTATTGTATTTAACAAAAGGAACTACATAAAGTACTGAAGAGATATGGTTTTGATTACATTTCTCTAATTAAACGTTGCCATAACAACTGAGGTCTGCTCTGAAAGGCTCTTTGTTAGGAAAGCAGGTAACTTTCCTTTTTCACCTTTATAGTAATAGTCAGTGCTTGCCCGTAATTAGCATGACGAAGCAACACCAGATTTGAATTGAAATGGTATGGTGACATAACATAAATGACGCAAGGGCTAATGAAACCCAGAAAGAAGGGTTTACATTTTTTTAAAAAAAGTTATATTTTAATTTTTAAAAATATGATGCCTGTAGATGGCACTACAGATAACTAAGTGAAATTGCATTTATTGCAACATATGAATACACACATTGTCACAAAATAATGATATTTATGTTCTTACACTAGATAAGAGGTAACCGATAAGATGTCATGTGTTTCTTCCTTTCGTAAAAAGCAGTATGTAGTATGCATATGAATACCAGTTGCTGGGATTCACAAGTGCTGTTGCACTCAGGTCCAGTTTGTGGGTTTCCCATAGACATCTGGTTGGCCACTGTGAGAACAGGATGCTGAACAGGATGGGTCTTTGGCCTAATTCAACAGGGCTCTCCTTATGTTCTTATGTCAGTTAGTTATTACTGATGGCAGAATTAGATATGATGCTTGATATGATTTTGCACTGGCAAAGATGGCACTCTCCTGTTGACTTGTCCCTCATTTCCTCTAATATTCAGGCAGACTTACCAGGATCATTTTGCTGGCTTTCACACTGAACAGCAACAGGTGGAGCTGGGGCAGGAAAACACAGAAGCTGTCTTCAGATATTCTTCTTTGGTGTTATCACACAGGAGTTGTGTGTGGGAGGGGAGATGAGTGTGCTAGCACTGGCACAGTACTGTAGTGGCAAATTTAGAAGAGCAGAGCCCCTTCATAATAGTCATAGCCACACCGCCTTATAAGATTATAGAATAATCTGGCCAAACTTGAATGCTACTTTCTGCTTTTCTGACACTGTCACCATTTGTCTGTCTTTTCTCACTATCAGAGGTATTGCTTGAATTGCTGAATTCAGTGTCTATACGTTTATCTCCTTCTGCTACCAAACTGCTTGACTACATAGATGAGATGCTATCCTCAGGATTCACTGTCTCTTCTTCTGCAGTTACAGAATTCTCACTCTCCACAACTTGGCTTTTTGAATGTAGGTATGTGGAAAATCAGGGTTCTAAAATACACAGTAAGCCTCCACAAATACAGGAGGTTCCCCTTTTCTGAAGTTTGGCCTCCACCTCATGGTGGATGACAGTGTTGTGCCCCCTCACCCTCACTAACCAACTTACTTATTAGCAGAGGGACACGGTTTCAATTTATACACGCCACCAACTCTAGCAATGCTGTATTAGGGATTCCTTTATATCTTCACCTCAGCCCGGTTACTATAATGGCTCAGGAAACCAGGCAAACCTCAACTCCCCTGTGACATTTTGTCTCTTTAAAGTTAACAGCAATGCACTGAGCCCCTGTAGCCTGATACTGTGTACTCACTTGCTGCCACCAATTTTGTATCTGATTAAACCTTAGTGTAGCCAACTGATGAGGTGCTTGTGTGTGGAATAAAGGAATATTTATTTAAGAACAGATGTATTTTAAAAGCACAAGTTCACTTTGGGTTCACAAGCATGTGGTTTCATTAACTGTCTCTAGGTCTTTTACTTTAGTTGCTAGTTGTTCTTTTTTAACTTAAAATCTTACCTGGCCTACCCACACTAAAATATTCCTACACTAACTCCACCATCTCACCAGCTAAATCCAAACTAATGAACCAACCTTGAACCTACACTGTCTACCACTCTCCCCATACCAAACAAACCCAATCAATCCCTATATAATCCGATTGCCAAACTGTCACACACTCAAATATAAACCTTCCCCTCTCATTCATTCAGCCAATCACCATCCAGCACACTCTAGCATTCTACCCACTCATCTCCCCTCCTAACCTTAAACATTCAAATATAACCTCTAACCAACTATATTAGAATATTAAAACATGAAACATTAACATGACAGTATGGAACATCAGATATGCACAGCATGGAGGGCAGTTAGGGCACATTCTCATCACATATTAACACTAACAAAGAATGTCTGTACGTTCTATTGCTCCCACACCTGGAACGAAGACATGAGACAAGATTGTGGTGTGCAAGGTTACCACTTTTACTAACCTGAATTCTTAGAAGATCTGCAGCAATTAAATAGTTGCTTCAGCTTAACTGTCTGTGGAGATATCAATCAATTAAGCAACACCACCTTAGCTTGAAGCCCATCATGGACTGAGGCAAGCCTTTCCAGCTACCCTGCTCCTGCTGGCTGGCATTAGCAATCCTACAGGATCCAAGACCATTCTGCCAATGCAAACCCTATGAGCCAGGTGGCAACAGGAGATAGATTGGCTAATTGCCACTAACCCAAAGGGTGCCTCTAAGTGTTCACTAAATATAAATATTAACCTTCGCCCTACCACACTTAATGGCCATGAAAGTTGTATCAAAATAGTCAGGTAGACAAACTGAACAACACTGTGCCCAACAACAAAGAGCAGTAAGGATTGGTGGGGGAGGGAATGCTCCAGTGACCAAGCATCAGACACCCTAAAAATTCCTATTCAGTACTCTGAACAGGGCAACTAGCTAATCCCATACTACGTTTGGGTAGGAGAGTGGGCTGTTACATGCTGGACTGGTGGTACCCTTCAAGAAGCTGACACATCACCTTTTCCCATTGGCCACATGCTGGCCAGTGACGTCCCATCTCTACCTATTCCTGGCAGGAAGTCTGGCATGCTTTCTTTAGGATGGAGTGGGGCAAAATCACCCCCATTTAACTCATGGAAGAATGCCATAGTGCAATAACATCAAGATGTTGGCAGGTCTGCTTAAATGTCATGGGCACAGGGAGAAGAATTTGTCACTGGGCTGCCATTTTTTGTGGCAGTCCCATGGGAAACATTATGTCTAGCTCCAGTCTAAGTAAAGAAGCTTGATCCTTCCATATGAATACGAGAACAGTAACAAAAAAATCCATTTATTTGCATATGGTACCTATGTAAAGCAACAGATTTACAGTTCTGTTCCTAATAGCTGAAGATGAGGTTCAAACTACATGTTATGACGGGCACTTTTTTAAAAAGTGTGCTTAATACTGGCCACTTTATTTTCCCATAAAAATAGCAGTGTAGGGCCCTCATCTGAATCAGAGCAACAGTGGCAGAAAGCAGGGGTTAGTTCTTTACTTTCCACACTGTTTTTCTACCAGAAATCTCAGCCAGCCTCCAAAGGTGCTGTTTACTGTTTACCTACAGGCAATTTTTTGGGAGGGCAGTATGGGGAGGTAAGGTTTAATTCTGTTCTCAGCCTGGGTTCCTTCCCCCTGCTGGTTGTGAAAAATAAAGTGGCTAGTGTCATGCATTTTTTAAAAAAGTCTTGATTATAACAAGTGGTTTGAAAAAGAGGTGGTCATTTACTATGGTTTCCACAATATGGGGTTTTTAGTAGTAACCAAAGGCAAAACATATGTACAAATGCATGTTTGTATGCATATGTGATAAGCTGTGTGCATGTCCAGTTCACAGCTGCTGTGCCACAATAAAATAGCAGTGATAGTGTACATTGGGCATAACCTAGAGAAAAGTACATATTTTAATTCCAGTTGGAATCATCAGTGAGGTTAGGTTTGTAATCATAAGCATACTTATGAGGAAGTTAAGTTCCATTTAACTCTGCAGGAATTGCTTCAAGTAAACATTTTCAGATCAGGCTGTTAAGCCCCATTGCCTTCAATGTAACCACTGTCCCTTAAGCCCCAACCTTTAATGTTTTGCTTCCTCTACATTTCACATATAAAAGAAGAAAATGTATTCACAGAAATGCAGAGAGAGCATGGCATCTCTGGTGACCTTACTAATTTTGAAACAATGACACAAATAAAACAGGCAGTGTAGCAAAACAATTTTATGCATCTTTCCTTGATCACAGGGAATGCAATGCTGAAATTGTATGGAAAAGCCATGAATAGCAGCAAAAAGCATTATAGGGGAGAGTGGGCAGTACTAGGAGAAATGGTCTATAATTTGTCATCTATATATGTCATCTATAGGGATGGGGGAGGAATTCAATTCAGTTTAGACATGCCGACAACCTGAACAATTCCTTGCAAACTGTTCGATTTGTTGGTCTATTCCTGGCCACCAAACAAAACTATGGGCTAATGCCTTCATCTTTACTACACCAATATGTCCAACATTTAGCTCCTCCAACATTCAAGCTCTTAGCTTGGATGGAATGATGACCCTCAGTCCTCACAGAATACAACCACCGTCTAGTGTAAGTTCCTCATGTGGTGATAGAACTCCATAAACCAAGACTTCTGCTGCTTATTCTAGTCATTTTGGGTTGCTGCTCAGACTTGTTACAGTGTAGGGTCTTTCCTAGTTTCTCTTTGTATCATCTCTGCTGTGATGGGAAGACTCTCAATCTCCATGAGAGAAAGCATGTCAGAAGAATCACCATCTGATGCATATTTCTCAGATTTTTCATCCTCTAGAGGTAAACGAGACAATCCATCTGCATTTCAATGACTGTGCGTCCTCTTAAATTCTGTTCTGTCTTGGTGCCCTCCCAGAAACAATGCCCATTGCTATATTCACTTTTTGTGGATTGAAGATGGACAGTAGTGGCTGGTGGTCAGTGATGAGGGTAAACTGTCTCCCATATAGGTACTGACTGAAACGTTTCACACCCCAAACCAAACTCAGTGCTTCCCTGTTTATCTGTGTGTAATTTCTCTCTGCAGCCGTGAGTGAACATGATGCACAAGCTGTTGGGTGTTTGCTGCCATCTTCCATGACATCTGTTATAAATGTACCAATACCATATGGCAAAGCATCACAAGCTAGTTTCACTGGTAGGTGTGGGTTATAGTGCATGCGCACAGTATCTGAGGTCACCATTTTCATTGCTTCCTTGAAAGCTTGTTTGCACTGTTTCATCCACTTCAATGTTCTCCCCACTTGTAATAAGGTATTCAAGGGGTGTAGCACAGAAGCTAAGTTTGGCAGGAATCTGTTATAATAATTAATGAATCCTAAGAAGGATCATAGCTGGGACACATCTTTTGGGCTTGGAGTATTTATGACTACTCTGATTTTGTCTGCACACTTGTGTAGGCCTTGCGCATCAGTAGTATGACTATAGTATGTAATGCTAGGTTAAAAAAACCTCACATTTGTCACATCATGCTCTGAGTCTGTAATCTGCCAATCTCTGCAGAGCTGTCTCGAGGTTTTGTAGATGCATCTTATTCCCTCCAGTGACAATGATGTCATCTAAATAGCACTGAGTGCCTGGACAGCTTTGTACCACCTGATCCGTGCCTCTCTTCCAAAGCGCTGGTACTAATGCTATTCCAAAAAACAAGTCTGTTATAATGATATAGCCCTTTGTGTGTATTTATGGTGAGAAACACCTTAGAATCATCTTCCATTTCCATTTGTAAATATGCCTCTGCTAGGCCTATTTTTGCTGAAACATTGTCCCACAGCTAGGTTAGCAAAAATGTTGTCAATTCTGGGGAATGGATACTGCTTAGTACATAATATTGGATTAATGGTAACTTTAAAATCACCACAGATTCTGACAGCGCCAGTCTTCTTCGCTATGGGAACCACAGGGGTAGCCCATGGGCTCCAATCAACTTTAGAAAGTATTCCTTCAGCTTCCATGTGAGCCAGCTCAGTTTCCACTTTTTGGTGTATGGCATATGGAACTGGATGGGACTTGTGAAACTTGGGTGTGGCATCCTCCTGTAACACTATTTTACCTTTGATGTGCCTTTATGTGCTCATGCCAGCTTGAAACACAGGTGCAGCACCATCCAACACCTTTTTCAGCTTACTTTCAGTTGACTCCAACATTGGGAGCGTGGTGTGCAGACTGTTGATGGCATTCCAATCCAGCTGCAGCTTCATCAGCCAATCACAACCCCAGAGTGCTGATCCACCTGTTTTCAGAACATATAAGTCCAATATATTTTGTTGGTTATTATATATCACGGTTGCAGGTGTCATTGCAATGGGAATTATCTTTTCTCCAGTATATGTTTGCAATTGTAGTTCTGAAACCTTTAGTTTATCATGTCTGAAATGCTGCTCAAATTCATGCTATGATATAGCTGATACAGCCAAACCAGTGTCCAGTTGCATTGATATTGTTTTGCCATTCATTTCTGGTGTAAGCCATATTGCTTGCCTTATTCCACCCTTTACATTACAGATTTCCTGGCTAGCTAGCCCTGTTTCACCTCCATTATCAGGTTTTGCTCTACAGCATGCACCTTTTTTTAAAGTGGTGGCTTGATTGATTATCTTTGTCTCTGTCATTAGCAAATGGTTCCCTTTCCCCTGATCTCTCTGAATATGTCCCATTTTATTGCATTTTCTGCACATTTCACTACTAAATCTGCATTGAACTGGTGTGTGTGAACCCTTGCCACAACAATAGTACAGTTCATTTGAACCTGCTGTCCTCTGTTTACACACTATTGCAAGCTTGTTCATGATTGCTTTCACTCCTGACTGCCACTCTACTGCAACTTTGGCAGCAGTTTCCATAGATACAGCAATTTCAATTGATCTCTTAAATGTTAAATCTGCCTCTGTTAAGACCAAATTGGCAATACTCAGATAATCTTTTAAGTTCAGCTGCATATGTTGCCATGGACTCTCCCTCTTTCTGGTTTCATTTATGGAATCTAAAATGCTCTGCAATCAGTAATGGTTTTGGTGTCAAATGCTCCTGCATTATTTTCACTAATTCTGCAAAGCTGAATAGTGAAGGTTTTTGTGGAGCAAACTTCTCAGTAAACTGTATGCTTTGCACTCTTTTTTCAGCAGCAATCTCATTTGCTTCAAAATACTGTTCAATCCTCTCTGTGTATAGTGTCCAGTCATCTGTTGCACAGTCAAAGATATCAGTCTTTCCAATACAGCTAGTCATCTGGTTGTGGCCTTGGTTTTTTTTTTCTTTACACCAAGTCTCTTTCTTTTTCTCTTCCCAGAGATGAAGCTAGGCCTAGAGCTTTAATGTTTTTATCCTCATTGTCACTGTTAAGTCCTCCTGCTGCCCTTTAACCAAAAAAGACACAGGAGTCAGAGTTTTCTGCTGCTAACATTTCCTTTACTGAATACTCTAGAATAAGAAGAAAGAACAGGAAGAAAAAACCTCAGGGGCATGCCTGAATGTGTTTTCCAGGCAGCCGTAAATAATCACTGGCAAAACAATAGATTAAAGACATACTCAAACAATCACATTCTTAATAATGCTGACCCAATACACTACAGTATTCAAAATACAATATTCAAAAAAGAAAAACCACAAATTTCTGCAGAAGTGTGGAGAACTGATTGGAAAAAGTAAGAAACTCAGAGAAACCAAAATTGACAAATTTCAATCCTAGTCATCTCTGTTAGGGCTGTATACTGGATTTGCCTGCCTAGCAAATCAAGCCTATTTGGAGGTACCAGGGCATTGGACAAGTTGGATTCAGACAGCCACAGATTGCTACTGCTCCAGTTGGATGACCCAAAGCAATCTGCAGCTGTCAGGGAGAGGGGCATCAGGCATGAAGGAGAACCAGGCAGGGAGGGAAAACCTCACAAAAGTGCAATCTGCCAGCTGGGTCTTCTGGGAGAAGTAGGCGCAGCTTCCAGCCTGCCTGTTGCCTCCCCCCCCCACACCTCTAGGATCAATTTCTCAGTGATTCTGCAGGGTGCAGGTGATGTTCCATAAGTGGCTTTCCTAAAGTTCCTTGCTGAGTATCACCTGTACAGGATTGACCCCTCTGTTCAACAGCTGTTGAGCAGTTGGGTTGATTCTGCAGGGTGCTGCAATGCCTCCCACCGCTCAATACTTCTGCTGAGTCATTGATCCTGTTGGGGGGGGGAGGAATTGCAGCACCCTGCAGAATTGACCCCCATCTTGACTGGGAGGGGGGAGGGAGATGCAAGGTCTCCTTCCCCCTTCCCAGGTATAAGTTTAATCAGGGTTTTAAAACCATAATAAAATATTAGCTCCACACCCAAAGTTATTCAGGACCAGATCTGGCATGAGGTGGTAGTCCCCAGGTCAACTCAGAGCATGTCGACCTGATACCCCCTCCCCTGGATCAGATGCAGGGGGCAGAGAGATGGGCCTGTGCAAACCCCTAATCCATATAAGGCCGAGAAATTAAATGAAAGGGAATATTCTCTGTACTCTCTTCCAAGATAAATGAGTTTTTTATGAATATACATGTGTACCTTCCATTCTGAATGTGCCAAAATATGTTTCAGGTACAACCAAATGACCCTTGCTTAATAATATTCTTTGTTTCTTTTCCTTCAGACTTCACTCTTTTTGTCAGGACAACAGATCTGCTGAATGATAATTTCTCTTTTTGAGCAACCATTTCCTATATTGCAGGGTTATGGAACATTTGTCAGCATTCCCCCATGGGCAGCCTTCCGGGGGCTAAAAAAGGTGGGCAGAGCAAGGGATGTGACTTTTACCTTTGTACAACTAGGCATATTCCAGCCGCACAAAAGTCAAAGGTTTCTACGTACAGATGCACGCACACACGCATGCACACACACACACACACACATACAAATCTCTTCATCCTACACCATCCAAGCAAGCAAGAGGCATTCTCACAGTTCAAAGTGACATTTCAGCCAGGCAAAAGCTCTTGCGGAGAGTGCAGAGCAGGGCCCGTGAAGTGTGTGGCTTGGGTACAGACGTTACCTGGGAAGAGGCTTGAAAGGCAGATAGAGAGGCCTGGACAGCTGCCTCTATCCCTGCTATGTTGCATGCTATCTGAGCTCATGTTTGTCAGGTTGTGTGAACCTAGCAAGCTGCAGCCAACATCTCCTATGATTGTGTAAAAACACCAGTAATTCCTGGCTGTACTTTAAATTACACATAAGATATGCAACAAGATATCCTAGGCTAATGTTTCTTTTCATAAATAGATATTTTCAAAGTGCACTTCATGCAATGCAACCAAGCTTTCATGTCCTATCCTAAATATCTGAATGAACTGCTGTCAAATTATACTGCTTGCAGCCTATCAAAAGTTTCATTAAGAAGTGTACTCTTACAAGATAGTTAACTGTCTGTCAAGGCAGTTACTACCCTTCCTCTGATATATCAGACATACTGACCTGAACCAGAAATATCAACTGTTACAATCTTATAAGCATTTTAATGGGTATGTTCAAATGTCATGCTTATATTCTTTTGGGGAAGGATCTCCACACACACACCCTGCTGCCCCAGGGTTGTTGACCATCGGCTTCTCTGCCCTGCCATGCACTGCCTGTTTCAGCCATCTGTATGTGTTTTAGTAAATGTATACCTTGCTATAGATACATTCAGCATGACCAGGTATCGCTGCAGCATATTTTCTGGATCTAATAAATTGATTAATGGGCTAATTAAGGAAGACCAAAATATTCTTTAGGTGTTTTCCAGTTTAGCAATTCTAGGATTTTTTTTATGACTATTGAATGGATCAGGGATAGCCAATATGGTGTTCTTCAGATGTTGCTAGACTATAACTCCCATCAACCCCAGCCAAAATGTCCAGTGGTCCAGGGATGAAGGGTGATAGTCCAGCAAGATCTGGTAGGGCACCACATTGGCCACCCCTCGAATAGATTTATTTTACTGAGGAAAGCATACATTTTCTAAATTATGTTCACAAGATGGTAAAAAGTACACTGTTGCATTAGGGTCTTTTGTGTGAGTAGTCTCCATCCAACAATGTTGGTTATTAGATCTTCACCTTCATGAGTTCCAGATACATTGTAAGGACTTTTAAAAAGGCTCAATTAGCTATTATTTCTCCTCCTGCTCTATTTTAATTTTTAAAGATGTAGTTGCCAGTGCCACAAAAGCTCCAGGCCAGATAGCAAATGTCACCTCGAAAATCTTTTTTAGTTTAATTGAAATTCTTATCTTCTCTCTTTTCAAGTTTTGTTCCCTCTCGTGGGCCTTCAGTTTTTCGAAGTTTAATTGGAGCTTTAGTGGATGAATGTCTCCTTATTCTGTTTTAAAATGTCATTCCAGTCAGTCCATAAAAAACAGCACCTTATTATTCAACTTATCTGTTCCCCATGTGTCTTTGAGTTATAGCTGCTTATTTCACCAAGGGAAGCAAATTTTTTATTTCTGCTCATAGGGAAGCGTAATTCAATTTGCAGCCTGAATCCTTCAAGTAGGTCTGTACATCAGCTAAATTAAGAGAAGGAGGATCATAATAAAGTCACTGAAATCAATGAGCTTAAACAGGCCTCCCCTGCCTAGGATCACACAGCATAAAGCAAGGGTGAAGAACCTCAGGCCCAGGGGCTGAAAATGGCCCTTGAGACCTCTTGATCTGGCCCTTCAGAGTGTCCAGAGGCCACAACATCTCTTCCCAGGCCACTCCCATCAGTGTCTTTGTTCTACACTCTCTTTAAGTAGTTTAAGTAGTTTTGCCTGGCTTGAATGTGTTGAACTATGACAATCTCTTGCTTGTGTAGATGGAGAGGTGTGTATATAGAAACCTCTGGTTTTTGCATGGTTGGAAGGCAGCCTACTGTACAAAGGTAAGAGAGACATCCCTTGCTCAAACTACTTTGTTGCCTCTGTCCCCATTCACCACTGGCATGGGTCCCATGGAAGTTTGGTCAGGAGGAAATGTGGTCTTCAGGCTGGAAAATGCCCTCTGCCCCCCTCCCCGGCCTAATGGATGGATGCTAATGTAATTCAAAACTGCATACTTCGGCTTTGGGTGGTGAGTTGTTGTTTTTACCTGTTCCTTAGAAATCTGTGCTATTATACCTAGTCACTTATAATGTTCATTGAAATCTATATATACATATGAAAAATGATAAACTACACTCATTTTACTTTTTATATCTAGTTATTTAATAACATATAGCTTCATTTGTTGCAACTTTCTGTGCTTGGATCATTGTGAAGTGAGTTAGTGATCAGTCAAGCATACAAAATCTCTCTTTCTATGCAATGATTCTGAAATGTCAAGTCCTGTGAAGGGATTACAATGAACACTTGAAAGAGGAGAGCAGCCTTCCCCACGGTGACCCACATACTGTGGAATAACCTTTCTGCAGAGATACAGTGGAAAGCTATGGTAATTGGTATTCCACCGGCTGGTTAAAACATACCTATTTGCAAGCACATTCCTGAGTACTTATTTTTAGTACTGTCTATTAATTTTGGATATCTATTTTGTTTGTTTAGTAATGTATTCTATATTGTATTGATTTTATTCTATAAACAACCTGGTTAGTTTATATGACAGGAGGTCTATACATGTTGTAATAACAATTAAAATAATATATGGCAACTGCACTCTCAACAGTATGTATGGAGAGTAAGTTTTCACAAAGCCTACATGTGTACACATGCAAAGGGTGCTTTATGCATGATTTGGAACCCTTGTTTAAAGGGTTCATGTTTATACTTGGAGCATCCAGTGCACACACAGCTGATCTGCATCTGTGAATATATATAGATTTCAATCACATGGTTGATTCACCAAGGGTTGTATTCAGTGTAGTGCTTAGCTGAATGTTCTGTCACTGTAAGGATCCCCCCCTCCGTTCTCCCAAAACTCCAGGGCAGATTTGAGAACAATGCAGGGTAAGGAAAGGGAGGAAAGTCCTGTTGCATACGTGGAAGCCATTCTTGTCAATAATTATTTAGTTGAACACGTCCCATGATCTTATCTGGGAATCTATTGTGCAATTTTGACCTTTGTACATACACATATTCAGATGGGAATGGTTCCATGCCCTTTTAGGTATTGTCTGTACTGCCCCAGACATCCCACTGAACACATGAAAGTAGAGAGCAAGACAATGTCCACCCACCCAGTCTCCCACATAATAGCTGTACATGGTTTAAGAGTTGCTTTAGATGTGATGGAGATAGGAGACAAGACACAGAAGTGTTTCATGGTCCTGTCTCTACACTAGAAACAACAGAAATAGAACTTTCATGAGCTTTGGCATCTTCTTCACATGGGAAAAGTGGGGACAGCCTCCAAAGCTATTTTATCTTGCTCCATTGTATGAAAGAGAAACTCCCACACCAGGTCTGTAGCCAGCCTTGCTTGCTAGCTTGCTAGCTGAGACTGACATATGCAGGTTAGTCTTTTAAAAAAAAAAGTAAATATTTGCTTCCTCGTAACCAAGAAAATGTCACCAAATACAAGTGTCCATGTGTATTTTAATGTCTATGAATTTTTAAAAATATTTGAAGTGGGAAAAGGACAGCCCTTTTACATTGAGAAGTTTTAACTTACTTATATAATGTGCCATCCTTAAATAAGCATGCACATCAGATTTTTTTTAAAATAGAACATTTACTGGTGACTTCATGCAAGCTATATGAAAGTCGTGTCTGATGGAAAATGAATTGCAAGCATCTTAAGTTAAATGAGTATATATTTATTGTTTATAAATATAGGAATTATGTATGGGTGATATCCCATAAGTGCAATGGGACTAAGACAATGGAGCTAAGGGTACAATCCAATCTTCCTACTGCCCTATGGTTCTATGGGGCAGCAGAACCACCACTGCATCTCCACAGCTGCCATACTCAGCAGCTACAGCGGAAGGTGGAGGAGGGCAGGATGATCAGGCCTGATGCCAGTTGGCAAGGGCTACGAGACTGACTCAGGATCCAGTATATCCTGGGCCAGCTCAGTCCATCCCCTTCCTGCTACAGGAACACCCTGTTCAGGCACGTGGAAGGGGGAGGTTGCAGGGCTAGCAGAAAACTGACTCAGCCAGCCGAGCTGAGCACAAGAAGACCTCCTCTTAATCCAAAGCTGCCACAGCCAAATAAAAGTGGGATTTGAATTACTTTGCAACCCTGGATATCATCCTGTGTTACTAGTACACAATCACTTTGGTGATCACTATCACCCTTTAACGAAGCAGGGAAAATCCACTTTTTAGTCATTCACTCACTCACAATGAGTTTTGGTTTAGGGGTAACGTGAAGAGGACCCTTAAAAAGGCTTGTAGGGGTTTAAGGGTAGAGATGTGTGAGAATTCGATTCAGTTTATATCTCAAGCCGAAGTTATCAAAGTCACACTTTCCGAAACAATATGAGAACCAAAACACAGCCATCCTTCAAAATTTGCACTTACTTGAATGTTATGATGCAGTTTGCCAACCAAGCAAAAGTGCATACATTAGAGGAAAGTGTGCATAAAAATGAATATATGAGTGAAACTACCATGCAAAACTGCATTATATGATGAGGAATAGCTTGGAAAAATGTGTACATTAGTCAAAACTCCCTACAAAAATGTGTTATGAGGAGAAATTCACACTAAAATGCTGGAGAAGTTTAATGAGGTGGGTTTTTTTTAATGCAAATTGCTGCAGAAATGTGAAGAACTGAATTTAAGCCAGGAAAAATGAGAAATGGAGAGAACCAGAAATGACGGATCCATCCCTATTTAGGGGAAATTTAAAGAGAATGGGGGAAAAATCAATTCCTTAAGTCTATAATGGGTTATGGATCCTGGAAAATTCCATTTGGTCTATATTTTAAGCTAACTAATGTTGACTTCCAGAACTAGACTAATAGAAAGATTGGAACACAGTTATCCCTGAGAATATTGCGCACTTCTCTGAATGCAGGTCTTGTATTTTTGAATTAAAAATGAATATCTTAGGGGAAAATTCATACAAAATTGTATATTTGGGGGGAAATGCATGCAAAATGCTATTTTAGGGGCAAATGCATCCAAAAATGCATATTGTTACACATGATTCAGTTCTCCAAGCAGTAACACATTTCAAGTGTGCAGCATGTATTTAGGTTCTGTTTCCTTTTAATGGGATAACTGGAAGCTTACTGGTGTTTTCATTTGAATACGTAAGTGGAAATGTACAGCTTAAACCACTCCAACAGGCTGCTTCCTTATTAGGTTCTGGCGGAGGGGGGGGATCCAGCTCATATACAGCTGCCCAGAAATCATACAGTTCTGACCTTTTTCTCAGAATAATTAAAAAAAATCCTTGTGTACTTAGCTTTTCCATTGGACAAGTAGAGGACAAAAGGATAAGTCACCTTCCCACCTTTTCTTCCCATTCACAAAGTTGCAGGTTGCCATCCCAGCATAAGCACACACACACATACGCATGCTGCTGTTTTCTTCAGGCTTCCTTCCAAGAGCCCCCCTGCCATAGATGACAACACAATTTAGCAGCATGTTCATTGGGGTCACATTCACACTATAAGAACATAAGAACCACTCTTTAAAGCACTCTTACACCACTTTATACCACCACCAAGGAATCCTGGGAACTGTAGTTGAGGATGATGAGCTTTGTTAGGAGACCACTCACAGACCTGTAACAAACTATAGTTCCCAGGACTCTTTGGGTCTAAGGTAGCTTCCTATGTTCCCATAAAATCCCAAATGAAAAGTATTGTGAGGGGGACCACTGTGAAGAAAGTCTGAGGGTAAGTATCATTGCCCAGACAAAAGGCAAAATCTTTGCTAAGGCCCCCGAGTGGCTTGGCCAGGGAGATTCTGGTCCTCAAGGTAAAGAAGTTGTCCACCCCTGCTTTAAGTTATCCCATGTCCATTTTAAACTTTCTGCTATTTTAACTGAGAGTCACCTTCGTTTCCAAAGAGATGTCACCCTATCATAATACTCTGCACTAATGCCTCAGCAAGAACAATTATTGTGGAACTTTCCTTCTCCTCTTGACACTAGCTTGCACAGTTACAAACTGTACTTTACCCGAAGACCTGACAATTTGAAGAAACTTGTTAAAACAAGTAATAGGATGGCAGAACAGAGCTGGTAGGTCACTGCCATAGCCCCTGTCACTGACAGGTTTGGACACATTTGGTTCAGGCCACAAATGGAATGAACTTTTGAACATTTTATTCTTCAGGGGCAATAATTTGCATAATGAAATCATAACACAGCCAGTAATGTCAAGCTATAGAATACTTAACTCTCAAATCAAATCTATTGAATCAGGAAGCATATTAGCATTTTGGGGGTGTTCAAATAATTTAAAAAATAACAGGTCATGTGAGTTGATTTTGACTTTCTCCCTCTCCTAAAAAATAAAATAAAATGATTAAACATATTTTCAGGGTGGGTTACCCCCTTCAAACTCCAAATAAATTAACCACATAACAAAAGAACAGAAGAACAGCCTCCTGGATCAGGCCAGTGGCCCATCTGGTCCTGCATTTTGTTCCCACAGTTGCCAACTAGATGCCTATGGGAAGCCTGCATGCAGGAGAAGCACATCAAAACTTTCCTGTCCTGCGGATTCCAGCAACTGGTGTTCAGAGACATGCTGTCTCTGACAGTGATGGTAGAACCTGTCCATCAGGATTAGTAGCCAATGATATCTTCCATAAATTTGGCTAATCTTCTTTTAAAGCCACCCAAGTTGGTGGCCATCTCTACAACTTGTGGGAACACATTCCATAGTTTAACTATGTGCTCTGTCCATCATTGGGTATCCATTCGGTGTCCATAAGTTCTGTTATGGGAGAGGGAAAAATATTTTCTGTATAAGAAAAAAGTAAATTAATAACAAAGAGAGGGACACAATCTGGTCAGATAGGTTCACATTGATCTGGATTTTGTGGCTGTGTTTCTGTGGAATTCCAGGATAGCCAGTTTAATTCCACCGGTTTATAGCCACATTATACCACAAGTATTGTAAAGTATTCTACCCATGGAAAAGTACAATTTGCTCTTAGATGATCCACGGGAAGAGAGTAAGTCTACAGAGATTCCAACTAAGCCCTACAGATTCTGGTGGTCCCACTGATATTCTGTGCTGAAATAATTAGGATTAAAATACCCCAAATCACCTAATGTGAAATTTAACAACTCTCAATATAATTCACTAATAGGCAAAAAACCTTGCGGTTTAAGAATGTACCTATAGCCCACAGATATTTCTATCAAACTTTAAAAAGCAGGGGAATTGGACAGTTATAGTGAATGCACCAAGGGAGCAGGAGACCTGACCTCCTCTCTGAGATATTGGACTGCCCTACAAAGTTGTCAAAATGCAAACACAATTTGGGTTGGTCTTTCAGTTAATTCCACTTCCTTACACATATGTAACATCATAAATGATGCTTTTTCTGGTTTTCTTTTCTTTATTTTTCTTTTCTTCAGCATGTTCCCCAAAAAGGAACAAGTATATGTTCAAGGGGTTAGTGTTACCGCTAACATATATTTTGGAAGTGCGATCTTTCTATGTGTATAACTGGAAAAATCCCCTCACTGTGTAAGTGGTGAGGGTGCTAGGACTAACAAAAATCGTGGACCTCAACATTCTAAATTAATGTGATTTTACCTTATGTAGGAGAATCAAACTGAGACAGAGAAATGCACTCTGTATTTATAATGCATTATCCATGGGATGCTATATTTCTGTGTACAGGTTCTTTTCACAAGCATTAATTTGAAGTTTAATACTGCTATCAGATTTGATACCTTTTGCATCTTGTATCACTGATTCAGACTGTATGTTAACGTTCCAAAAGAGGCATATTAATAACATGCAGTAAATGTCTTTGAATTATTGAGGACAGTGAAGTAGGCTTCTCCCAGATTTTAGGCTCTTTGACTCCAGTCACTGCAAAGGCAGACAATTGTAATTGGTCCCCCACAAAATTGTATTTCACAGATTGTTAATTATGCACTGCAGTTTGATGCAGTATGAAAAGGAGAATAATCTTTTCCATAGCCAGTTAGTACATTTTCTGTCTTCATTTCCTGTTTCATCTTGCAAGTATATGAGAAATAATCTCTCTTCTCTAAGATAGCTGAAAACAATGGCATGTTTATTTGAATCTTCTTAAAACAATAGGGCTATGTTCTGCACATTGCTAGCTTTCATTTCCAAATATTGTTACCAGAGATGGGGAAGAAATTTGACTCACATTTTAATGAGTCTCTACCTAATTCAAACTTCTTCAACCAACATACAAACTGAAAGGCAGTTTTGGACTTTTCATTTTGCAAGAAAAAGTTGCAATATTGGCCCTATAGCCACAGGGGAGATTTAGGGGTTCTGCCCCCCCCAAGCTGTAGTTCCCCCCACAGGCTTTTTTGGGAAATTGTCTTCTTTTTAATTTGTGACATAAAAGACAACAACCACCTACATTTGAAAATGATAGCTTGTTTTGAGAACAGGAACAATTTAAGAATAGGGCTCTCTGAAATATTCAGTGAATACGTGACCCTTGAAGAGTTAAATATTAGAACTTTGTATGATGGGCTAGAGTTAGACTTCACTCCTTGTGCTTTTCTTTGTTCTGCTTTTCAGTTTCAGTTATGTTTTCTACCAAGCCAGCCAAAAGGAAGCATGCTTATTTGCCTGCAGTAAATTAATTTATTCTGCAGTTATTATAATGAGTAGAGCAGGATTGGGTGCTTATTGCTAAAGGGTGAAATACAGAGATAACTAAAGTAATCTGAAAAAATGGCTACCCTAAGTTACGCTTTACTGTTAAAATTCTAACTATACAGACAATCATAGTGGCTATTTTTTCTTCTTTTGCTTGAGTACTTGATGGCAAAGGATGAAAACAGCCCTAGAAGAATAGAAATTTTGCTATGTACACTACAGTTAGCTTGCTGGCTACATAGGCTGTAACTCAGGCTTAATTTCTGATTTTCCCAACATGGGCAGCACATCATAGTGCCTTTTCAAGGTTTCTGTACAGAAAAAACATCTCAGCAACCAAAAAATAATAATATCCAGTTGCTTTCCATAATGAGTTTCCAATTGCTTAGTTAGTCCTTTATATAACAGCCAGATAAAAAGTTTTCCCTAGATTTTCCAACAGGAACAAGACAGTGATGGGGATTTTTTTATATATAAACAATAAGCAAAATGTATTCTTTTATTTTATTTATTTATTTATTTATTTGACTTATTAGTCGCTTATCTGGCTGAATTGTCAGCCACTCTAAGCGACGTACAAAGCAGAACATGCAAACATCAAAACATTAAGAGACTAACAATAAAAACTAACAATAATGGAAAAGCTAAAAAAACAGCAAACCAAAAACATTCATCTTCCTGGTAAAGCTATAAAAGTTTATAATATTTTAATAGTTTAGTAGCCAGCCAGAACCTTTTTCTTTTCAGAGCTGTCTTCCCTGGCTGTGCTGAGATGTATGGTACAGCTTGAACTCTTGTACAAGCTGGGAGGGGGGGAATATATAGCTATTATTAGGGCAAATATATAGCTATTATAAGGGCAAATATAAAGCTGCTTCAGGCATGGAAGCTTGTGTGTGGTTTCCCTCTCCTTTGAGTCTTGGTACCTGTCAGCATCTTCAATGATTTAGCATCTTGGCATCATGGCAGATGGTCAAAGGATGGCCAATGTACCCAATTAGCTCATTTGGGCATCAAGCGAGATAGGTCAAGGAACAATCATAGCTCACCTGGTCCTTATAGAAGGAACTAACAAGCTACCCTTGCTAGGGAGTGGTTGGACTGTTTGATGTGTTGCCAAGAAGAGCAACTCTACACCTTATCTAGGAAGGCTAATGAGCTAAATGCTGCCAAGAGCGTAGGTTTTAGGGGTCAAGATGCTCTGCCTGCTAGTAGTCTTTGAATGTATAATCAATCAAGTGCCTTGATGCTTCAGTTCAAATGCTGTGATGCTTTGAAGATAGTAGTCATAACCTATTATCCATAGAATTGCTTTGATGCCTAGCCTGATATAGAACAATTAATCATGCATTATGTCAAGAAGCAATGATTTGATGTAAGATAGCAACTAATCATGTATTTGTCACCATTGTGCCTTGCCAAAGATTTTGCTATATAAGTCATGCTTGTTGCGCAGTTGAGTGTTCAGACTGGTCAACGTTCTATGCAGGGACCTTGCAGTCTGATCCATTGGGTATGCATGCTTGTTATTACTCAATAAACTCTCCTTGTTAGTAAGCCTGAGTCTGTCATATTGATTCTTTGGTATTCTCTCAAACCTGAAAGCCCACGGCCGGGGGAAAGCACCTCTATAAGATAAGATAACACTGATCAGACACAGAACATTCCTGTACTCTCCAAGACGTAGAAATGATTGCATTAACTGAAATGCTTAGCTCATAGCGAAAATGTACTGTATATGAAGCATCTAAGAAATAGTTAAAAGGGCTTTTATGTGAGTTAAGGTTTTTGCTGGACCCCTGCTGTAGACTACTCTGATCTTTATTGCCATCTGCTTTCCCAGAAGACTTCCTCAGAGGTCATGTAAGCAGACGATGTCTGCAGTGGACTACAAGAACAGAACAAACAGGTAGACTTGATGAATGAAGAAGGGGAGAACTGCTAAGGGACAAGAGTGAGGAATAGGAATCATGTGGTACCCTACAACAGTTGTCCCACTGGAGAAAATTTGTTTGGTTTCCCTGCAATAATGGAACTCATGTCTGTGCCACAAATGGTAACCCTCACAGCATGCCATGAACAGAGAATGGCAATAAGCAAAGTGTTCTGCAGTTGAGATGCCTAAAATGACAAATTAATGACAAAGTTCTCAACAACTTTCATAAGAAAATCTACATCAGCCTTTGGCCACAGGGGCACTGCACATTGTTTTATGATCAGTCCAAGAACTGTAACTCTGAGTAGCAATATAACCCATCGGACTCCCTTGGTGGGGGAAGCAGGAATGAAGCAGACTGAAACAAACAAACAAAACTGGAATAGGGGAATCAAGATTACGTAAACTGAGATTGCACTGGTTGATAAGGAACCAGAGAACAATGAAAGTAGTCTACCTTTAGCTACTGGGTGAAGTTCTAATGCCAGAGAACAGAGCCCTCTGTGGTCACAAGTTGAATCTGGAAAATAAGGAAGGTATAATGGTGTTGGTGTTGGTCTAGGGACCCTAAACTGATTTGACTAGAAATGCAGCTGAACTATTTTGAATTGATATTTTAGCACTGTCTTCCCAAGTCATTTTTTATTTCTAGACCTAACAAAATAGCAACAACAATAATAATATCAATATAAATTTAAGCTGACCATCCAGACTTTTTAATAATATCAGTGTCATAAGGATATTAATATTACCAGGTGGGTGGTTTAGTACGTTTGCCCTCCATATATTTGCATTTTCAGTTGTGCTTCATGTCTTTTTTAATCCAGATATATGGGTGTTTTCTGTTTAAAGTTGCTCAGGTGTAAAAATTCTATCACAATTTTTCTTCCTCCAATTTTATTTATTATTCTTGACATGCATGACACTAACTCTAAATCACAGCTATTGCATGAATTTGGAAGACATTGTGCATAAATTGTATATGTTATCCTAAGTTGTAAATTCAACAAGGTTGACATAATCATTAGAGTACCAAAATTCTTTTGTGGACTGAAACAAGAGAAATACAAAAGGGGAAATCTCCCACCAACAGTTAAATATGAAATGCACACTTTGAGTTAATCTAGGATGAGAGTTTAAATTCCATTAAAATAATTAGAACTTAAACACTTAACCTGAAGATGGTTTTAAAACATGTACATTTCTCTGAATTGTGCCTTTAACCACCAGCAGCAATCCATGTGTAAAGACGATTTGCTTGGCTCTCTTTGTTAGAAAGAAACACTTACTGTTTGGAGCATAACCATCACATTGAAATGTCTTCTCTAGCATTATCAAGAACATAGGATGCTTCCAGATGGGGGCTTAATGGATCATTGGGGAAAAGTTTTAAAAAATGTATTGAATTTTCCCCAGAAAAGGGTAAATCCAGATTATATGAGAAAAACTACAGTCTGGCATTTTGATGCCAACAATGTCAGTGTTTAGTAGGATCACCAAGTCTCTGCAGAGGGTTTTTGGGGAGGTATAGGAGCTGCAAGGGGAGCAGTGGAAGATCTGTTGCATGAGCTTGTCTTCTGCTCACAAAACATTGGCTACAGCTCCATTGTGTCGGAAGGCAGAGCTGGGGTCCCAATCCCGGGGAGCTGGACACCAGAGAGTTGGGAGAAGAGTATTCGGATGGATGGCAGAGGGAAGGGGGAGGAACTTCCCCCCTTTGGAGCGAAGATGAAACAGAGGAACTGCCAGTGATAAGGTCGCTTAGCAACGGGGAGCCTGAGCCCTCCCTGGACATTCTCACGCCTCCCCCTCTTTCAGGCTCAGAGCAAGAGGGGAAAGAGGGAGGGCTGCTCACAGCCGAAAAGCAGGGAGGCAGTTTACCATCAGCCCCTCCCCTATCCCCCATCCTGGAATCGGAAACTTCAGAAGAGGAGGGGGTGATGCTTCCCCCCTCACCGCGCACACGCAGACAGCTGAAAAGACAGGAGAGAAGGGGGGGAAGGCGGGCAGTACCTGAGGGGCAGTTAAGGAGGAGCGAAAGATTGCACGCCCGTTTGGCCCCTTCTTAAAGAACAGGCGGGAAGAAGTCCCTTGCTCTGTCAACTTTCTCCCAATGCCGCAGGACCTGTATCCCTGTATTGCTTCATGAGAAAACACAGTCTTTGTTTGGACATTACCCTAATAAAACACGAATTAACTACAGCCGTTGGTCTGGTTCCTGAGTCACATCCTGGGCCTGACAGCTTGACAGAGCCACCTAAATCACCCTCAATGCTCTCTTCACTTGACTGGGACAAGATGTCAAAGGGAGCAGCGGGGGGGACGAACCCCACTTCTGAGACGGAAGAAGTGGAATTCTTGAGGACTAAGGTAGCTGATTTGCAGACGGATGTTCAAGCCCTGCTAGCAGCAGTCAAGGCGCTGAAGACGGATAATCAAACCTTGAAGGCCACGATAGACCAGATGCGAACAGCCCCTCCAGCTGCCGTAGTAAAGGTTCCCATTGGATTGCCCCCAAAATACGCGGGACAAAGTGATCAGTTGGCAACCTTCGTGGCTCAATGTGAGTTATATCTGGATGTCAGGCACAAGGAATTTCCAGACGATGGGGCTAAAGTAGCTTTCGTGATTAGCCTCCTGGAGGGAGAAGCTGCAAAATGGGTGACTCCGTATCTCGTGAGAAAGGATACTGTCTTAGGAAGGTACAGAGGATTTATACAGGAGATGACCGAGATGTTTCAAGACCCGCAAAAGGCTGAAACAGTAGCGGGCAACTAGGCGCTCTGAAGAAAGCTAAAGGGACTGTTTCCGAGTACACTAACACTTTTAAAATTCTGTCCCAGGAAACTGGTTACAATGACACCACCCTGATGTTTATGTACCAGAGTGGATTAAATGCTGAAATCCTGGATGAGTTGGCCAGGACCTCCCCCCCCCGCTGACCTACCAGGGCTCATCCGGCTATGCCTACAGATAGATCACCGGATGGAAGGAAGGCACCTGGAAAGGAAGCAGGAGGTCCCGAGATACTCAGCCTCGGCATCCTGCAACAAGACCCTTCCCACTGCAGGGATTGCAGGTAATGCAACTGAGGGACAGGGAGGGGCTAGGCCAAGGCTGTCGGAAGAAGAAAAGGAAAGATGATGCCGGGAACGTTTATGCTTTTATTGTTCAAAGCCGGGCCACGTGGCCAGAGACTGTGGACTGAAAGGGGGGAAAGCCGAGCCATCGGGAAACTAGAACACCCAGTCCACGTGCAGGCCGGTGGACTGGGGGCAGCGTTGTATAAAGGCCCCCCAACGATCCAACCTCCCTCAAAGGGGGTGTTGGTCTTGCCTATTCGGATTACAACTTCCAGAGGAGTGGTGTTTAATTCCACTGCCTTAATTGACAGTGGAGCCTCCACAAATTTTATTGATGCAAAGTTAGTCAAGCGTCATGGAATTTCCCGGTGGAAACTGGACACTCCCCTAGCTGTGGAGACTATCGATGGGAGACCCCTGAAGTCAGGAGGGGTGACACAAGCCACGGAGGAAGTGAAACTTCAAATCCCTGGGCACGAAGAGTTCATTTCGCTATACGTGTCAGATCTCTCAAACTTTGAGGTGATTCTGGGAATGTCCTGGCTAGCAAAGCATGAACCCACAATAAGTTGGAAGGAGGCGGTGGTGTGGTTCACCTCACAGTATTGCCAGGAGAACTGTAAACCTGAAGGAATCAAGAACACCCTAGCGGGGGCAGTGCAATAGGTCGAGCAAGTGACCCTGCCGCCGAAGTATGAAGAATTCAAAGATGTGTTTGATGAAAAAGAGGCAGAGACTTTACCCCCCCACTGCCCTTACGACTGTGCGATTGATCTAGTGCCAGGAGCCAGCATCCCATCAGGGAGAATCTACTCTCTCACAGAGAATGAGAGGGAGGCCCTGAAGGAATTCCTGGATAAAAACCTGAGGCGAGGATTCATACGCCCCTCACAATCCCCTGCTGGAGCGCCACTATTGTTTGTGAAAAAGAAGGGGGGGGAACTCAGACCCTGTAATGACTATCGCGCATTGAACCAGATCACCATCCCCAGCAGCTACCCGCTGCCCCTGATCTCAGAGTTGCTGGACTGACTGCGCTCTGCAAAAATCTTCACGAAGTTGGATTTGAGAGGAGCGTACAATCTGATCAGAATGAAGGAGGGAGATGAATGGAAAACAGGATTCTTGACAGCTTACGGACAGTATGAATACCTGGTCATGCCGTTCAGGCTTTGTGGAAGTCCAGGAATTTTTCAAAAATTCATGAATGACGTGTTTAGAGACTTGTTGGACACGTATGTAATCTGTTACTTAGATGATATCCTGGTGTTCTCAAAGAACCAGGAAGACCACGACCAGCATGTGAAGACGGTGTTGAAGAGACTGAGAGAAAATCACCTGTATGCTAAATTAGAGAAATGTGGATTTGACCTCAAGTCTCTAGACTTCCTTGGATATCGAATCTCAGCGGAAGGCGTGGAGATGGACCCAGGGAAAGTAAGCTGCATATTGGACTGGGGCCAACCTGTCACCAAAAAGGATGTACAACGGTTTTTGGGGTTTGCCAATTATTACAGGAAGTTCATTCCAGGGTTTTCCAAATTAATAGCTCCTCTGACTGACTGTTTAAGGGGGAAGAAGATGTTTCAATGGACAGAGAACGCCACCGAGGCCTTTGAGGAGCTGAAGAGAAGGTTTGCTACTGAGCCCATTCTGCGCTTTGCTGATCCGAACCGCCCTTTCGTAGTGGAAGCAGATGCTTCAGATTTTGCCATCGGGGGGGTCCTGCTACAATGAGACCAAGAAGGGAAGGAGCTGCACCCCTGTGCGTACTTCTCTCGGAAGTTAAAGCCTGCAGAGAAGAACTACACAGTTTGGGAGAAGGAGCTGGTGGCCATCAAGGACTCTTTTGAAAACTGGAGACAATACCTAGAGGGGACCTCTCATCGAATTGAAGTGCGCTCCAACCACAAGAATCTTGAAAGCCTCCAAACCGCCAGAAAGCTGAACCAGAGACAGATAAGATGGTCCCAGTTCTTCACTAGGTTTAACTTCCAGATTACTTACCATGCCCAAGCCAAAAACCAGACAGCTGATGCCTTATCCAGACAGCCACAATACAAAGAGAGTGAATCCGAGGACCAGCCTCAGTACGTAATCCCGCCAGAGAAATTAACGTTGGGAGTATGCCAGCCTTCATGGGAAGAGGAACTCAAAAAGGCACAACAAGAAGATGCAGACATGCTAAAATATCAGCAGGAGACGGGACAAGGTCAAGACTGAGAAGTAACCTTTCACTGGAGAAATGGACTGTTATGGTTCAAAACCACCAGATATGTGCCAGAAGGGGAATTAAGGCTCAGAATCCTACGCCAGTGTCATGATTCCATCACAGCGGGACACTTTGGGATTTACAAGACCATTCAGAACGTGGCCAAGGACTTCTGGTGGCCTAAAATGCGTCGGGATATTGAGAGTTATGTAAAGTCCTGCTCTGTCTGTCTGCAGACAAAAACACAAACAGGGACACCAGCAGGACTGTTACAACCGTTGCCTGTCCCACACGAACCCTGGAAGGACCTCTCCATGGATTTTATAACTGATCTACCCAAGTCCCAAGGAATGACAGCCATCTTAGTAGTGGTGGATCTACTTACCAAAATGGCACACTTTCTTCCTTGTGCAGGGGCCTTAGAGGCTAAAGAAACGGCCAAGTTATTCATAAAAGAAGTCTACCGGCTGCATGGATTGCCAAACAGCGTAGCCTCAGACCGAGGAACTCAGTTCACAGCCAAATTTTGGAGAGCAATGTGGAAACATTTGCAGACGGAATTAAAACTCTCCTCCGCCCATCACCCCCAGACAGATGGGCAGACGGAACGCTTGAATGCCGTTTTGGAAAGATATTTACGAAGTTATGTGTCCTATCAACAGACTGACTGGGTATCATATTTGCATTTTGCAGAGTTCGCCTACAACAATTCTCTGCACTCCAGCACTCAACAAACCCCATTCTTCGCGAATTATGGATTCCATCCTAAAGTCTTTCCAAGCAGCTCAGAAGGAATGCTGGTACCGGCAGCTGAGAACTTCCTTAAGGAATTGCAAGCGGCGCAACAGACACTGAAACAGCAGTTAAACGAAGCCAAAATGGAGTACAAGCGAGTTGCTGACCTGCACAGGAAGGAGGGCCCCCCCCTTCAACCGGGAGACCAGGTATGGCTGTCCACCCGCTTCCTCCAGATGCCGGGCAAATGTAGAAAATTACAAGACAAGAGGGTGGGTCCTTTCGAAATAGAAACTCAAATCAATCCCGTGGCGTATTGACTGAAGCTGCCTGACACGTTTAAAATACATCCTGTGTTCCATCGATCCCTCTTAACGAAAGCCGCCCCTCCCAGTGAGTTACGGCCGGAGGAACCTCCCGGAGCTCCACTCCTGGTAAATGAGCAGCTTGAATTTGAAGTTGAGGAGATCTTAGATTCCAGGATCAGACGCCACAAGCTGCAGTACTTGATTCACTGGAAAGGCTATGGGGTGGCTGACAGATCATGGGAAGATGCAGCTGATGTGCATGCTCCAGAATTGGTAAAACTTTTCCATCAACGTTTTCCCCACCGTCCCAAGCCAGACAAGGGGAGGGGGGCACAGCCTGGGAGGGGGGATGGTGTCGGAAGGCAGAGCTGGGGTCCCAATCCTGGGGAGCTGGATCCCGGAGAGTTGGGAGAAGAGTATTCGGATGGATGGCAGAGGGAAGGGGGAGGAACTTCCCCCCTTTGGAGCGAAGACGAAACAGAGGAACTGCCAGTGATAAGGTCGCTTAGCAACGGGGAGCCTGAGCCCTCCCTGGACATTCTCACGCCTCCCCCTCTTTCAGGCTCAGAGCAAGAGGGGAAAGAGGGAGGGCTGCTCACAGCCGAAAAGCAGGGAGGCAGTTTACCATCAGCCCCTCCCCTATCCCCCATCCTGGAATCGGAAACTTCAGAAGAGGAGGGGGTGATGCTTCCCCCCTCACCGCGCACACGCAGACAGCTGAAAAGACAGGAGAGAAGGGGGGGAAGGCGGGCAGTACCTGAGGGGCAGTTAAGGAGGAGCGAAAGATTGCACGCCCGTTTGGCCCCTTCTTAAAGAACAGGCGGGAAGAAGTCCCTTGCTCTGTCAACTTTCTCCCAATGCCGCAGGACCTGTATCCCTGTATTGCTTCATGAGAAAACGCAGTCTTTGTTTGGACATTACCCTAATAAAACACGAATTAACTACAGCCGTTGGTCTGGTTCCTGAGTCACATCCTGGGCCTGACACATTGTAAGTGTGATAATGTGCTACAAAGGCAGTTGTGTTGATCTTTCAGCTCTAAAGAGGGAGCAGGATCTTTTCCTTGGTGTGGCATTTAATAGAGCTTTTTGACCATGTAATCCATGAATGATGTGCAAATTCTACTCCAACTCTAGTTAATAGCAAGCATGGAGATGAGAAATGGCAATGGCACAATTGACATGTATTGTACTGGGATTTATTTTGCAGTGTTCCTTTCTACATGCTTCAGAGGGGACATGGAAGTAATGTAGTACCCCATTTCCTGTTGCCCACTGTGAGCCACTGCCTGTTAAAGCTTTACAGTAGGGATGGGGAACCCATGGCTCTCCAGATATCATTTGACTCTAGCTCGTATCAGCCCCAACAGGCATGGCCAATGGTCAGAGTTTTTGGGAGTTCTAGTCCAACAACTTCTGGAAGGCCACAGGTTCCTCATCTCTGCTTTATGGGTTGTATGAGTATGACAGCTTGTTAGGCTTCAGACATGTATCAGTCACCCCAAAATGGATGTTAGTATGTGACTTAAAAATCTCTTTCTTTTTGCTGAGAATCTGCTTTGTTTTTATCATTGGCAAAGCTTGTTCACTTGCCACAGACAGAGAAATTTTCTACTAAGAAATATTTCTACAGATCTCTTTTATAGCCTTTCTTTCATATCTAGTGTCCCCATATCATGCTTCAACTGCTCTGAGCATAAGAAGCAAATTCTGTCTAGGTCCATCAACCATATCAATATCAATAGTGTCAGATGGCCTGTAGCATTTTATGCATTCAGCACTTATCCTTTAATTTTAATTGAGTTAGCCTTCATTCCATTGTTTACAGCTAAATTGCTAAATTGCTTCCCACAGGATATTTGTAGAAAACATACATAAATCAAGGTGTTGAAATACTTGAGTGTGATCCTGTCTCATTATTACGTTCCAGCCTTAGAGCCTTCATTCCCACTGTCTGTTTCGATTAATTTCTATTCTATTGGCTGAAATGTTAGCTTGGTCCAAAGAGTGGTTTTGCTTTAGTCCTAACAATAATGAATATGCTGTTTTATTATTATAACTACTAATACACTCCCATATTACATTTTTTTAAAAAAAATATTGGTCTATAACCAGTGAAATGTCACTTAAGGCTGTTTCATATGTTACAATTTCTTGTGCAGAAATCATAATGTTTCTGCTCATATTGCCTGCCTGATTGGTGATCACTATACTTTGTAGTGATTTCTTTTTCTTTTTGCTATACTTCAAATAGTATATTTGCTACACGGGGTGATCTCCATGTAGGGAATTGTTATGTGTGAAACAGCCTTAGGGCTATGTAGCAGGGCCCAAACTGTAAATGGAACACAGTATAACCCCTCTCCCAGGGAACTGTGATTATTTTTTATTGTTGTTATTATTATTAATTTATTTATTGGTTTTCTATCACACCCTGTTGGAGGAGCTCAGGATGCTACACAGTAATCACAAAATACAATCATAATGAAACCAATGTTAAAATAGTAATTAAAAGCTTAATAAAAACTATAACACAAAGCTGCAGACACCACAAATAAAATACAATAATACTTGAACCAATGCACTCACTAACAGAAACTTCTCGGCATCCTCTTAGAACTAAAATTCTCCTAAAATAGGCGTTTTTTTGGGGGGGGGAGGGGGGAAGCTATGTTGGTATAAAACCAATATAATTTGATAGCATAAATAGATCTTTGCACAAATGTGAATAGAGACTTTTATGTAAATAGAGGCTGGGGAAAATTAATCTCTCTGGGTTGTGGTTAACTAGGTCCTACTCAAAGTACACCCATTGAAATTAAAGAATCTAAATTAGTCATGTCCATTAACATCAATGGGTTTTCTCTGAGCTGGATAACTTCTGTTGGGAGAATAACAGAGGATGCATCTGTTGATTCTCCTGGATCTCTTGGCAGCTTCCAGTATAATGAGTCATGGAATCCTGCTACAGCAGCTGCCTATAGCAGCTTCACTTTGGAGTCCAACAAAATTTCATCTTTCCCCCATGCTGTTCAACATCTGCATGAAGCTTCTGAGCGAGGTCATTCAGGATTTGGAGTGTGTTGTTATCACCAAACATATGGCATCTTTTAAAACCGAAATGCATCAGATAGAGATTGAAGCACACAGTTCTGTTTCTCCTTCTCTTTGAAGCCAGGTGAGGTGGACCTCTGGACTGGAGGGGACTGGATAAAGGCTTGCAAACTGAAGCTCAATTGAGGCAAGACAGAGACACTGTTAGTAGGAGGTTCCACAGTCTTCATAAGTCAGATTCAATCTGTTCTGGAAGGAGTCTCACTCCCTAGGAAGGACCTGGTGTGTAGCTTGGGGGTACACTTTGATCCATCATTACAATAAAGGCTCAAGTGGGCTCACTTTTTTACCTGCTTAGACTAGTACCCCTTTGCAAATCTATATGGAGGTGGACTATCTGGCTGCATTGAGCAATGCTTTGGTATCCTCCCATCTGGATCATTGTAATGTTCTGTATGTGGGGTTTTCCTTTGAAGACCATCTGGAAACTTTAGCTGGTGCAAAATATGGCAGTGAGCATATGACCACATTGTGCTGGTCTTTTCTCATTTGCATTAGCTTCCAATTCATCTTGAGACCGAATTCAAGGTGCTGGTGTGGACCATCGAAGCCCAACGTGGCTCAGGACTGCTGTACGTAATGGTATACCTCCTCCTTTATGTACTTGCTCACACCCTAAAGTCATTATATGGGAATGGCTGTAGCTCAGTGGTAGAGCATCTCCAAGCAAAATATCACAGGTTCAGTTTCCTAGCCTCTCCAGGTAGGTCTGGGGAAAAGGTCTTTAATCCTGGACAGCCACTGCTAGTCAGTGTAGAGAATCTGAGCTAGAAGACCAAAAATCTGACTTGGTGTAAGGCAAGTTCCTCTGTTCCTATTTATGGAGAGCTTCTCTGTGTGTCCTCTCAAAGCTCATAGGATGACCACCAGAAAGATAGTCTTTTTAAAGATGGTGGCTCCCTTACTAAGGCATGCTTTCCTAGGGAATCTTATCTGGCACCCATATTATATTTGTGGCACTAGGTTAACACTTCCTATTCCCCCAGGTCTTTTAAGATCTAGTTTTCAGTCTGTGTGGAATGGCTAGTGGTTTTAAATGTATGCATTTGATGGCTGTTTTACTTTAGCACTGTATAGAGCTGTGCAACTGATTCAACCGAAGCCCAGATACAAACCAACTGGGCCCAATTAGGGTCAATCCAAACTTCTGCCAGATCAGGTTGAGACAGCCCCAGATTGTCCCAAGTCGGGTTGGCTCACCCAGAGTAATCCAGGGCTGTCCAAAGGTGGAGGGGAGTCTAGCAATGGGGAAAGCAAGGAGAGGCATGCAACCTTTGTGGGGTCTGTTTTGCCACCACTTCCCTGTAGGAAACATGCTGGTAAAGTAGCACTCAGCAAGACTGAACTCTTTGCTCATCAGCTGGTGAGCAAAGGGTTCAGGCTGCTCTCTGCAGGGGTCTGCTTCACCAACAAGTTCCCCACAGGAAATGCACCCAGCAGGATTGAATGCAGCATCTCCTCCCCTCACTCCCTCCTGGCCACATGCTTAATCAGGGTTTAAAAACCTAATAAAACATTAGGGCTGGCTCCCAAATCGATTTAGGGTCTAGATCATCCTGGGTCAGACTGGGGTCCATGAAAAGTGCCAGACTGGGCCTCATATTGGATCAGGTGTGTGTGCAGGAGGGGCTCCTACTGGGAGAAAGGGCAGGATATAAATCTAATAAATAAATAAATAATATGTGCACACCCATAATGTATATTTGTTGTGCTGGTTGTGTATTTGTTTCTTATGCTAGTTCCCTCTTACTGTGTTTTGTATTGTAGTATGTTTTTTATGTTTGTTTTCATTCTTGTTAATCTTTGTACAAAGCCTAGAGAATTTATTGTATGAAGTGCCTTACAAATGGAATAAATAAGATGGATAGACAGAGAGACATTTTCCCTATTTTCTTGGACATTTGCTTTCGATTTCAATTAGAATTAAAATGGAAATGTTTTGCTAGTCAAAGAACCATTGAAAGAGGCAGGGCATAAACATTATTTAATTGATGAGGCCATTTGTCCATACACACTCTCCTGTTTGCAGGGATTGATGCTGCTTGCCGATGCTTCAGGGAAAGTGAGCAGTGGCACAATAATGAAGCATTTTCTTCCCTGTTGTTCTTTTTAAACATCCAGCAGTCTAAGGCCTAGGGCAGTGTCGCTCTGTGTGCGGTACAATCCACAAAACCAAGCAAGCTGACACCTGGAAATCTCCTGGGCAAAAACACCGAGCAAGTGAAATTGAATGGAAAATACTAAGCACCTCTTAGCAGAGACATGTTTCTGAGAAAATGCAAACAGACATTAGGAAATAAAAACATACATGGACATGAAGACACAAAATATAATTGCTGGATTGAACCCAAGGGTCTGTGATTTATTGGAATACTTGACTGATCTGCAATATATTTTAAGAATTTAAAGGCCAGACTTCACCAACTGATGCAAACGTCCTTCCTACTGAGGTGAATCTTAGGGAACAATGTCCCTGCCAGCCAACCTGTTAGGACAAAACAACCAACCCTGACTCAAAGCATTGCTGAAAGCAAATAATATGTTGTTTTTCACTGTCCACACACCTGAATGGTCTCCCAAAGAGGCTCTAACAGTATCACTAACATCCCATCAATGAACCTCTCAAGCAAGTAAGTAAGCCCTAAGAGGTTGATTAGGGTAAGTCTCCCTTCACTACTCTGATGTCTTACTGTGCTCTCCAGTGTATCCCTCATCTCTTCTGCCTTGAAACCAGCACTAAGACAACCAGGGAACCTAATCAAGCAGAGTATAATCAGAACTGCTTGCATCTTCTGACACTCAAAAGTGTCCAGTAGGCAACAAAGACTCCATTCCTCCTAGCCTATTCATGAATAGTAGCCAAAACATCCTATTTGCTCCCCTAAGCCAAGGCATACAACGAAGTCTGCATCATGTGGAATGGAGGTAAGTGGGTGGGCTGACCTATGATGGGCTAAAGAGCAGGCAATCCCACCTTAATTAGGTGCACCCATGTCCAACACCCATCAGCTACACTGTACAATGCCCATTCAGACAGGGTAACCCATCCCCAAACCTCATGTTTCATTCACTCTAAGGGGGAGAGAGGCAACACTACACCTTGCATTCAGCAGGTTGGAGAGGTATAATTCAGTTCCTCCTCTTGCTGACTAGCTGAATTAAATTTGAGTGCAGGCACTTCTGGACAATGTATTTCACATAAACTACAGTTTATTGGCCTGAATCTTAGAACTCTGTCATTGTAGAAGTTGCTATGACAGGCGTTGTAATTGTCCTATAGTTTTTAGAATGGTTAACACGACCATATATAGGAAACTGAAAAGATAGGTAGATTATGGGCATTCCCAATCAAAGTTCATAAAATTTCTGTCTTAGGAAATCTAAAAGTATTCCCAGATGGCTGTTTTAATGCTTTGAATCCCACAGTCCAGATGTGTGGAATTATTAGTTAACATGTATCATGTGTCCACATGGGTAACATAACAGAACATACCAACCAAGACTGAATGATCTGAAAAGGTTTATTTCATTTGATCTATAAGAATCTGTATGGAAACTGTAGCTAACTTTTCCATACTCTTAATTGTGCATTACAAGTATAGTGCTAAGAGATAGGAAGTGTTCACAAATGTTCATTGTAGCCTGAGTCATGGCATACTGAAGATCCTGATTTAATATATTGATGATAAGCACTTTACTGATAAGACTAGCTCATTAGAAAGAAAACTGCATCAAAAAGTTGTATTTGTTAAGTTTATATATAGATGATAACTTATGTCAGCCTTTCCCAACCTGGTGTTCCCATTATGTTTTGGACAATAACTCCCATCACCCCTGGCCAGCCCCAGCAACAATATATGATAATAATCTAAATAATCAGTATTTTGCTGACCTTTATTGTGGCCCCAGATCTGTTGTCTGAGGTGGGCTGCCTCACTGCTTAATGATAGGGCCACCTCAGATATTCCACCATTTTGTATGCCTGAACAATTAGGATTGAGTTTACTATTAATTGTATCATTACTGTGCTATTTTCAGGATTTTCTTGACTAGTCAGTTTCTGGCACATGCCAATTTTGCCTCAGCTCATTCATAAGGCTATTCAGTTCCATCTCTACACTGATCTGTGAATTGTTTAAAAAATCCATGTAAAAATTTGTATTTTAATACATATTATATCACAAAATCTGACTTCAGTCTCAGTCTACTGGGACCATGGCATGGAGGGGCAGAGTTTTCACTGTTAACCCCACCACCACCACAGTCCCAATCAGAATCGTACTTCTGGCACTTGCTATTCACATGACAACTATTTACAACTATCATGCCCAATTTGGCCCTAAGCAAGTGATCTGTTAAAAGTAACCTTTATGTAGAAAAAAAAATCAGATGGGTCAGCAGAGGTATGTTACCGCCATGGTGGATGCTTTAAGTTTACCATTATAACCACATGGTAGAAGTAGACAGTAATTCTCACTGCTAACTTTCAGACATCCCTTGAAGACTTTTTTTATGCCAACAGGCCTGTTCAGTTTACTTCTTTTTTCCCCAAAGGTGAGATTTTATTATTATTGTATTCATTTTTTTTAATTTAACCAAGCTTATCAACCTCTTTATTTTTATTTATTTATTTATTGTACTTTTACTCTTGATTGTAAGAAACATCTAAGCAGTTTACAAGAGACTCTAAATGGTTGTTTTTATGTATCCCATATTTTATTGTATTTGTATATATACACAGTATATATACACTGCCTTGATGTTTTATATGAGTGGAGTTTATAAAAATATTATAAATAAAATACAGTAATAAATCACCATTGAATTTAAAAGTGCAGTAATGGGAATCAAGGTAAACCAGTTGGTGCCCTTGGAAAATCACAGTGGTGATGGTAGATGCAGCAGAAGAAAATGTTGAGGTCAGAATTAGAGATTTTGCCTCAACTTAACCTCCCAAATCTCTGAATCTTAAGACACGTTCATATGTCTTGTGCATAGTCATAGTTAGTTTATCTTTAAAATCTTTCAAATGTCCTTATTTATTTGTTATTTGGGATGAAATGTTTGATTAAATATCATTCTAGAAGGTCTACTGAAAAACATGCAGACATAGATATATCAGCCCAGTTGTACATTCTCAGTCATGTCCTCAGTTCCCATTATTCCTCAGTATTCAAGGGCATCAGCATAAGATACTTTATTATGCCATTTAGTGCCACTATTATGGTTACAAGAAGCAGAGATTGCAATGATGCAGTTGTTGAACACAGCAGGGATAGTGGGCCCATTATTCTGATGCTTGTCATAAGTGGTTGAAAGCAGCAGCATAATAAATAACTTATGCCATCATTCTGGAAGCAGAAATTCGCTCTGCCATAGCAGTTAAATCCTATCATTCATAGTCATGTCATTTAGTAAAACAACAGTACCAAGACTGGTCAGTGTCCTTGAGCAGTACACTCCTAATTGTAACCCCAGGTGACAGAGTTTAAGTGGCTTTTCAGTGCAGAACAGATTCAGTCTAAACAATTCGTCATCATGCCAGTTGTTTCAGCCAAAACAATTAGTTATCTTGTGCACTTCTTTGCACATATTAATAGTGAGTTATGACCTAACTAGATGTGAAGATAATTGTGTTAACATGTACTTTTCTATTATGTAAACAGCCACCCTGAGTAATTTAGACTACAATGAGTGGGGAAGGTGGACCTGATTCTTTCCCTTACCACCCCACCTGTCTCTCGCTCACACATACACATAAATGCTACCAGCAACTAGGATGAACATTTCATTGCTTTCAGTGGAATTTTATCTCCTGGGGCATATAGCAGCTTCAGAGGGCAATCTGTGTTGGGAGGATCGCAGGGGAGAAGAATGAACTATCTCCTTCCCACCTGCCATGGTCCTGATCCTGCTTGCCCATGTGGTGGCCACTTAAGTTGGGGTTTTTTAAGGGTACATTCCTTAATCAATATTCTTACATTGAAATACTGTCTTTCTTCCATTATGGTACTCAAGCCAGAATACCATGTGATTCCTAGGTGGAGATGCTTAGGTTCAGCAGAGTGGTAGCCTCATGTGCCTCACATTTTGGGACAATTAACAAAACTTCAATAACATAATTCATGTCATGTATATCTTGGCTGCTAAGTATGTAGTCTACACAGGCCAAGGTAAAATGTTCTTTTTGTAGACTGCCTCAGGAATATGACTGAAGGGCTACATGAAAATCACTTATACTAAACAAATAAATAAATATACATTCTATTTGGATACAGGAAGTAACAGAAAATTTCCCCTCCTGGATTTATTTAATTGGCTTTTTGAAAAGGGCGAAGTAGATGAACATATCCCAATGTTAATCTCACTCAGAGTAGGCTCAGTGAAATTAATGAACATGATTAACTTAGGTGTACTAATTTCAATGGGTCTATACTGAATAGTATTAAGATGGATACAGTCCAGTGATTTTTATTTAGGGTGCCCAAATATTCCAGAGTAAAAATGTTAATGTCAGTAAGTTTAATTACCTTTAGTGTGGCACCACCTACACTTTGGAACTCTCTGCCTATTGACATTAGGTAGACGCCTTCATTGTTCTCTTTTTGGCACCTGCTAAACATATATTTGTTTTTTGTTCCGGCAAGCCTACCCAGGCATGTAGAAGCTATTATGTTTTTTATCTGTTTTTAACTCATTGTTGGTTTTATTATTTTGAATGTTTTTAAATACCTGTCTTTAACTGGTTTTGCCAATAATTGTATTATTTTAATTCCTTCCATAAACCTCCCTGATGTTTTTACAATAAAGTGGTATATAAATGTTGCAAATAAAATACATAAATAAATTTTGGAGTCACTGTGGCCCTTGGTCTCTTTCCACTTTTAGGAACAAAAGAATCTGCCTTATACCAACACAAGCCATTTGGTACTATCTTGCTCAGTGCTGATGACATGGACTAGCATTGGCTCTCCAGGATTCCAGGCAATAGTCTTAATTTTGTACCTTTGCATGCAAAGCATATGCCCTACCACTGAGCTACAGCCCTTCCCCTGTTTTAAAAAAGTATATTTTAAAATTGTTCTTTTCCGTTCACTAATGAATGCACAGCATACCTATGGCAGATCCATGCCATTCATTGAAAGCACATTCAACACCCATTTGAACAATTTATTAGTTTATTAAGGGTGATGGGAACTATAATTGTGATGGGGAAGCTACACTTCCCAGGATTCTTTGGGGAAAGTTATGCACTTTAAATGCTAGTTGGATGTGCTTTAAATGTATTGTGTAGATCAACTTCATAAACTTTGCCTGCATGTAAATCATTTTAATTAAATTTTTTAAATGGAAATGAGCTATAAAGTTTACTGGGTGACCATCTCTCAGCCTAATCTGCTCCTCAGGATGAAAAGAGCAGAGGGGGATTATGAAACCCAAAGGAAGAAGAGCACACTTAAAATGTACAGGAAATAATGTACAGCCATAGTGTGAAATTGGATACTTATTGGGACATAGTATGAAGAAATATTCATACATGACTGTCAAAGGTGTTTATTATTTACACAATCTGTAAGGATATTTGTAGTACAATCCCATGTATGTTTACTCAGAAGCAAGTCCCAATGTATTCAATGGGGCTTACTCAAACAGGGAAGCATGCACAGAACTGCAACCTCATCCAACCCAAAATTCAGAATTGTGTCACTTTAAGCTGTTTTATATTTGTTTTATGGTTACTGGATTTTAAAGGAATTTATTTCTTGTTGTGAGCTGCCTTGATTTCCAACCGGCAACCCTACCTCACAGGGATGTTGGAAAGACTGCATATAGACACACACTGGAGATATAAAATACATACACCCGATATAATCATTTATTGTCAAAACCAGTTGGTCATTGCAGAACATTTTTTTTAAAAATCAGTAATAGTTTCCTGTGTGATAAAAACAATGTCACCTAAGTCAGCCCTGCCTAATTGCTTTAAAAGGTTTGGAGGGGGAGAGAAAGATTTACAACACAAACATAATCCTTTCCTATGTTCACTCAAAAGTCCCATTAATTTACAACACAATCCTAACCATGTCTACTCAAAAGTAAGTCCTAATGAATCCAGTGGGGTTTACTTTGGGTATGTGGGATTCGCATTGCAGCCTTACTCCCAGAATGTCGTTCCTGTTAAGGGGCGTTTTTGCCTTCACCCGAAATGTAGGAGAAGGCTCGGGAACGATCTCGAAGCTTCTAAGTGTGCCACGTGAGATCAAGGGGGCCAATCAGGTCTGGGATTGAGCGGAGTATTTAAAGCCGCTCCTTCCCTTAGCGTTTGCCTTTTTCACCTCGTGGCAACTCTCGCAGTTTGTGCTGGCAAGGGCTCTGTCCGTTAGCCGTTTGTATTGCTTCTCACCGCTTTCCCTTGTTGCTGCGTGCTCCTCAACTCCCTCTCAATTTATTTGCTTCTGGTTTGTTTGCCGCGGCTCAGCTGGGCTGCGGGCGTCTTCCGCTTCCCAGCTGATCGTTCTCCACGTGCACAGCGGCTTCTTGCCGCTTCCCAGCTGATCGTTCTCGCCTGAGTCCCTGTGCTTCAGCATTTGATTCACTTAAGTTGGGCAGTTTCCTTCAGGGATAAGTGGTTGGGAACGTTACTTGTGGGTGCTTTTAGTTTTGTCTTTACTAGTGAATTCTTCCGTTTGTTTCCCCCCCCTCTTTTTCCCATTGGGTTGCTTTGCATTCTATCTTCCCTGTAGGTTGCTGTATTTCTATTTCGTTGTGATTGAAATCAATTTAATAGCTTCCCCTGTTATTTTATTGTTCCCTCAAAGTTAGTTTGTTTGTTGTGGTAGTCATTTAGCTTTGTTCATAAGTTTCGGTTTCTAACTTTGTCCGTTTTAATAATAATAATATTAAGAAATAAAATAAATAAATAATTAAATATATATATATATATATATAATAATAGTAAATACGATATATATATCGTATTATATATATATATATATATATATATATATATAATAGTTGATATATTAATTCCTGTTTCCCCCCCCTTTTAAAAAACAAACAAACAAAAAACTTAGTCCAGTTTCTGAGTTGATTGCTGTTTTCCTCTGAGGTTTTACTTGTTAATTGTTAATTGTGGTTTTTGCTGTTATTTTTCTTGTACTGTGGTTGAGACATGCCGCCTAAGAAGGTTCAACAGAAGAAAGGCGTTCGTGTAGTGAAGCAGGCTTCTAATCGCCCTGCAGCTCAGCAGCACCAGTCATCTGACGAAAAGGAGGATATGGGCACCATTTGGGCTTTGGTAGCACGGGTGGACGCTCTGGAGAGGGGACGTTCGCAGCCATGTGATGTTGGGGCGGGACCCAGTACCACCCCTACAGGTAAGAAGTCTGCCCGCATTGCAGAGAAGAGTTCTAAGTCAAGTATTCTTGCTGCTTTGATTTCCAGGATTGGTGTTCTTGAGGCTGCAGCACCAGTACAGGAGCCCACGGTTCTTCCATCTCCAGTAGCTTCGCCTGCGCTTACGCTTACGTCTTCTTCTCCCGTGCTCCCACTTCCAGCTGTTGCTGGGTCACTTCAGGGACAGATTCTGTCTCATCAGTCCAGTGGTCTGCCCGTGTCACCTGAGGCTTCTGTTTTGGTGTCTTCTCTGCTGGTTGCTTCTCCGGCTGCTTATGCAGGTGAGCCACTCGCACCACATACTCATGTTACACAGAGTCCTGCTACAGGTGTTAGTCCTTTAGATTCATCCTTGGCTGGTTCTCAGCTAGCAAGTGGCTCCCAACCTTCAGTGTTTATGGGAGGAGTGTTAGTTCTGCATCAACCACAGCTCCCTTGGCCTGCTGCTGCAGTAACTCCTTGGCAGCTGTCAATGGCTTCCTTGGGTCTTCCTTCTTCTTCTTTGCCTCTCCCTCAGGGTATTTATCCTCAAGGAGATACCTCTCTTCCTTTGGGTGACCATTTATTGGTTGCGACGAAGGAAAGAATTTGGCGTGGAGAGTACATTGATTTATTTACTCTCCTTTTTTGTGAGAATGAGGTCAAAAGTAAGGAAGGTCAGGATGGAAAGGAATGTGAGGTAGTCACAAAAAAGAGAGTTGACCGCGTATGGCCTAACTGGCTAAACGCTTATACGATTTATATGGGTGTTATGACGCAGGCTTATCCATCTAGGGCCCTCTCTATGATAAAATATCAGGATATCATTCATCGGGCTTTTCGAGAATTCTCTGGCATCGCTTGGTTGCGGTATGATGAAAATTTCAGGCAAAGGGCAGCATTGGATCCCACCCTACGCTGGGACGTGGAGCATGCTGGTTTGTGGCTTCGCTCCATGACATCCGCCAGGCCTACTTCTGGCGAGACAGCAGATAGTGGTCACCTGTTAGCATGTGCACAGACTTCCGCCGCTGGCTCTGGTCAGGGCGGGCAGTGGGTTCAATCCCAGCAGGTCTGTTGGACATTTAATAGCATTGGCCGATGCCTCAGGCGTCCATGTAGGTTTCGACACGCTTGCGGACTGTGTGGTGACAACCACCCCAGTTCGTCCTGTCAGCGTGCCAGGCAGGCTCGCCAGGGTACAGGGGAACACCAGCAGCCCAAACGTGGGTCTGGCAACAGCGGCGGTACGTCGCAAGGCCAGTAGCCCTGTTAAATTAATTCCCTTGGCTCGCTTGTTGGCAGGTTACCCCAATAGGTCTGCTGCTAGTTTTCTGCTTGCGGGTTTTACTGAAGGTTTTCGTATATCCTTTCAGGGCCCCAGGGTTGCTATTCGTTAAAGAATCAGCCCTCTCTCATGCCTATGGCCTCGGTAGTGCTGGCCAAACTCCACAAGGAGATAAGTGCCGATCATATTTCAGGTCCCTTTATTTTCCTCCTTTGGAGAATTTAAGAATTTCGCCTTTGGGTATTGTTCCTAAGAAACAGCCGGGCGAATATCGCCTTATACACAATTTGTCATTCCCCAAAGGTGCTTCTGTCAATGATGGCATTTCCCCAATTCATGCATCAGTTAGGTATACATCCTTTGATGAGGCTGTGAGAGTAGTCCGTAGGGCTGGTAAGGGTGCTTTATTAGCAAAATGCGATATAAAATCTGCATTTTGCCTCTTACCAGTGCATCCCGATGATATTGATTTATTGGGTTTTAAATTTCAAGGCCTGTTTTATATTGACAGGGCCATGCCAATGAGTTGTTCCGTGTCTTGTGCTGCTTTTGAAGCATTTAGCACATTTTTAGAGTGGGCGCTGCAAAGGAGGACATCTTCTCTCTCAGTTCATTATCTCGATGATTTTTTGTTTATAGGGCCTGCACGGTCTTCCCATTGCCTCTATTTGATGCACTCCTTCGAGGCTCTAACCACTGAACTGGGTGTTCCCTTAGCTCCCGAAAAGTCTGAGGGCCCTTCTTCTTCACTTACCTTTTTAGGTATCAAATTAGACACGATTGCCCAGTCGTCCTGTTTGCCACAGGACAAGTTGCTTGCCTTGCGGCAACGTCTCCAGGATATCCTTGTATTAAAAAAGATTACATTAGCTCAATTGCAGGAACTTGTAGGACACCTGGTGTTTGCCTCTAAAGTCATTTCTCCAGGGTGGGCATTTCTCAGGCATCTCTGTGACGCCATGAAAGGTGTGCGCTCTCGATCTTATTTCATTCAAGTTTCTGCTGGTATGAGAGCAGATTTATGTATGTGGCTTACGTTTTTGGAGGACTTTAATGGTCTTTCCTTCTGGCACGATGAATTGCTTTTAGAGGCCGAATTACAGGTACATTCCGATGCTGCTAGGGGTATAGGCTTTGGTGTAATATTCCGGTCGCAATGGTGCGCTGATAAGTGGCCTAACACATGGCAGGCCTTGGGACCACTGGAGATATGACTTTTTTGGAATTTTTCCCAATAGTTGTGGCGGTTCATATCTGGCCGCAGGCATTCCAAAACCGTACTGTACGCATTTGGTGTGATAATTTGTCCACTGTGTGCATTATCAATGCCCAGACTTCCAAATCTTCTCGTGTCATGCGACTAGTGCGCATCTTTGTATTGCAATGTTTGCAATTTAATATCCTTTTCGTTGCTCGGCACGTTCCAGGTTTGCAAAACAGAGTTGCTGATGCTCTTTCCTGATTACAGATGGCGCGTTTTTGGGAGCTTGCACCTGGAGCGGCTCTGGACCCTGTCCCGGTCCCGCCTTTCTTATGGAACCTTGGCGCTTAGAAGTTGGGGCCGCTATTGCATCTGCTGTTGCTCCCAGTACTCAGAAAGCATATCAGCGTTCTTTTGCGAAGTTCCAAGCTTTCAGAATCAGTGCTGCTTTACCTATGGCGTGGCCTATTCCTGTGGATCAATTGTTACAGTATATGTTGCATTTGAAAGGGCACGGCTCTTCTGTTTCCACTATCGCTGGGCACCTCTCTGCGCTGGCCTTTATCTCTAAGGCACGAGGACTGCCGGATCATTCTGTAGATTTTAGGGTCAGAAAGGTCCTTGAGGGTTGGTCGCGTTCCGCTCCCAGGCCCGCTGACCGGAGGAGGCCAATCACGCCCGATGTCCTCCTCCAGATCCTGGCATTGTTTCGTTCTTTATGTTCATCCCAGTATGAGGCGCACCTTTTCGCCGCAGTAAGTCTGACGATGTTCTATGGTGCTTTTCACCCTAGTGAAGTGTTAGTCCTCTCTAAGCGCGATGTGTCTTACAGAGCCTTATGCTCAGGCGATTGCACGTTAGGTGCTGATATGGTTAGGTTTTCCCTGCGAGTCTCTAAGACTGATCAGAAGGGCCGTGGCAGTCTTGTGTCTTTACGCAGCTGCCAAGTTTTGGAATTATGCCCTGTGTCTGCAATGCGTCAATTCCTGCTTCTAAGGCCAGTGGGCCTGCATTATCTTTTTATACATACGGATGGTTCTGCCCTGACTCAGTTCCAATTTTGGGCCATTGTTCGGCGGGCCTTGTTGGCCACTGGTCACGATGCTGGAGTCTATGGGCTGCATTCATTTCGGATTGGAGCGGCCACGGCCGCTGCCCTCGTGGGCATGAGCGTTAGCGACATCCAAGCGATCGGCAGGTGGCGTTCCTCTGCTTTTCAGTCTTATGTCCGGTATTAATGTTGTATTTAATTTTGTTTTTCTTTAGGTATTTTAAGTCTTCCAGTTCCTGTGCGGATCATTCTGTGTGGCCATTCCATCTTGTTTTGGGCGCATCGGAGGGCCTCTTCGTCGTTTTCCGGAATGCAGCTGCAGCTTTCTGCATCAGCGATAGTTAGCTGGGAGGCGCGGAGGGGCATGTTATGGGATGCGTTGTTGCCATTGGTGTGCCGAACCATGGCGTCAGCAGCCCCGCCTCACATTTTGTTAATTCACTTGGGGGAGAATGACCTTGTGCAGCGCCCTGGTATGGACTTGCTGCTCAAGGTCACTAGTGATCTCACGTGGCTTAGGCGTTCTTATCCTACTCTAATTTTGGTGTGGTCAGATATGCTTGTGCGACGAGTATGGAGGGGTGCTCTTCACCCAAATAAGATCGATAGGTCGCGCAAATGGGTGAATAGGAAGGTCAAGGATTTGGTTTTATCCCTTGGGGGGGGCATGCATAACCCATGACAGGATAAGGTTTTATTCCCCTCAATTGTTTAGGGACGACGGCATCCACCTGTCAGAGTGGGGATGTGATTTGTTTTTAGAGGATTTGAGGTTGGGTTTGGGGAGTTTGTTTTCTTCCTTGGGTTGAGGGGACCAAGCTTGAGCTGATCCCCTGTTGTGGCATGGAATTCGGGCAGGTGAGGTATATTGGGTTATTTTGAGGTGGTTAAGGTATATAGGTAAGGGTCACTCCCCAGGGAACCATCAAAGCTTAATGCCTGGTGGCAAACTGAGGAGTGTCCTTGTGGGACCTGCTTGCACATCATGGTGAACGCCTGTACGGCGGGGCCATGGTGTGGAGGTTGGAACCACAGCTGACTTCAGCAGCAAGGAGGGAGGTTTTCCCTCATGTCCTTGACTATGGAGTTAAGGTCTGAAGAGAGTTATTTGCCTTTAGAAGGTGTGGAAGTATTCCCACATATATAGGAGGCCTCATCTGCCCGAAGCAATTTAATCTGATGAATTGGCTTATCTGCATTTGATGTAGAATGTTATATTTAATAAATATAACATTATTCCAACTTGTGTCACGAGTCTTCTTGGGTGTGGGGGCAAAAGCAAGTATAGAATTAAAGCTTCATATTGGGAAGGTTTTCAAAACACTGCCCTCTTCAACAGCCTAGGAATATTTAAACTTGTTTGACCCCTCATAATTAGAAAAGCATAACACATTGCAATGGCATTAAGATCTCCTGCACACAAAAGAGAAAAATGTTTGCTCTTGAGGAAAGCTATAAACTTACTGAGATTTTCAGACAAGCAGGAAAAAACAGTTTTCTAGCCTTGCAAAGGGTTCTAGCTATTGCCTGGAGGTCAACAAATTCCTTGTCAATCACAAACCTGACTTCACTTATTGGTTACAAACTTGAAAGAGTGGGGTTAGAGCAGCCAGCTATGAGCTAATTTAATAGAAGGGGGGCTGATGTTTTGGTGTATATCTCTTGAACCAGACCACCTAGAATCTTTTTTTTAAATGAAAGTCCAGAGATTGAGATAACCTACTTGGAGAGCCAGAGAGGACCCCAAAAATATGGAGTCTCTGGGCAAAGCCAGGAGAACCAGTAACTCTACTCTGATAATATATAAAATTACTGACTATCTGGATGATACTGAATGATTAGTAGTGCAAGTAGTGCAGAATATGTGATGGAAAACATTTGGTAGGCAGCTTTACGAACAGCAGTTCTTACCACACCCACTTTCACACCTCAGATACTTTGGGTCAATGTGGCCTTGACTCCTGAATGTTAAGCCATCCCTGCTCTTGGAGATCACCACATTTCCTGCTGAATTATCTCTAATCAATCCTTCTGAACATCTTAGAGTCCTTCTTCTGCTCAGTTCTCAGTCCTTCTCCATCGCTCAGTCCTCAGTCCTTCTCCATCGCTAGCCCATCTTCCAAGCTGTGACAAGCAAGCATAATATAACCAGATCAAAACAACTTAAAATGTCCCTACTATAGTCTCCTGGGAAGGGCAAAAAATAAAACATGCAGAACCATAACCAATAGGGTTAGAAATAACAAAATTATTTCATGGGCCTCAAGCAGAGTGACCAGACCAGAACAGGCCAGGACACTCAATGAAAAGGAAGGATAGGGGTGAGAAGCTATCCACCCAGCTCCAATGGAAGGAAAGAGAGTGCTTCAAAGTACCTAAGTAACTCCCATTTCCACCTATCTTGTGATGGCAGTGGCACCCCTTCCATTTTTTAAAAAAGTTCCTCTTCCAGTATACAGTGGCAGGGTGGCCGCTTACCTGTCACTGCCACAATACTCACCACTTTTAGAAAACTATATTGTAGTCAGGGCTTTTTCTTGTGATAAAACTGACCGGTAAGAGGTACCAGCACCTCTTTTTTTGGCTGCCATTGGCGACCATTTTGTGTTGCTACCCACAGCACTTGATAAAAGACATGAGTAGCAGCATCGCATTATTTTTTACCAAAAAAGCACTGACCATAGTGTACCAGGTAAACAAAAAAGGGGTGAATGATCTAGGTACTGCTACAGAAAACTACATTTCCCAGGGTTTCATTGTGATAAGGCACATGTGTATGGCAATACTGGAGGGCATGTGCAGACAAGTGAATCAAAGTGGGAAAGAACTTTTAGGAAAAAGAAGGGCTTTGCTGACTGCTTGCTGAGAAATCTTGCAAATGCAGAGATCCAAATCAAGTTTTCCTGATTTCCAATGTATCACCAAGCACAAGAAAAGGGAGCCCTCTAAGTTGTTTGCCAGCAAAGGCTAAGGTTTTTCACCTTGCCTAGCAGAGTAAGTACAGCAAGTCATATTACAGACACGTCCAATAATGCATCACAGTGAAAGCCTATTACGTAAGATGATGCAAATACCAACATCTCTCCTTTTCATAGATTGTGTTTCAGGTTCTCACAATATGCTGTTATTCTGATTTCACCATATGCCACAACATAGATTCATAGAGGGAACATTCATCTTTATTGAAAACTTTGATCTTATTATCAGCTGTGTGGCACTATGTGTGGCACTAAACCTCAGTTGCATCCCCAGCTGGGCATAATCTGTGTTAAATCTTTGTTGTGACTCCTCTAGTCATTCAACTTTTTTAAAAAATCAGAGAATCATTCAGTACATTTCTATTCCAACATACAACTATTTCCTTGAGTCAGAAGGTCAAGAGATACTCCTAGTGGGGGATATTATCTAGCTCAATAAAAAATGGTAGTCCATTTACCTTACCTGCTGTGCTGCTGTGATCAGCTATAAAACTGAAAGCTTCCTGATCAGAATATGAAGCCACACTGATGGTTTGTCAGTACTTAAGTCTCGTTCTGATGAAAATAACATATTTCAACTGAAGACATTTAATTGCTTCGTTTATTGGTAGAGGATTTTCTCTCATGGAAATATGAAGAAACTCATAGGGAAAGTTGATTATTTAGGCTACATTTCAGCAAATCCAGGTTCAGAAGTCATGGTTGTCATCTCCAGTTCTCAATGCATCTATGTGCATCTATTAATAATTGCTAAGCAGCCGTTAAATTAAGCCAATTGAACATCCTGGACTTTAACAGTATGAAATTAGTTTAACAGAACTGTTGATTAGGTGGGGAATAGTATAGTCATCCTTTTCTTCAATGCTGGCTGGGGCTGATGGCAGTTGCAGTCCAAAACACCTGGAGGGCACCAGGTTAGCAAAGGCTGTTGTATAAAATTCTTGGGGAAATAGCCACAATTCTCACCATCCTATTCAATAATCTGTGCCCTTCACTTTCCTCCTTCCCTTGCCACATTGCCTTCAGCTGAAATCCTGTACCATTCCTAATTGATCATTATTAGGATCTGGGCACAAATCACTATTTTCATATTACTTGGTCCCAGGCTATGGTCTGAAGGCACATGAGGCCACCACCTTGTTGAAGCAAAGTAGGTCTGGGTCTGGTCAGTGCCTGGATGGGATACCACCTGGGAACCACATGTATGCCACCTTGGGTTTCATGGTGAAAGAAAGGCGGGGTATAAATGTAACAAATAAATAAATAATTTTACTAACAGGCAAAAAAACTTGTGGTTTAAGAATTTACCTATAGCCAACAGATAATTCTATCAAACTTTAAAAAGCAGGGAAATTGGGCAGCTATAGTGAATGCACCAGGGGAGCAGGAGACCTCACCTCCTCTCTGAGATATTGAACTGCCCTACAAATTTGTCAAAATGCAAACACAATTTGGGTTGGTCTTTCACAGTCCAGTCCACTTCCTGTGTACCTTGGAAGAATTTGGACACGTGGCAACCCTAATATAAGAACCATTTCGCCTTAGTCATTTTAAGCTTCATCCCCTCACAGAGCTACAATTCTGAGAGTTTCCTAGGAAGTAGGGTTCATTGTTAAACCATTCTGGGAACTGTAGCTCTATGAGGGTAATAGGGATCACCTAACAACTCTTGGCATCATTAACAAACTACAGTTCCCAGGATTCTTTGGAGAAAACCATGGCTGTTTAAAGTGTTATGATAGTGCTTTAAATGCACAGTGCAGATGGAACCTTATGCTACAATCCAAACTACAATTCAACCTGTGGCCTGGCAGCAATGGGGCTTAATGGAGTGGTGGAGCCACCACCACACCTGCAGCCCTTCTGCTCATGCCAGCCACAATGGAAGGTGGAGTAGGGGCAAGCAAATTACTGTGCCAGCCTGGAGCTGTTGCAGTGATCTGGCCCCGGTTAGGTCTGATGCCATCATGTGATGGCAGTGGGGCTGGTTCAGGTCCAGCAGGTCCCAGGCCAGTACAGACCCTCCCCACCCCTGGAACATCTAATTCCACCCACCCACCAGGTGTTTAGATTGCAGTGCCCCATTTTGTGCTGGCACCCATGGCACTTTCATCAAAATGTGCATACTGGCACCATATTTTCTACTGAAAAAGCACTAGTTATATCCAGTTACTGTATATTCCTCCATACAGCCATGTTGATAAAACAGTACAAAAAGGAAAAAGAAAATAAAAAGAGTAAACAATCTGTTCATGCTCATTTTAATGAGTATGATGAGGAAAATCCAGGAAGGATCCTTACTTTTGATGCATTCGTGTTTCTAGGAATTAGGATAACAATGAATTGATATTTTATATCATGCTGGTGATACCAGTGAACATAATGATGAACCTCTACTATTCTTTGTTAAAATACCATTTTAATATTTATAAAGGGGAAATATATAGAAATATATTTAGAAACACATACTTCTGAAAGTACAATAAAAAGTTCCATCTATTTTGCATAAATAATGCAAAATAGATGAAAATATTAAAAGGTTCTGTTTTGAATTTAACCTCTATAGGACCTTTTAACAAACAAGCAATGGTTTCTTAATGTGTTCTGAATCACAATAGGTAAAAGCATCCCCTCATAATGCATTGTAAGGTCAATATATACAAATTAATAAGCTATTAAAAGGATATACAAAACATAATTGATATAAATGATTCATTAACTGGATAACACAAATAAATACAATTAGAGTGCAACTAGCCAGGCAATTGACCAGTAAGTTCAACTACAAAGGCAGTTGTCATCAACCAATTGCTCCTTCAATAGGGAGCTGCTCCTCAGATGTATTCTATGGAATACACAGGGTCGCCTCTCCATTAAATGAAAGGAGGAAGCATTCTGATATAGTCAGAATTCTAATGAAGCTCTGTATTGGGGCCATGCATGGGTGGACGGGAGAGGAAGCTCACCAGTTTAGTAAAGGAGAGTGCATCATACTTAGCAAGGGAGTTTGATGCTGATGAAATACAGCTATAAAATCCTTAACATTTTTGTTGTTGTTCTTTTGTGACACATGCTTTAAGTTCATGTTCAAAAACAAATATAATTAAGGATGACTTTGCAACCATCCAATTATATCTGCATTCGATATGTTTTGTTGTAGCCTCAACTAGGGATCCTTGAGGACTTTGTGAATTATTTACTAATAGGCAAAAAATAATAATAATAAATAAATAAATTTAATTTCTGTGTCGCCTATCTGGCCAATGGCCACTCTAGGCGATGTACAAAATCGTTAAAACACAATATGATAAAATACAGTAATACAATATAAAAACAGTATAAAAGCAATACAGCTGGAACAACAATATTAAAACAGGGCAGGAGGCATTTCAGTCATGGCAATTAACCCTCCCCGGAGATCCCAAATGCCTGTTGAAAGAGCCAGGTCTTTAAGGCTTTCCGAAATACATTTAGGGAAGAGGTGTGCCGGAGATCTTGTGGGAGGGAGTTCCAGAGGGTGGGGGCCGCCACTGAGAATGCCCTCTCTCTAGTACCCACCAATCTAGCTGTTTTTGTCGGTGGGATTGAGAGAAGGCCCTGTGTGGCCGATCTTGTCGGGCAGCATAATTGGTGGCGTTGAAGGCGCTCCGTAAGATAAACTGGGCCAAAACCGTTTAGGGATTTAAAGGTTAATACCAACACCTTGAATTGGGCTCGGAAAACAACTGGAAGCCAGTGTAGATTGAACAACACTGGTGTGATGTGATCCCGGCGGCGACTGTTCGTAAGTAGTCGAGCCGCCGCATTTTGTATAAGTTGTAATTTCCGGACCATTTTCAAGGGTAACCCCACGTAGAGCGCATTACAGTAATCCAAACGAGAGGTGACCAGGGCGTGTACTACCAGTGGGAGCTGATGAACAGGAAGGTAGGGTTGCAGCCTTCATATGAGGTGTAATTGATACCAGGCTGCCCGGCTCACTGCCGAAATCTGAGCCTCCATGGACAGCCTGGAATCAAGTACAACCCCAAGGCTGCGGACCTGGTCCTTCAGGGGTAGACTCACCCCATTGAACTTCAAGTCAACATCTCCCAACCTCCTTTTGTCCCCCACGAGCAGCACCTCAGTCTTATCGGGGTTTAGCTTCAGCTTGTTCCTTCCCATCCATCCACTCACGGATTCCAGGCACTTGGACAAGGTCTCCACAGCCAACTCTGGCGAAGATTTAAACGAGAGATAGAGCTGAGTGTCATCTGCATATTGGTGACACTGCAGCCCAAATCTCCTAATGATTGTCCCCAGTGGCTTCATATAAATGTTAAATAGCATGGGAGAGAGGATAGAACCCTGTGGCACACCACAATTGAGAGGCCAAGGGTCTGAAACCTCCTCCCCCAATGCTACCTGTTGGTACCTGTCGGAGAGAAAGGAACAGAACCACTGTAATACAGTGCCTCCAATTCCCAATCCCTCCAGGCGAAGTAAAAGGATACTGTGGTCGACAGTATCAAAAGCCGCTGAGAGATCGAGGAGGACAAGAAAGGTGAATTCTCCCCTATCTAATGCCCTCCTCAAATCATCTACCAGAGCGACCAAGGCTGTTTCAGTTCCGTGACCAGTCCTGAAACCCGATTGGTATGGATCCAAGTAATCCATTTCATCCAAGTGTGCTGACAACTGGTTGGCCACCACTCGCTCAATGACCTTGCCCAAAAATGGTAGGTTCGAAAAAAACCCCATTGCAGTTTAAGAACATACCTGTAGCCAACAAATATTTCTATCAAACTTTAAAAAGTGGGGAAATTGGGCAGCTATAGTGAATGCACAAGGGGAGCAGGAGACCTAACCTCCTCTCTGAGACATTATACTGCTGTCCAAATCTGTAAAAATGAAAACACAATTTGGGTTGGTCTTTAACAGTCCAATCCACTTCCTGTGTAGGTTAGAAGAATTTGGTAGCATGTGCCTCTGAGAGAGGGCAGCGGGGAGGAGGGGGAGGGGGAAGAGGGGGATGGGAGCAAGCAGGAGGGGGAGAGGAGGAGGAGAGCAGGTTTGATCATTTGCATGCTTATTAACTTCAGTGGGATTTACTTCTGTATAATCATGCTTAAAATAGGTGAAACTGACCTGGGGAGGAGCAGAGATGCAAAAGGAGTGAAGGAGGAAGGGATGAAGGGTAGAAGTAGGGAGGAAGGGGGAGGAGAGGAGATTGGGTAGGTGGGCACTGGGCAGAGGGAAAGCCTCTGTCCTTTCCCAAAGGGAAACATTAACAGTATCATTATTTTTCAGGGTTTCCCGCACCTTTTTATTCTGCAGCAGACACATGTAGTCTCCCACCCAAATGTAAAGCAAAACTGTCCCTGGCCACATTCACACCAGACATTTATTCCACTTTAAACAGTCATGGTTTTCCCCAAAGAATCCTATTCTCTTCACAGATCTACACCCTATTCTCCTCATAGAGTCATAGTCACCAGAATTCTCTGGTAAGATGGTCTGACTGTTAAACCACTCTGGCCACTGAAGCTCTGTCAGGAGAATAGGAATCTCCTACCAAATCTCAGCACCCTTCACAAACTACACTTCCCAGGATTCTGGGGGGAAGCCATCACTGTTTAAAGTGGGATAAATGCCTGGTGTGGGTGTGGCCCCCTGATTAGCCAAGCCAAAAAGCTGTTAGTCTGGCTTTTAGAACACTGACAGTTGATTCTTACTGAGCATGCCTGCCCTATCATAAACCCCAGTGTTAACCTTAAATTAATTAAAAATCAGCCATACAATTTTTAAAACTTTTAAACTACAGAATATGAAGGTCAGAGAATGTGACAAGGTCAGTAATAGGATTACAGGTGCTCTGAGAGCATGGCTGATTTTTAATTAATTTCAACAAATTATGAGACCACGGATAGAAAAAAGTCCAACAGGGGTCTGAATTTTTTAACTTATGTTTCAGATTTTTTAAGTCTGGATTCTCTCTGAGGATGAGAGAATGTGGGTGAGGGTGTGGGGAAAGGGAGAGGGGAGGGGAAGGAGAGAGGGGTAGGAGAGAGCAGGGAGGGAGAGGGGGAGGGAAGATGAAGGAAGGAAGAGGAGGGAAAGGGGGAGGGAGGGAAAAGAGGGGGAGAGGGGAAGGGAAGGGGAAGGTCTCATGGCTGTATAATAATGACCTCACCTGATCTCCACCTCCCAAAAGAATGTCGGGATCAGAACATAGGTATCTACAAGTTTTCAAAATTCTTGAATGTCCCAACACAATTCTTAGATAAAAAAACGAAAACAAAATACGTGTAAAAATACCATTTTTTATTTATTTATTTATTTATTTTATTTTATTTTTATACTGCCCATAGCAAGGCTCTCTGGGCGGTGTACATCAAATATAAATATATAAACAGTCAATTTTAAAACCACCTAATCATCAAGACAACAGTTTATACATACAACAAAGACAAAATTAACATAAAAACCCATCTTAAATACAAATCAAAAGTAAAAAATTCAGAAAAGATAAAACATATAACTATCTTTACAACATTAATACAAATACTAAAATACTAAAAGATAGAAATATTAAAATATTAAAATGCCTGGGCAAAGAGGAAGGTTTTCACCTGGCACCGAAAAGATAATAAAGTAGGCGCCAGGTGTACCTCGTCAGGAAGGGTGTTCCATAGTTCGGGGGCCACTATTGAGAAGGCCCTCTTTCTTGTAGTCGCCTTCCGGGCGTCTTTATGAGTAGGCACCCGGAGGAGGGCCTTCGATGTTGAGCGTAGTGTATGGATAGGTTCATATCAGGAGAGACGCTCCATCAGGTATTGTGGGCCCGTGTCGTGTAAGTCTTTATAGGTTAAAACCAGCACCTTGAATCGGGGCCGGAAACATATAGGCAGCCAGTGCAAGCGGGCCAGAATAGGTGTCACATGTTCCGACTGTTTGGTCCCGGTTATTAATCTGGCCGCCGCATTCTGCACAAGCTGCAGTTTCCAAATCGTCTTCAAGGGCAGCCCTATTTTGAGAATAGTTTTAGACATTTATTTTATGTATTTTTATTTATAGAAATACTTGTATATCACAATTTCATAAAATTGTATCAAAGTGGTTTACAACAATTATATATATTATATATATATTACACATTTAATAAAAACCACTTTTAAAAAATAAAATAAAATATGAACAGAAAATATTTTTTCTTAATTGTCTACATTAGCCTGGTGGCATAGAAAACTTTTCAGCAATTGTTTAAAGATGAATGCAGAAGATGCCTGCTACATCTCTGCTGGAAGAGCATTCTGCAGGACTGGGTTGATGACACTAAAGGCTCAGTTTCATGTCAAATGAGCCTCACCAACTTGGGGGAAAACCAGTGATGCTCCTACAGATGATCTCAGTGATCAAGATGGGATATAAGGGTTCAGGTAGTCCCTAAGGTGCTCTTGACCTAAGTTGTTCAGGGCTTTGCAAACTGATACAAGGACTTCAAACATAGCTCAATGGCAGATGGGCAGCTCATGCAGATGTTTTAACAATGGTGTCACATGTTCTCGGCTATGTGCCCACATCATCAATCTGGCTGCCACATTCTTCACCAGCTGGAGCTTCTAGGCCAGACTCAAGGGCAGCCCCACATAGAGTGCATTGCAGAATTCCAAACTTGAAGTTACCAACACATGGACTACAGGGGTCAGGCTATCCTTGTCCAGGAATTGCCATAGCTGGCAAACCAGACAAAGCTGTTAAAAGGCATTCCTAGCCACAGAAGGCACTTTGGCCTACAGTGACAGAGATGTATCCAGGAGTATCCCCAATATATGTACCTGCTCTTTCAGAGGGAGTGAGACCTTGTGAGAGAAATGTGTGAGAAAGTGTGTTTAAAATGCATATTTAAATGCATATTTGGTATCATTAAAAAAAAAAAGACCCTGCAGATTAATGAGGAAATGTAAAAGGGAAGCTTGGAGGATGGCAACAAGGGAGAGGGCCTTCTCAGTGGTGGCCCCTAAATTATGGAATGATCCCTCCGACGAGGTGCGCCTGGTGCCAAACTGTTATCTTTTCAGCACCAGGTCAAGACTTTCCTCTTCTCCCAGGCATTTTAGCATGTGTTTTAAATTGTTTTAAATTTTTTAATTGTGTTTTAAATTGTTTTTAAAAGATGTGTTTTTAAATTTGTATATTTGTTTTAATGTTTTTAGTTACTGTAAACCACCCAGAGAGCTTTGGCTATGGGGCGGTATATAAGTACAATAAATAAATAAATAAATAAAATTATGGGTCAGCATATGACAGATTACATGGTGCGGAAATAGATAAATTCATCCTAACCCTAACCACCATAGTCCACATTGCTTCCATGGTCAGTCTACACTTATTCCCCACCTGTGTGCCCAATAGCATTGCCAATTCTATCAATCTAGTGTACACCAGAGATGTATTAGTACAGGCTTCTCACATTGTCCCATGCTGTTGTTCAAGTGTTCCATGTCCCTGAAGCCCTTTTTTTTTTTGTGCATTCATGATGATTTGTGCTCATGATGATATTGAGGCAGTTATATGTGATCCTACTTTCCATACTGTTTGTGTCTGCAAAAAATTGGGGGTGAACATTCTGCTTCATTTCCATGTAGTGTAAGTCCTGTATCTTCCTGCTTAGATCCTGTAACTGTTCACACTGCAAATGTTCTGGGTGAGGGGGGATTGTCCCGCTTTTGCTGCACTAGAGTGCAAGAGTGTCCCCTGCAGGCAACAATAATGTAGTAACAATGGGGAATCATTGCAGAAGAACTAATAAAATGAACTGATGTGTGGATTGTCCAGTATTAATCCATCACTAATGTACTATTGCTGCGTAAATGACACATTGCAGAACACACACAGAGACACACATAAACCCCACCCTGGAGGGGTCCTAACTCTTTGTGTTCCTGTGGAAACCCACCCTTAGACAAAAAGAATCATTACATGTAGTAAGAGTACTACCTATACTGACCCATCACACTACTGGTTTCATTTCAATTGATTAACAAATTAGTTAATGAAATAGAAGCTCACCAAAAATATGTAATCTGTTAGACTTTGATGCAGTTACCTATGTTCAAGCTCTTCTGAAGTTAATAGGATTCAAATTCATACAACTATACTGTTAGTTTTTTTAAAAAAAATGTACTGTTTTAACTTGATGTTGTAAGGCCATGCCAGACTTCTCGTGGAGGAAGGGTGGGACAAAAAATCCAATAAATATTAATAAATAAATACAATAATAATAATTAGTATATACAGGGTTATGGCCTTCTGGTCATGGTTCTAAGCTTATTTACCTGTAAGTAAGCCCTCTTGATATATATAGGTCTTCTTCTGAGTAAGCTTATTTTGGACTGGGATGTTTAGTGCAACCCTACATGCTATTACTATGACTCTAAAGTCAATCTTCCATGGAGTTTAAAGATGCATATCTGTGCACAGGATTACAAGTCATAAGTGACTGACAGCCTGGGTAGATAAATATTTGTATAATATAATTACACCAGCCACCATGTAACAACATCTAAAGCATAACTAAATGCTGTAGCATAACTAAATAATGGAGGAAATGCAGTGTAATTTAGTGGAGGATTAACACAGGAATAGTCACTAACAGCTGGTCTTGGGTCAGTCAGAGCAGAATGAGGCGAGCGATATGAATTGAATGCAGAGGAGCTATTATGGTTGCTCAACCAATCAATGATCTGGATTTGGATTGCAGCACTTTAGGGAGATGGGAAACAAACAAACTTGATGGACAAGTACCGTTTTAAAGCATTGATAATTTCCATGTAAATTAAAATGATATAGCTGAAAGAGGAATAACAGCCCTGGAGGGATGTTTGGCAGGCTGCCGGCATTACAGCATTACAACAATGCAGTCACCAAGCAAGGGCGTCAAAGCTGTTTAGAATTACAGCTGTAACTTATTCTTGAGGCTGAGTAGTTGCGGAATAATATATTCCTCCCAAGGGCTAGCCACGTGATTTACTGATGGTGCAGTTTACTGACTTGGAACAAGGTGGCAGAGCCCACATCCGTTTGTGTAATTCTTCAGTGATTAAGGCAGGGGCATCTACTCCACAGGAAGTTATTGCCAGCTAATTCATAGCTTTAGATGTTTGCACTGATATCTACTCCAGAAGTGAATTGATCATAAGAGGAGGAAATGACAGGATCTGAGTTCTCTAGAAACATTGATAGCTTCCAGACAACCTATTCATTGAGCATTCATGCTGATTGGTTTGCACAAAATGTGTGGGGAGGTTAGATGATGTTGGCTATTTTATTGAACATTCATTCTGAATTGTTTGCAGTGAGGTTATATGATGTTGCATCAAGCAATTAGTGCCCCACACTTTCCACTCTAAAGGAGGAGGGAAGGGAATTTGTTGCACAAGAGTGTCAAATCAACTTTAATTCTATCACCTTAATTTTGTAGCCAGAATAAGTAAAGAAGTGGCAGGACACAAGTAAGTGGGGTTGAACTAGAGCTACGTTTTATTCAATACAGATCTCAGCAGAGGGTAAATGCAATGTGGGAGCAAAAACAACTGAGCCCAGTTTGGACAAGCCACACTGCTTTGAGCAAAGACATAACATGATCATGACCGCTTACCTGAGACCCACTCTTAAGGTGAGTAGAGAGACTTATTGACCCCACCCCCAGCCCAGGTCCATACAATTCCTGGTGGGTGAGACTGGTTAACCTCCAAAGGAGTTCTGTATCAAGCCTCACAGGTCATACAACCTCGAGGGTCTGGCCTTTGAATACATCTCTCACCTCAAAAGGTGCTTAAGGGTGCTCACCTGCTCATCTTACAACCCTTCCCCCTTCTGCACCTGCCTGTCATAGGCGGAAGAGGCATGTGCAGGCTTAAATAGCCCACCAAGCCGTGCCCCTACACGGACAGTAGCATGTGGATACAATGCCACATCACTCACCCTGCCTCATCTTCCCCACATGGCCACAAAAGATGCTCCCAACCACCCGGTAAGCAGAGTTTCAGAGCAGAGTGTCAAACTGTCAGAGCAATTTATGGGATCTCACACACAAAAACAGTGACATTCTGGAAGTGCCTATTGTTTAAAAGTTGCAGTTTCAATTTAAGGGGGTATTAAAAAAATTCTTTAGTCTGTTTTCTGACCATGAGTCAAAATAAATAAGAATGAGAGGAACTCTGTCTGAAGCCAGCCCATCACTATCTTGCCCCAATTTAAGGGATGGATGAAAAATTATGAGATTTCTCTGGCAATGCTATGAAATGAAATCAGGACTCTCAGTATCTTAAATTCTGGTGAAGCATCCCCATGGCTTGTCTCAGGTAAGGGCCTTTTTACAGATAAGGTGGCAGCAAATCCAGGTTTAAAACTGAATGTACATACTCTTGTTAAGGAGCTGTTTTCATTCCTGGCTCACTGACATATACATTACATGTGTTTCCAAATATAGATGTCTCACATTCACTCATTACATTTTTAAATACACACTTTAAAAAATCCCTTAGAATATCAGTATATGCATTAGCCTTCACTGAGTAGTCCTTTGCTTTTCTGAACAACGTTTTGGTTTTGCCTCTTCTGTCAATGTATAATAGCGATATGGATTTTAGTAATACCATTCAGGTACTTTTACTGAAAATCCACCCTTGCCTTCTGTCTATGTAACATTTCCCTGATTAGCAGTTGCAAGTCTGGGGCTAAACAGAAAAAAATGAGCACTTTGTTATCTCTGTAGAATTTGAGCATAAATACACTAGCAGTGCGTTCAGTGCTGGTAGGTTTTCTGCCTTGTTGCAGCTCAGCCTTCCGACAAGAAGGAAAGAGTGTGTGAAAGGTTTATCTTCTCTTTTGTATAGCCCCAGAGTGATTTAGGGCTTTTCATTTTTGGTTCAAAGTCATTGGAGAGTGAAGGGGTAAATCCTAGGCTCCAATCCTTCACTAGAGGGTAGAACCCAGTTATAAGGTAAGCCTTATTTCACACTCCAAAAGTAAATTCTACAAGAGAACTAGAATTGAACAGGTGTCAAAAATTTCAGCAATGCCACCTCATATCAATTCACCTTCATATCAATTCAATGCAAGCTGTAGAAAATATATGCAATACTATTATATTTCCATAATTGTGAAAGAATAGTCATGTTAGTTTGTAGAAGCAACCCGCTTGTCTGAGAAAATATGCTTTTTGGGATAACATCTATTTTGACTGGATAATGAAACAGAGTGGGAAAGTGATCAATATATAGCTTGATGTAACAGCAAATCAATGCTGATGAGAGGGTCCTATATTTTTGTTCTATATTTTTGGCAGAGCCAAGGATGAATCTCTTCCATGCCACCCAAACTCCCAGGTGAAATGCAAAATGACAGAACAAATATGTCAATTTTTTTCCAATTTTAAACTGAACACAGATGCTAGGTGACCAAGCAACAGTGCTCACAGAGCCAAACTGGGACACTTAGGGTGCAATCCAACTGCTGTTTATGACAGGTTGAGGGGAGCTGCATATGGAAGACCTCCAAATGAGCTGGCTGGGTTCCAGCTCAGGCAGGCTACGCTGGCATAAGTCCCTCATCCCAGTTCAGCCACAGCTGAGCTGGAAACTGGCTGGCTCAGCCAGGAGAAGCCCATCCTGGTGTAAGGGGAGCCAGCAGAAGGCCTACAAAAGGGGTGTTCTGGGGACATGTTGGAGAAGGGGCTGAGGGGGAAGCTCATACTATATACAGGTTCCGTTTGGTTTCCTCCCGCAGCCCTCCATCCTGGCAGACAGTAGGCCAAGAAAAGGGGTGGTGGAAGGAAACATGCATTTTGTTTTCTTCTGCCACACCATGTCAGCGCAACTAGCATCCTCCCCTCCAATAGTCCTCCAACTGGCAGCTGGATGTGGCAGGCCCTTCCATCAGCTCTGCCTCCACCAGCTTTGCTCCCGCCGGCCTCCAACAAATTGGATTGCTCTGTCAACTTTTTACTCCCATTCTACATCACCATATATAGAAGGAAAGACAGGCAGCAGGCAAGAGACTGTGGCAACCTGCACAGGCAGTGGTATAGAGAGACAGTGTGGGGTAGTGGTTAGAGTGTTGAACTAGGACCTGGGAGACCAGGATTTGAATCCCTATTCAGCCATGACGCTCACTGGGAGACCTTAGGCCAATCACTATCTCTCAGTTTAACCTACCTCCTGTTGTGAGGGTAAAACAGGGAGAACCGTGGATGCCTTCAGCTCCTTGAAGGAAATTCTCATGAAAATTCTTCAGCATTACAATGTGAATTTCTCACAATAAACACATTTTTGTATGCAGTTTTGAGTACACACTTTTGCAAGCAATTTCTCCTAATAAAATGTATTGTGTATGTTATTTTCACAAATATATTCATTTTTATTTACACTTTCCTCTAATATATGCATTTTTCTAAACATTGGTTTGTTGGCAAACTGCACTGCAAAATCCAGATAACTGCAAATTTCAGAAGATGACTGTGTTTCAAATCTCATTGTTTCAGAAAGTGCAGATTTGATAGATTTGGCTTTAAATGCAAACTGAATCAAATTTATCTCCCATCCCTAATAGTATAAATCAGCAATAACCAGTAATTAAAGAGTACTAACCTACAAATAACTATAACTGCATACCATACAGTTCTGTGACATTTTCTTCAATTGCTAAGACTGAAATCATAACTCAACTTACCTGAGCGTAAGTTTCATTACATTAATTCAGATATACTTCTAAGTAGACATGGTTAGGATTGTCCTGATACTGCTTTACCAATTTTGTAATTTTGAATTATGGCTGTATCTAATGGATCATTAATGTTTATTTCAATCTAATTTGTAGATATTATAGAAATGAAGTGTTGAATGATTCAAGAACAAAGCCCTGATATCTATTTATTGCATGGCTAGGATGATTTTAAGTTTTGTATTGAAGCTTCCCTTCTTCTTCCTTGAGGGAGATATGTGTTCATTTCTATCTTATTACCTGTGGAGTTTGCTGCAGTTTCCTGCCTGACAGGTGCACCTCTTACCACGTAAACCCTATGAACAGAGAATCCAAAACGCAACACGAGATAGTGCTGGAAGATGAGACTCCCAGGTCAGAAGGCTACTGGGGAAGAACAAAGGACAAGTATGAGTAGCACTGTGACTAATGACCCAGCTAAAGCCGAAAGGAAGCCCAGAGGCTGATGCGCACAGATGCGAAAGGGGAGTCCGGAGTTGTACAACGCACAAAATAGGAACATGGAATGTGAGAAGCATGAACCAGGGAAAGTTAGAAATTGTCAAGCAAGAAATGGAACGTACCAACGTTACAATACTTGGCGTGAGTGAATTAAAATGGACTGGAATGGGACATTTTCAATCAGGCAACTACAAAATATTTTATGAAGGAAATGAGAATGAGGGTTGCTTTAATAGTGAGAAGTGATGTAGCAAAAGCAATTAGGAGCTACAACGCAAGGTCTGAGCGAGTGATATCAATGAGATTAAACGGGAATCCTATGAACATAACCATCTTCCAAGTCTACGCTCCAACGTCAAACACAGAAGAAGAAGAATTAGAGAGATTTTACGCAGAAGTACAGGAGGAAATTGATCAGACACTAAAACAAGATATGATGATAATCATGGGGGATTGGAATGCAAAAGTAGGGAACAGAGAAGAACTAGGAATTGTGGGGAAATGGGGCTTAGGTGACAGAAATGAAGCAGGAGAAAGACTTATTGAATTCTGTGAAGCCAATGAGTTGTTTCTTGCCAACGCATTTTTCGAGCAACCGAAAAGACAACTGTACACGTGGTCATCACCAGATGGTCAATAGAGGAATCAAATTGATTATATAATTGGAAACAGAAGATGGAGAAGTTCCATACTTTCTGCAAAAACAAGACCAGGAGCAGACTGCGGTACAGATCATGAACTGGTCATATCGAAAATCAGAGTAAAGCTAAAGGAGAACAACAAAGCAATCATAATGCCAAAATACAATTTAAATAACATCCCAGAAGAATATAAACATCAAATAAGGAACAGGTTTGAGGCTTTACACTTAGTTGACAGAGAACCAGAAGAACTATGGACTGAAGTTGGGGACATTATCAGGGAAGAATGCAAAAAGACAATACCTCTTGTTAAAAAGAGAGAAAGACCTCAATGGATGACTGAAGAAACTAAAGAGAGAAGGAAAGCAAAAGCAAAAGGAGATAGAAACATGGTCAGAACCCTAAATGCAACTATACAATGACTAGTAAGTAGGGACAAAGAGAGCTATTACAATAGTTATTGTATAGAAATAGAAAAAGACAACAAAATGGGAAGAGCCCTACTCCAAAAGATTAGAGAAATGAAAGAGAAATTTAAACCACGAGTAGAGATGTTGAATAATCAACAGGGGAACACACTGACTGACCAAGATGAAATAAAAGGAAGATGGAAGCAGTACACTGGAGAACTCTATAAAAGAGATGCCAGGATGACAGATTCATTCACGGAGGAACCATATGATGAAGAACCAGAAATTTTAGAATGTGAGGTGAAAGCTACTCTTAAAATTATTGGAAGAAACAAATCACCAAGAATAGATGGCATACCAATAGAGCTGCTACAAGCTACTGAGACTGAATCTGTTCAAATTTTGACTAAAATCTGTCAAGAAATATGGAAAACTAAACAATGGCCCACAGACTGGAAGCGTTCAATATATATCCCAATTCCAAAGAAACGGGATCCCAGAGAATGCAATAATTACCGAACTATTGCCTTAATATCCCATGCAAGTAAAGTAATGCTCAAGATTCTACAACAAAGGCTCTTACCATATACGGAGCAAGAAATGCCAGACATCCAAGGTGGATTTAGAAAGGGCACCAGAGATCATATCGCAAACATACATTGGATAATGGAACAGACCAGGGAATTTCAGAAGAAAATCACCCTGTGCTTTATAGATTACAGCAAAGCCTTTGACTGTGTAGATCATGAAAAACTATGGAATGCTTTAAAAGAAATGGGGGTGCCACAGCATTGTTCTGATGCACAACCTATACTCTGGACAAGAGGCTACTGTAAGGACAGAATATGGAGAAACCAATCGGTTCCCCATCGGAAAGTGAGACGGGTGTATTTTATCACCCTATTTGTTTAATCTGCATGCAGAACATATCATACGGAAAGCGGGATTGGACCAAGATGAAGGAGGTGTGAAAATTGGAGGGAGAAAATCAATAATTTAAGATATGCAGACAATACCATACTCTTAGCAGACACCAGTAATGATTTGAAATGAATGCTGATGAAAGTTAAAGTGGAAAGCACAAAAGCAGGACTACAGCTGAACGTCAAAAAGACTACAGTAATGACAACAGAAGATTTATGTAACTTTATAGTTGACAATGACATTGAACTTGTCAAGGATTATCAATACCTTGGCACAGTCATTAACCAAAATGGAGACAATAGTCAAGAAATCAGAAGAAGGCTAGGACTGGGTAGGGCAGCTGTGAGAGGTGTCCGGAGCACAGCCTTGTCATGTTTTATTAGATGAGTTTCAGTTGGTTCAGCTCGAGGATGTGGACAAGGTGCTTGGACAGGTGCGTGCTACCACTTCTGCTCTAGATCCTTGCCCTTCTTGGCTAATAAAAACTAGCAGGGATGGAACAGCCGGCTGGGCCAGGGAAGTGATAAATGCCTCTTTACGAGAGGGAGTGGTCCCTGGCCATCTGAAAGAGGTGGTAGTGAGACCACTCCTGAAAAAATCCTCCTTGGACCCTGAAAACCTTAACAACTATAGACCAGTCGCGAATGTTCCATTCCTGGGCAAGATCCTGGAACGAGTGGTTGCTGGCCAGCTCCAGGCGCTATTGGATGAAAACGATTATCTAGATCCATTTCAATCGGGTTTTAGGCCCGGTTTCGGCACTGAGACAGCCTTGGTCGCCCTGTATGATGACCTATGTCGGGAGAGGGACGGAGGGAGTGTTACTCTGTTGATTCTCCTTGATCTCTCAGCAGCTTTTGATACCATCGACCATGGTATCCTTCTGGAGAGGCTCGTGGAGTTGGGAGTTGGAGGTACAGCTTGACAGTGGTTCCGCTCCTACTTGGCGGGTCGTCTCCAGAAGGTAGTGCTTGGGGAACATTGCTCGACACTGTGGGCTCTCCAATGTGGAGTCCCGCAGGGGTCAGTTCTGTCTCCCATGCTTTTTAACATCTACATGAAGCCGCTGGGTGTGGTCATCAGGAGTTTTGGAGTGCGTTGCCATCAGTACGCTGATGACACGCAACTCTACTTCTCCTTTTCATCGTCTTCAGGTGAGGCTGTTAACGTGCTAAACCGTTGCCTGGCTGCGATAATGGACTGGATGAGAGCTAACAAACTGAGGCTCAATCCTGACAAGACTGAGATGCTGTTGGTGGGAGCTTTCTCTGATCAGATGGTGGATATTCACCCTGTTCTGGACGGGGTTACACTCCCCCTGAAGGAGCGGGTTCGTAGTTTGGGAGTATTTTTAGATCCTTCCCTGTCACTTGAGGCTCAAGTAGCCTCGGTGGCACGGAATGCGTTCTACCAACTTCGGTTGGTAGCCCAGCTACGTCCCTATCTGGACAGGGAGGACCTCACCTCAGTTGTCCATGCTCTGATAACCTCTCGATTGGATTACTGCAATGCGCTCTACGTAGGGCTGCCTTTGAAGCCGGTTCGGAAGCTATAGCTTGTGCAGAACGCGGCGGCCAGACTGATAACGAGGACCAAGCGGTTTGAACATATAACACCTGTTCTGGCCCGCTTGCACTGGCTACCAATATGCTTCCAGGCCAGATTTAAAGTGCTGGTTTTAACCTATAAAGCCTTATACGGTGCGGGACCGCAATACCTGCTGGAACGCCTCTCCCGATATGAACCTGCCCGTACACTACGTTCAACATCGAAGGCCCTCCTCCGAGTTCCGACTCATAGGGAAGCTCGGAGGACGGTAACAAGAACTAGGGCCTTCTCAGTGGTGGCCCCCGAACTGTGGAATAGTCTTTCCGATGAGGTGCGCTTGGCGCCGATGTTGTTATCTTTTCGGCGCCAAGTTAAAACTTTCCTCTTTTCTCAGGCATTTTAGTTTTTAGTTTTTTAGTTTTTAGTTTTAAATATGCTGTAATTGATCTTAGATTTGTGGATTTTTATATACATGTCCCTTGCACTGATTTATTGGATTTTATTGTGTATATTTATATTCTCTGTTGTACACCGCCCAGAGAGCTATGCTAGTCGGGCGGTGTAGAAATTCAACAAATAAATAAATAAATAAATAAATAAATAAATAAATAAGAACTAGAAAAGGTCCTCAAATGCAAAGATGTATCACTGAACACTAAAGTCAGGATCATTCAGACCATGGTATTCCCGATCTCTATGTATGGATGTGAAAGTTGGACAGTGAAAAAGGTGGATTAAGAGAAAAATCAACTCATTTGAAATGTGGTGTTGGAGGAGAGCTTTGTGCATACCATGGACTGTGAAAAGGACAAATAATTGGGTGTTAGAACAAATTAAACCAGAACTGTCACTAGCAGCTAAAATGATGAAACTGAGGTTATCATACTTTGGACACATCATGAGAAGACATCATTCACTAGAAAAAACAATAATGCTGGGGAAAACAGCAGGGAGTAGAAAAAGAGGAAGGTCAAACAAGAGTTGGATTGATTCAATAAAGGAAGCCACAGACCTGAACTTACAAGATCTGAACAGGATGGTTCATGACAGATGCTCTTAGAGGTCGTTGATTCATAGGGTCGCCATAAGTCATAATCGACTTGAAGACACATAACAACAACATGATTAGTCACTGATTCATAGGGTCACCATAAGTCATAATTGACTTGAAGGCACATAACAACAACAACAACAACAACAACATGATTAAAAGGCTGTGTCCTACTTTGCATCTTTGTGTACCATTGCTCAGCCACCTAGAATATGTTTGTGCTTAGCTTAAGATAGCATTGATAGGTTTTTTTTTAAATGCTAAAAGCTTTGTGGTAAGCTTTGCTTTAGCCACTCACAACCCCCATTAAAGTCAACATAAATGTACACCCATACATATGTCTGCATTGGTCTTACTGCATTATTGAATATCCAAGAGTAAACACTGTGACATTTTATCCATTATTCACTTTACTTTAAAACACTTATTCTAGAGGCCTGCAACCAACATCTTCCCAGGTACATTATTATGTGTCCCACAACATATAACTAATTTATCAGATTTGCTGCCCTAAGATGTGATGATGGCTACCAACTTGGATAGCCTTAAAAGGGGATTAGAGAAAATAATGGAGGATAGGCTATTAAGGGCTTGACTGAAAGTCAGGAAGTGATGGAGCCTCCAGCTCCTATATATGTGCATTTGAATTGTGTTGTGAAAAAATTGAACTGGGAAGTGGGAAAAAATATTTTTGCTCTCACTATGGAGAAGTATTTTATCATATCAATTTATGTTAGAAGGAAGAGAAAGGTAAAATATATCTAGGCTGCAATCCTATATATATTTACCGGAGAGCAGGGATGGGAGAAAAATTGATTCAGTTCACATTTGAAACAGAATCTGTCACTTTCCAAACTGAAACACAGCCATTCTTTGACATTCTACTTATCCAGATTTTGCAATGCAGTTCTCCAACCAAGCAATGTTTACAAAAATGCCTATGTTAGGTGAAATTGTGCATAAAAATGAATATATTCATGAAAATAACATACAAAAATACATTATTAGCAGCAATTGCTTGCGAAAATGTGCTCATTAGTTAAAACTGCATATAAATTGTGTTTATTAAGAGAAATTCAACAAAAATGCTGAAGGATTTTCATGATTTTTTTTTAAAAAAAGCATAAATTGCTGAAGAACTGAATTTAAGGATGCAAAAACAAGACTCTGAGAGCCAAAATTAACAGATCCTTCCATCCCGACCTGAGAGTAGTTTCCATTGAAATCAACAGGGCTTATTACTGAGGAGGCATGCTCAGGATTGCAGCAACGATGGCTTTAACAAACCATACACTTAAATATTCAAAAGATCTCTTATGTTTTTCATTCATGCTGGAGTCCATAGCAAATTTTTCTATCATACACTTAATAATGCAACTGTATGTCAGTCACTTTATGTATAGGATGAGAACAGGAGTGACACACACAGAGAGACTGTCACGTTACATGTTGTCTGTAACCATGTCAGGTTTTATACTCAATTATTATTAAAGGAGGTAAATAATCATTATTTTGATCTGGTTTCTGTGCTTTGCAATTCAATGTCACTTTCATCCATGACTGTAGGGCAAATTGTTGGATCACAATATCCAAGACAGTGACTAAATCGTCTGCATGTACATCAAATATACAGGTATGATTGGAAATGCATTTATTTGACATCTACAACTGTATTATAATTTTTTAAAAAATGTTTTTAAAGATGTTTTGTTTTTAAGATTTTTTGGAAGATGTTTTTAGTGTTTTATCATTTATTTGCTGCTCTGTGATTGGCTAAGGGCCTAGTCACATTATTGTTGAATGTTTGCATACATGTTCTCTCCAAATGTTAAAAAAAATGATCAGAAACATTGTGGTACCTATGAAATAACTTATTTCTTGCAGCATGCTCTTTTGGAGTAGTGGTTTATGCTGCAATAGTGGGTCATGCACTTATTCTCTGGGCAGGGGAGTAAAAAAGTCCACTGCCGATAGGGCCAGTCTTATGGGTGGGTGAGCCAGGTGGCTGCCTGGGGCACTGAGCTGATGAGGGCACTGAGCTGAGCTCAGTGGCTGTGTTTTTTGAATGTACTGTCTGCATTGTTCTAGGGTGGCAAAAAGCAAGTGTCTGCAACCTTTTTTCCCCAAGGCTCTACAGGTTGTTTGGTACTAACAACAAAAATTATCTTCCTTCAATTAACTTTTTCAATTTCCATGTTGATGTCATTTGCACTAGGTAAAAATCAGTGGAGTGAGCGAGTAAGATATACAGGCAAGGTGCTACTGGAGAATAATTTTCTGTGGCAGTTACCACAGGAAAAGGTGTGGGAGTGATGTGATTCCAGGCCTTAAAGGAGAAATCCTTCCTTCCTGAGTAGTGGAGAAGGCCAGCAGCAGGCCAGGACTAGAAGATCTGTGAGAAGATCTGTGAGACTGAGCCCCAGGAAGCAAGCAAGAAGCTCTGCCAGAAGGGCTTTGGTATTTGGAGGAGGTACTCAGGAGCAGCACAACCCAATCCCTATTCCTTTATCCCCATGTAAGAAAAAATGAAGGACATCTACTTCCATCTGCTTGATCACAGGGCAAGGAACAGTTGCAGGTGAAAATTCTCAAATCTAGTCTGTGTGTGCAATAATCCTTTGTACACACATGCACCAAGGGCCCCCAACATCACACCTCCTTGGTCCCCATAATCCCTCTGGGTGGCCCTGCAAAGCTGACAATGGAGGGGGGCAAAGGCACCCCTAGCCCAGGGCACTATTTATCCTAGGGCTGGCCATGAGTGCTGGCCACCACATCTATGCTGGGAAAAGAGATGCATACAACTACACAGGCTGCTCCTCCTCCTCTGAAATCAGTAACCCTTGCTTTCCTAAAGGTTGTTGCTTAGGATCTGATTGCCAGTATATATAACTTTACTAAAAGCCTGATACAGGAGAACCATCAGCTCTGAGATTGAATCCATGCCACTAGAAGCATGGAGGCTCTGCACACTGGAGCTGCATATTGATCCTCCAGCAGTACTAATCCACCACGTTGCATCTATTTTATGGTTCTGGATGGTCAGGGTGCAGAAAAACTTGCCTCTGTATGTGTCTGTGTCTGTGTGTGTGCATGTGCAGGTGGAGGATGTGGGATAGGACAAGCATTATCTTCTGTAGAATATTTGTGATTACTACATCTTTGATTTATAGTAATTCCTATTTGTTTACCCCTATTTTTGGCTGGATTTCATATAATAAATCTGTTGCAATGCTAGCTAGTAGTAGAACTATGGGACCAAAGAAGGCCCTTTCCATTCAGACTTTATTATACTGTTAATCAAATCTATCATATTTGTTCCAAGGTTCATGCAAGATCCTTTCATGCCCTAGAAAAAGCACTGGGAACAAGACACTTGCAAATGCTGTTTTGTTAGAAATGCCATTCAATTCTCAAAAGCTGTTACTTCATCTGCCTGCTGAAATAAAATGATTACAATTTTCAGACGCAAATAGATTGTCCAACTGACATATTAATTTTTTTTCAATTCAAAAGGGTCTCCTTGAACTTTTTATTCATCACAAGTAGAATATGAAGCATCACATCAAAGACATTGTTTTCTGATTATACCGTCTTTCTAAATCATGCTGCTAGTTACTGCCAACCACATGTATGTGAAATAATTGGCATGTACCTTAAAAACACTGAAAGGACCAACTACCACCTGATGATCCATCAGGTTATATTCAAATGAGCCACTCAAACTTGATTGTTAGTTGCCAAGAAAATTTAAACAAGGCTCTTCAGGTTCATAAGCACATTTTCACTTCTTTTTATACTTCAGTGGAGAGAATTTACAGCCAAGTGTTCAGGTCACAGCCAAGAGAAGCCCATGGAATGATGCATGATTTTGGCAGAAGACAGAGAGATGAAACAAGAAATCAGAACAGTAAGAAATGTGAAGCCTTGGAATCATGGGAGAGGCACTGTTAAAACAAGGCCTATCGGTAGTTAATATCCCACTGCAGTAAACTTGGGGTTGTAGCCAATGCAGTGCTAAGTAGCTTGTTCAGTTTAGTGCAAGGATGTAATGGTTGCACAATGGAACTTTTCCACTTTTTCTCCCCCCTCCCTATACCTCCTAAATTTGTTCTTGGGATGTTATTATTATTACAGGTGTGCAACCCCCCCCAGTCCAATTCAGTGATCCGACTACAATTCATTCAATCTGCACCTATTGTGGAGCCAATCCAGATCTTGTATTCCCACTCACTTGCATTAAAAACCAAAACAGCCATAACCTTTTGTGTTTATTTATTTATTTATTTATTTATTTATTTTATTTAATTTATATACCGCCCTAAGCCAAAACGGCTCTCTGGGCGGTGTACATAGAGGATAAACAAGAAAATATATGAATAGAACAAATATAAGAAAATCAAAAAGCAAAACAAACAAAGAACAGAAACCAAACAACATCAAAACATACCAGCAATGAAACACTGTTTTAAAATACACTACAAAACAATTTCTTTAAAAAGAATATTTAAAATTTTTAAAATGCCTGGGAGTATAGGTACACATAGGTACATATAATCTGGAGACATGGGAGCCACAAAAGAGGGAATTAGCCCTACCAAGTTTCAGATGGGTAACTCTAGAGGTTTTTGTGCTAGCCACCTATAAAATTTGTGAGATATATATGTATATATAGTATTGCCCGATGTATGTAATATTACACTGTACGTGTGCTGTTTGCGCACTGACAATGTACTGGATTGTTTACAATGTATTCACAAGACTTACTGACAAACTCACAAGATAAAATACTAATAAACACAGAAAACAGATTATAGCTGTAAACAAAATGTAAACCTAACTGTAAAAACTAGGGCCAAAATTGGGGTGGGATAAGGAAAGTGACACTGCCTAAATAACTAAAACTAAGCCACAGACTCTGTCCATCTGTCCGTCCATCCGTCAGTCTGTCCGTCCGTCCGTCCATCCATCTATCTTTATACTAAAGATGGGATTAGGTTGATTGAGAAAGGATAGAAAACAAACAGGTATGGGGCTGGGTAGGATACTGTGAAGGGAACAAAACAGAAGCTGAACAAATGTCAACAACCAAACTCTTCCTAAGAGACAGAACTTACAAGCAGTGAAGCCAGTGTGAGCTTTCTGCATTTTAAGAGTTCACAGTCCATGCCCTGCCCCCCAGCACTATGTTTGGAGAGTGCTGGGTAATGCTCAAGTCCTGAATTGGAAGCTAGAACTGTCAATGAGCAAAGTCCAGTTCCCCTCCTCTCCCTCTCTCCACCCCAGTGTTCTTCTCATATAGTGTTGTAATTAATTAATTACAACACTTTGAAGCCATCCTGGATGGCTTTCGAGAGACTGTTAGTTTCAGACTGAGACAAATTGCTACAAAATTATTCATGTCCACCCATGCCACTCTGTAGCAGTTTGTAATTGCCTTGACCTGATCCATATTTGGCCTGATTCAGTTTGGGATTTGGACAAATCAGTTGCACAGCCCTAATTATTACCTTTCAGATATCTAACATGTGAGATAGAACTCACCACTTCTGTACTTCTTCCCCATGTGTTTTTCTTGCAGCCACTGCCATTCATGGCTGCTCAGTGGGGAAAGAAAAATACACTTCTTATGATCAGAATTGTGCTTGGGTGGCCATGTGTCCTACTTTCAAAAAGGGCAGTGCTCTATTTGCAGGGCTGTCAGAGCATGGCTGGCCTAAGACATTTTGCTGCCTGAGGTGGAAAAAAGGACATCCCCTCCCCATTCTATGTGTAGAAGCTGACTGGACTGGCAGTTGAGTCTTACTTTGACATGGGTGACAGGATAGCACTCCCTGCTGCACCTGAGGAATCAGGCCAGATTAGAGGACTCAGGAGAGGCCATGTGGCAAGTTAGAGGAGAATGGCAGGGAGCTCAGGAGGAGTAGCCAGGGACTGCTGCTCCACCCCAGCATCTGCAGCTGTTTCATGCTGCCTAATGGAAGCACACAAAGGGAGAGCTGGGGCCTTGAAGTAGCCCATCAACTGTTAGCAAACTGAACAGGCATGTAGATCACCTAGTCATAGTCATACCCATACCAAACATTTAAAGCACTGTCATACCATTTTAACAGCCATGGTTTCCCCCAAAGAATCATGGGAAGTGTAGTTTGTTAAGGGTGCTGCATTGTTAGGAGATCTCATCTCACAGAATGACAATTCCCAGAGTGGTTTAACAGTTAATCCCTTTTCCCAGGGAATTCTGGGAACTGTAGCTCTGTGACGCGAATAGGGGTCTCTTAAAAACTCTCAGCACACTTAAACTGTAATCCCAGAATTCTTTGGGTGGTATACTATGGTACATACTACTATGGTGAGATGTATAGTATTTCTATTAAAAGTATAGTGATTATTTGTATCAAAAGTATAGTGTATTAATTCTATACATATACATTAGCATATGCAAATCTGTGGTCTCTTTTGTCTACTTTTTCTGGTGATGCTTTTTCTATTTTGGTGATGTGCAAGTGGCCACCATAAGGCATGCCATGACTGTACTAAAGCATTAAACCTGTTCCAGGACTAGGCCTTTGGGGGTCCTGTCTCACAAGAGCCCAGGATCTTTACCCTGCTTCCCATGTTGCATTGCAGCAGCTAAGATCCTAAATGAAATTTTGCAGGCCTACGGCACATTACAAAGTGCAATAGGAAAGGAGACTCACAGGTTAGGTCATGAAGTGATTTTACAAATCTAACTGAAATTAAAGGAGAATGACTGACAGTTCCCAAGGCAATTTATATTTCCTTAAAATAGCTCCTTAAACCTTTCATAACACATTCAGTACGGTACATCAAGTTCCTAAGATAATGTTTGATAGCCTGAGTAGCATGTCAAATCAGAAGTGGCATGATAAATATACCCTATATATATATCATCCGTGCACATAAAAACATTGCTATTTATTTCAAAAGAACAATTCTGGTGTAACAATTAGGTTTGCACTCCAGTCATAATGGGATAAATCAATTCTAAACAGGCAAAGAAGTGCCTGCATTACAAATTGTCTTGAGTTGGTACTGAACAAACATAAATATAGCTTAAATTATTAAATAAACCTGCAGCATCCTCTATGAAGCAGACTAAGTTTAGCTATTTGACAAATGAATTGTAATTAGCCAGCAAAAACAGCCTTTTAGAACATAACTGCAATGATTGCTGTAATAACCAGAGCAGAAATTTTGTTTAAAAATTCAAGCATGAATCCCAAAGGTTTTAATCCAATGAGTGAAAATGGAAGCTTCAAAGCAGTTGGAATTTTCTCAAAGGCCAGCAAATGCAAGTTTTTTTTTTTAAAAAAATCATTTTTTCCTCTTAAGTTTTGGTCTACAAAGCTACTGACTTTTGAAAGTAAAAAATAAAGCTTTGTTCCTCTTATGTGCTTTACTTTTTCATCAAGTACATAAATGTGTAGAACTCAGATGTTTGTAACATTACCTGACAACCCAAAGGGGACCTTTAATAATATTGTCAGTGTCAAAAACAATTAGGTTTGCAATATCCCTATGTGTTCAAGAGTGTCCCTTCACACATGAGCAGTGATGCCCAACTGAGTTAATGATTTGGTTTTAATTATAAAGAGGACGTGGAGTTGGCAAACCACTTTATCACTTTGGATTTTTTTTAAAAGGAAGGCAAATCTTAATACAATAATTAGGGCAAAAATTATTCTGTTACTGTTAAATTCTGATAGCAACCAGCTAAAACAAAACAAAGTTCTTAGTTTGTTCTGGTTTGATAAATTCCCATAGCTAAGAAGGATTTTTTTTAAAAAAAATCATTTGAAAGAAGGAAAGATACTACTGTTTATAACATAACATTCGAAGGTGAGACAGACTTTGTTGTGTTATTAGTGTTGTTGTTGATACTGTTATTGTTATATAATTAAATGTATATCCTGCCCATCATACCAAAAAGCTGGGGTCAGCAAATACATTAGCAACAAAACATTAAAACATCTAAGAATAATTCCATTGCAGATGCAGACTGGGAAAAATCTCTACTTAAAAAAAGGCTTGTTGGAAAAAGAAAGTCTTCAGTTGGTACCAAAAAGACAATAGTGCCTGTTTAATATTGAACAGAAGGAAATTCCAAAGGGTAGGTGCCACAAGGCTAAAGGCCCTATTCCTATATTGTACAGAACAGACCTCCTGATAATATATTGTCTGCAGGAGGCTCTCACCTACAGAGCGCAGTGATTGATTGGGTATATAAGACAATCTTTCAGGTGGTTCTTAATGCAGTGGTTCTCTAAGGCAGGGGTAGTAGCCAATGAGGTCTCTTCAAATGTTGGTGGACTATAACTCCCAAGCATTAATTAAAAATGCAAAACTCACAATGCAAAATGAAATTTCTTGACTGGGACTCACACATCCATCATTTCCTAGTTCCCTTGAGCATATACTTAGCACCTGAAACATCAGAAGCACCTTAAGGCCATAAATTCTATGCTTTCCCCCTCCCCAGGTTCTCCAGGCAAAAATTCCCACCCTACAGCATACATTTTTAGCAGTCTGTGTTGCATTTTTGAATAAGGTATCATCCCCAGCATTAATTAGTGTGCACTTTGAAGAGAATTTGATATTATGGTGATGAATATTTGCATTAACACCAGTTTTATAAATGAAATTATTTCACATTAAAGTCATTTTTTAAATGTGAGGTCTTACAATGAAATGTCATTGCAAGATCTCATATTAAAAGATGGAGTTTGATGAAATGGTTTTATTTGTTAAAGTGGCGTAAATCTAACCCAATTAAAATGCATTTTTGTAACCCAGATAACATTTTCCATTTTCAGAACTGATATTTCACAGATTTTTTTAAAAAAGGAAGTTGCTCACATTTTCATTATGAAAAGCAGTGTTACAAGTAAACACAGTCTATTTATAAAATATCATCTTCCCAAGACAATAGATAGCTTTAAATAACAGCACATAAATAATTACTGTAATGTTTTTATGAGTCCCAGTACTGAAGATCTATTACAATGATTGCATGTAAATGATATTATGTTGTCATGCTAATGGAAATCCAGATGTAAGTTGCACATTGGATCTGAACCTACAGCCAGCCAGAATGGTTAATGTGTATTAACTAACAGTTGATAATGGAGATGAATATATGCAATTTGTCAGGAGTGGTGTTGGGCAGAGCCTTGTTACCACAGACCATTCATGTTGTATGTGGTAATTAGGGTCCTGTAATCCAGACTTTTTGACTAGAGAGGACACAGTTCAGTGGTACAGCAGATGCTTTATAAAGAAAAGGTTCCAGGTTTAATCCTTGGTATCTCAAGTTGTAGGGCTGGAGTCTTGAAGAGTTACTGCTAGTTAGAGTAGTCAGTGTTAATGACAGCTGGTGCAGTAGGTAAATCACTAGAAGCCAATGCATAGCGAAAAATGGGGCAAGAGCCTTCTTCACCTTGTGCTTATTGGGATGCATCAATGAAAGTGAGGAGGATACTGCAGACAGAACCACAGAAAAGCATGATTGAAGAGTGGGGGCACTATATTGTCATGGCAGTAGGCTACTGATATCATCAGGGTCAACCCTCCACTCTGCAACTGTGCCCTTGTATGCAGACTGCAGCACTGCCCAGAAACTGATAACTCTGGTCAGGAATCCTCCCTATGGCTGAATTCCAACACTGACCCACAGTTCCACACTGGCAAATACTTAGAACATTTCTGTTTGGTTGAGCTTAAGGAACTCCTAGCAACACTTATGCCTGTTCTTTTGTGTAGCTGAATGGGAAAATAACAGCAGAACCTATTTGTCCTGAACTTCAAAATCTCTTTTTGCTGTGCTGCCTTCATATTTTTTTGAAACTCTGCACTAGCGCAATGTTATGTGAGATTCCCTACATCGATTTTAACTGCTGTTTGGAAACAGATGGTGACCATGTTCTTGATAGTTTTCTTACCTGCCTTTGTGCTTTATTTGGAGTCTAATGTACTGAAGCCAGCATGTTCTGATTAACTTCAGTCATGCAGAACATTTTCTGTATTTTGTTTTTGTACCACTTAGTTGATGAAATAAAGAATCAGTTATAGGAGCTCAATAGAGTGCATTGCACTACTAAATGAAAGTGATATTGGCCTATACATGGAACTTCTCAGACTTTGCATATGGGTAAAGATTCTTATTTTTTTCACTAATTGTAAATGTACAATTGTAAATTGTAAATGGAAACCTGGGTCTTTCATTTAGCAAAGTAACACAGGAAGACACAGATCTATAATTTGCCATCAGTTACAGATTTTGGTGAAATATACATTATGTAGCGATTATCTTCCTTGGACTGATTCACATTCTGATGTTTTGTTTTGCTTTCTGCGAGTTCACACAAATGGTCTACTTGCATGAGCAACATAATGTGTGAACCAGGAAATGACTCTATGGCAGTACTATAAAAACATAAGAGGTACCTTGCTGGATCAAACCAGAGGCCAGTCTAGTCCAGCAATGGGTCCTTACAGTGACCAGCCAGGTACCTGGAAGTTCACAAGCAGGGCATGAGGTCAAAAGCACTCTCCCCCTGATGTTCCCAAGCAAGTATATTCAGATTGGTATGAACTGGCATGATTGGCCCAGTTTACAGATATGCCCATTTCTGGAAGCTACCGCTGCTGGATGGTAGGAATAAGTGCTGGGCAATGGGATTATACGTATAGGTAGGGAAAAGTGAGATACACATGAATTATGGAGAGTGCAGACATTTCACTCCTTCCCCTCCAATGCTAGGTCTTTTTCCAGGTGTTTGCCCCATTCAGCAATGGTGATCTGCCTCTGGATCTCCTATAGGATATAACAAGGAGTAGCCTGAGAAAAATTAGGAATGAACTGAACTACTTGTTTCTGCTGCCAAAGGTTTTTATACTATTGTTTTTTCCACCAAACTCTGTGGAATCAGCAAAGAAGAATTCAAGGAATTGAGGCATGTGAGTCTGATCTTGGCTGGTCACACCCTCTTTTGCCCCACCATTGGTATATGGCCCCTGGAAGGTTGCCCATGAAGAAACATGACCCTCAAACTGAAAAGGTTACCCATGCTTGTTGTAAGACAAAATATGCTGAGAAATACTAACTTTGGGGAAAAAATGCACTGGGCTCCTACTGGAAGAAAGTGCAGGATATAAATCTCATAAATAATAATAATTTACTCTGCAATCCTATGGTTCTGGGATGGCATCACAGAGAATATAGGATTCTTTGGCTCTCTCTCCCCGACAGTGGAGAGAAAGGTTCAGCCTTGGAGAGGGAGATCTGAACTCCCATGCCTCCCCTGTGAGGCTAGAGGCAACTGCAGGTAGACCTCCAATGTCAGAGAACCATTCTGGACATTTTTCATGGATGTGTCAAAAAGAGGCTGTGGATCCCATTCCCTCTACACTCCCCCAGAATGGAGAACAAACTACACCAGCAATTGTGCTGGCATAGTTTAATTTTCCCCATTGATTCCAATGGGAGAGAAAACTATTGTTGTTGTTAACGACCCAGGCACAAAAAATAAAAGTCAAGGTAAAAAGTGAATTTTTAAAAGTAATGTACAGGATATATTTTAGAGCTGTGCAACCAATCTGGATGAATTCTAAACTGAATCAGGACAATTTGGACCAAATCGGGGCTCTTCTGGATCAGGCTAATGCAGCTTTGGATTAGATTGGGTCCACTATTCCAGTTTGTTATATGATTATATTTTTGAAATATGTTGTAAAGCTTATCTTAAGGGGCTTGTTAGAAGCAGATCCATAAACCTTTTCTAGAAATATTCTGGAATGGGATGTAGCTTAGATCACCGTGCTCTGTCCCACCCAGCAGCTGTTGCAGCTTTTAATGTGTGTATGCATGGAAGTGGTTATTACAGAGTTTGTTGTAACACGTGCATAAGCCATCTACCATTTCTCATCCCTATTCCCCAATTCACATAAATAAATGCATAACGATTAAGTAAGAAATAGATATATATTACAGAGAGAGAGGGCTGTGCCTCAGTTGCCCTAGTGGAAGAACCTTTGCTAGTGAACTGAATTGGGGGGGGGTTGCACAGCCCTAGTTATACAGCCACGAGAGTGTCTGTATACAGTAGTCAGCATGGACTTTTTGCATTCTGCAATGTTAAATGGAAAATACCCCCTATGCCATTCTGATCCTTCCCATAAGATCACTGTAAAACAAAACCTTACAAGCCTATAGTCCTGAACTCAGAAACCCTTGCTTAACAACCCTCTACATTTTCATGGTGGTACACAAAACAGCCAGAGAGGATAGAGAGTTCAAAGTGTAAAAAGAGAGAGAGAAAAATCAGACCCCTCTTGGATTTTTTTTCCTTTCAGAGTTCTCATAATCTATTGCAATTAATTAAAAATCAGCCATGTTCACAGAGGACCTGTAATGCTATTGCTGATCTTGCCCCATACTCTGACCTTCATCTTCTGCAGTTTAAAAGTTAAAAAAAAAATGCCAGGCTTATTTTTAATTAATTTAAGAAATTTTGGCTTGAACTCAATGATAACGTCAGGCATGCTCAGTAAAAACCAACTGTCAGTGTTCTAAAAGCCAGCCTCACAGCTACTAGGCTTCCCTAATCAGGGGGCCACACCCACACCAGACCTTTGTTTCACTTTAGACAGTCATGGCTTCCCCCAAAGAATCCTGGGAAGTATAGTTTGTGAAGGGTGCTGAGAAGAGACCCTGTTCCCTTGACAGAGCACCAGTGGCCAGAGTGATTTCACAGCCAGCCACTCTGTTTGAAGCTCTATGAGGGGAACAGGGCATCTCCTAGCAACTCTCAAAACCCATCACTAATGACACTTCCCAGGATTCTTTGGGAGAAGCCATGACTGTCTAAAGTGAAATAAAGGTCTGCTGTGGATATGGCCAGGGACAGCTTTGGTTTAAATTTGGGTGGGAGGCTAAATATACCTGCTGTAGAACAAAAAGGTGGGGGAAACCTTGAAAAATAATGATACTGTTCACAATGTTTTCCTTTTGGAAAAGAAAGGAGCTTCCCCTCTGCCCAGTGACCACCCACCCAGTCTTCTGCCTCCCCTTCCTGCCCTCCTCCTCCCCTGCCCCTCCCCCAGGTCATTTTCACCTATCCTAAGCATGATTGCACAGGAGTAAATCCCACTGGATTAAAAAAGCATGCAAATGACCAAACCTGCCCTCCTCTCCTCACCCTCCTCCCTCCCATCCTTTCCCTCTTGCCCCTTCCCTCTTCCTTCCTTCACCCCTCCCTTCCCCTTCCCCTCCACCTCCCCTTCCAATCCTCTCCTTCCCTCCCTCTTCCTCCTATTAAACAAAAACATACTAAAATGTTAAAATGAAACTCCATCTTTAATATTTTGCCCTTTTAATTCCCTATACACCAGAATCAAAATAGCCTTTAAAAATGGTCAGCCTCGGAGATTAAAATTGCCTTTACTGATTAAAAATGTCTTCTCCAAGAAGTCATCTAAAGCTTCAGTTGATTGATCTAATGATTTAACTAATTCAAGCTTGTACAGTCCTAAAATAATAAATCTTTCTGAAATATTAGCAAGGGTCTCCAATGTATTGCTGTGGGGGAGAGGCCAGGTGGTCAGGGGAAGAAAAAGAGATTTTGCCCTGGGAGGTTCCTTCTCTGTTTCTTGTCCTTCTGTGATAAGTTGACTATTAATGTTGAGCCTATCATGGGAGCTTGCCTTGGACCAAAAACCTCATTTCATGCCACCCTCCAAGCCAATCTTCTGTTTCCTCTTCTCAAGTCACTGACCATACTCGATTCTCATTGGACCATTTTTAGGGTCCTCCTCCTGGGGTTACCCCCATTATTTTTTGTACTTCTACTTAACTTGAGCCTGCTAATACCTCCGTCTTGTGCATGGGTCATGCTGTTTTGGCTACATATGCAAAGACACTCACTTCTGAACATCAGAAATAGAGGGTTTGAGGGTGTCCAGTTTGCAGATCTAAGAGATTATCAAAAACAAAGTGGGAAGGATCTATTTAATATATAAATAACTACTCTTCTTCAGGCATAAAGGCATGTAAAAGATAACATTTTAATAGGACAAAGAAAAGCAGACCTTTCCAACTTTCATCATCAAAAGCCCACATTTTATGATACCTGAAATCTTTTCTTCCCTATGAAAGGGGTGAAATTGCACCATTCCAACACTCCCTCCCCAAACCAAGTTCATGTCCATAATTTCAAAAGGTGGAACATAGTGATTATTTTTGGCATTCAGTCATGAAAAATATTATCTGCCTGTACAACACCTTCACTCATGTAAAAGGTCAGAAATAATCATGATTCTTAGGCCTGAATCATCAATAATTCAACAGACGTAATTTCCACTGTTTTATCACATTGTACAACTAAGTGCCCAAAGCCCATTTATACTTATTTTGCACTCACTTTGAAAGAGGTAGAGAAAATTGTATGCATAAGTAACGTGTGTCATTTATTTCAAATAATATACTTTTACTCCCTGTACTTTTAATATATATATATATATTCAAATTTTCAGGCTAAAAGTAAATGCTAGTTCCATTTGTGTCAAGGCAGTTAGATACCAGTCTACTTTTTCTTTTGGATTTTTTTACAAAGATATTATTCTGAAAAATATGACAGAACAAGTCTATTGTTTAGTAAATCCTGCATTCCACAATTTGTGTGGCCCTGAATATGCAATCGGAAGTATCCCATTTTCATCTACCATCATTGACAATGGAAGTTCTGTGTGTGCGCATGTGGTGCTCTGAATAACAGGCAAGTATTATGAAAGCTGGAAAGACTGACTTCCTCTCTATTGCCTGGGAAGGAAGTTAAGATCAACAAATGGAATTGGAATCTGGTTAGTCTTACCATGGCCTAATGATTATCAGCTTATGGGGATGCAGAGATAGGCCTTTTCACTGGTGAAACTTGTGGTGAGGAATGCACTCCCTGCTGAAATATGAGAGGACCCATCTGTGTGGGCATTCTGCTGGCTTTTGAAGATGCACCTGTTTACAAGGCATCTCCTTGATCTAAGGAATTATGATAATTTGCTGTAAAATATCAGGATTGTGAAATGAAGAAGTTAAAGCAACAGGGAGGGTACCTTTGTGCATGATTTCCCCCCTCACTGCATTGTTTATGAATATGACATGATATATTTGTACCTCACTTTATTCCTGGGTCCTCCCTTCCCCTTTTATATTTGCAACAACCCTGTGAGATAGGTTAGGTTGAGAGTTGGTTCAGTCAAGTTGCACATGCTTAGAGTAATGACGCCCCGCTCGCCGCACAGCTGATGGGCGGGGCATAATTGCAGATGGGGCAAAGCTGCCACCTCCATCTTTAAGTGAGGCAAAAGTCGCATGTCGCACCTATGATGCGAGCGTGACTTGGCTGAAGGGAGGGGCGAGGCTGGAGGGCTTATTTAAGCCCAGCTGCCCCTCCTACCTTCCTCTTTGGAATTGCAACCCCCACCCCGCCCTCCCTCTTTTATGGTGTGCATATGGGTCGCTTCGGGGCTGAGTAGGAATTTTTATCCTGCCCACCCTCGTTGGCGGGCAGGTTTTTCGCCTGCTCCACACTATGGAAGGGGAAGGGAATCGGGTTAGGGGGCATTGTTATTAATAGGTGGTTTCACTGATTTGGCACAATTGATATATTGAAGGCTAATGCCCTATGGGGCAGTTTTGTTATAGCACTGGTGCGGGAAGGTGCGGGAAGGGAAATAGTTAAGGACAGCTAGGTGGCCCCCTTAGGCACCTTTGGAGGTGATTGGCGGTTCCGGAGGCCTGTCTGGCAAGGCTTTGTGGCTCGAGGACAGGATATGGGCTGCCTCTGGGGCCAACTTATCTCATCTACCCAAGGGTTATTCAACCCCGGGTGGGGATGATGTGGGAAGGCCCCCCTACTCACCTACAAGGTGTGGCCGAGGTAAGGGGTAAGCAGATGGGCTTGCCCTTGCCTCAGCAGGGGCTGGTCGCCCAAGAGCTGTATGGCAAGCTACTTGCTTATAGATAGCCCTGCACCTAGTTTTTTCCCTCTGCAGGTCACTTTAAAATTGGGTTTGTCTGCTGTAATTTAATAAAGTGGCCCTTGTTCAACCCAAGCTGATGTGTCAGTGTCTTATTTTGCCCCTCAACTGCAATTGTGTGTATGTTGGCAAGTTATTGTTGTTTGGTAATTTGCTTTAAAAAATCAGGACTGTGGAGTGTTGCCATTAATGAAGTTGGGGAGGACTGCCTGCATGCATAATTTCCCCCACTCTACATGGTTTGTGAATATGGCATGATGTATTTGCACCTCACTTTTCTTCTTTGGTCCTCCTTCCCCTTTATCGTTGCAAAAAACCCTATGAGGTAGGTTAGGCTGAGGGTTGGTTCAGTCAAGCTACACAAGTTGTTTTTAGGTGGTCCTATCTTTTTAATGGTAACTTAAAGTTTAATGTTAATAATTATATGATTATGGTTTTTGAACTATTCATAACTGTTGTAAAATGCCTTGTGAGGGCAGGGCCTCAGAAAGGCAGGTTAAAAATCTGTTAAATAAATACATCAAGACTGTGGATGCAAAATAACTCTTAATATAGGTAATATGCAGCAGTTCTTGCCAATAGATTTTTGGGAGGTGGGTGGTGGGTGGTGGGTGGAAATGTATGAGGCCCAATCTACCCACAGTGTACCAGGCACAGTAAATCATGTTGGCACCTCTGACTAGAGCTGTCCACAAATGGCCTCTTAAAATTCTTGGCTCTGTTTGTCGGCAAGAAAATTGGCAGCGTGGGGGGAGGGAGAGATTTCCCCAAGTTTTTCCAGGCACAGGATAAATTATTTAATAGATTCTCTGAGACGGAGCTCACCGTTAGCAGTGGCAGCAGCACAGCCTTTTCTTTTTTCCTAGGAGAGTATATGTATGTAGTGCAAGTGGTGGAAGCAGTGCAACCTAGGCAGCATTTTGTATCCTCCACAGTGCCCTGGAACTAGTGTCATTCCAGGGCATTTTGGCTGGAAAATAGTGATGCCATGAAAAACAGCAGAGAGCATTCAGAGTAAATTCTGCAAACTGGATTTCTTTTTTCTAGGTATAGAGAGAAAGAGAAATGTCAGAAATCTTCTAAGAAAAAAGGTCTTCTGAGCAATTTTGGCTCAGTTCTACCTGTCAACCAGCAGAAGCGCAATGCACAATCATTCTCACACTCTGCATTCATTTTTAAAAACAAAACAAAGCAATGTATACATAAAAATATGTGTAGCTCTTGGATCCCAGCCACACTGTTTCCTGCTATCACCGCCCCTTGCTGTTTCTTCTAAGCACTTTCTTGCTTGCTGTTTGCTTATTTGCTTTCCTTGTGGACTTTCCTAGGACATCCCATTGGTGATTGGCCATTTCTCAGAGCTAGTCTGGTGAGCTAGATTGACCACTGGCTTGACGCAGCAAAGAATTTTAACCTCCCTGAAACATAACAATCTACATGAAACAAATATTCAGATACTAGAGATAAGCCAACAGTAGTAGGCAGGACTTTCTGACAGGAGGAAGTCTGAGACCTGGCAGTCAATTATGGTCAGCAGAGTCCATGCCAATTCCATTCAGTGTTACATGTATGGTAGCAGAGTAAACAATGGGATCAAAATGCAGCATCAGGGCACTTAGAAATTATGGGAAGGCAGAAAACAGGAGTAGAAAAAGAGCACACACACCCCTCAGATCAATATGATGGCCTGAGTAATGTCCTGGCATATTTGTAGCATGGGCAAAGAATTTATAACTGAGTTGATTGGATTTAGACTATTTTATATAAATATATTGGTTGTGCTATTTTTTTTAAAGGAACAAACTGGACAGAGTTCAAAAATTGTCAGGAATATGTCTCTGACCCCAAACAATTTGGTATTTGCCAGCACCTGACAACAAGCCTCATCAGTTTAGGATATGGAAGTAGAAGTTTAATGGAAAGAGTGCTAATAACTTGAAAAGCAGGCAGAGCAATGTCATGACTGTGAATATCTGATTTTTCTATCCTATAGTTTGCCTACCAATATTACAGGGGTTCTTTTGAACAGTGTAATTCTTTAGCTATGAAAAGAAAAAAAAATCTAAGCAAGTAGAATGAGATGCTTTGCAGATGAATAGTTTGTCCTTGTATGATGGCATGGATCACAAACTAAAATGTAGCAAGCTAATTCAGCAAAAGCAATAGAATAAAGAAATCTGCTACATAACTGCATGATGAGCTTTGATTCTCTATATTTTCTGAGTTATACAAAAAAAACTGCAAGTGATATTCACAAATAGCAAGAAACACTTAATATAGGAGTGGCTAACCTGTGGCCCTCCAGATGTTGTTGGACTCCAGTTCCCATCAGCCCCAGCCAGAATGGCTAATGCAGCCTTTCCCAACCAGTGTGCCTCCAGATGTTGTTGGACCACAATTCCCATCTTTCCTGACCATTAGCAAAGCTGGCTGAGGCTGATAGGAGATGTGGTCCAACAACGTCTGGAGGCACACTGGTTGGGAAAGGCTGGGCTAATGGGTAGGATAATGGAAGTTGTCCAGCACCATCTGGAGGGCCACAGATGCCCCACCCCTGATTTTAACGGATAATGAACTACTGATGATGAACTGAAGGGGGGGCAAATTACCTGGTCTTAACAGTGGGACACAGTTTATAAGCAATTTATTTTAGAAGTCAGCCTTGTCGTTTTATATTTCTGCTAGACCCAGGAGACATTTACATGATTTAAAATCAAGCTTTAGGTGGAATTATCATTGGCAAGTCAAGTACAAGCAACAAAGTGCATTTCTCAGTTAGATACAAATTACTGGCAGAAGCTTCTACCACTAAACTTGATCCTAAATTGGACAGGTTTAATCTTATCACATGGGCATCTGTATCCTAGTTCCAAAACATTTCAGCAAGGCTGTGTGTGGCTATGATACTAATACACTTACCAGGGTACATTGGTGACACCAAGGGAGGTGGCCAGAGGGCAACCCACCCAGACAAATAACTCACCTCCCTACTCTCTTCCATCCCCACTGCTGGATCCTGGAAGTTACTTGAAGGAAAAACAGTTTTCACATAAAAATTATAATTGAATCATAAACTGGAAATTGCAATGACTCTTAAGCATGCTTACCTGAAAATTAACTCCAGGTTTACTCCTTACAGAGCTGGAGTTCAGCTTATTTCTAGTCTGGCTAATAAAGAGTCCTATGCAATGAAAGAAGTTGATAGAAGATGTCCTTTTAAAAAATTATTTGATGTCATGATCCTTGAGTCCAGCAGTGACCAGGACACCAGGACCAGGACCACCAACAGATGGGTAGAAAGGGTCTATTTCTACCAGGCCAGGGGTCAGCAAGGGGGGGCAGACTCTTAGCTTTACCTTTTTTAAAAAAGTAAGCTTCTAAGTGCTCTGGCACAAAAGTTATACACCAAAATATAAGCTCCCTCCCCCACCCCCAATTTCTGTGAAATGAGCTAGCCAGCTGCTCCAGTCCTCTCCTTTTCAGGTTTTTAGCTGATGAGTGAAGTCAGAGCTATGATTTACAAGGGATTTGTTGAACACCAGACAATAGCTAGAACCTTCTTGCAAGTCCTGAAAAGAGCTGCCTTTTCCTGCTTGTCTCTGCATTGGTTAATGGTCTGCATGTGCACATCATGTGAGTTGAGTAAGCTTATAGCTTTCAGCAGCACCATGTTTGCTTATCTGCCCACCTTTCTCTCTCTGTGCACATCCAGCACATGGTCCAGAAGATCAAAGAAGCACACACAGCATAGCAAGATCTTGGTATAGTAAACTATTTCAGTGTTGATGACAATAACAATGTACATGCAGGGATTTTTTAATTATTTGAAAACATAGCATATTATTAATTTTATCTATCAAATAATTTTTGAACAGAAATAAAATGTGTTCGTGCAGCTTATGATGCCATTACAATATGTTATAGTTTACTAAATATAGGGAGTCATACAATATTACATTTTCTTGCCTAATTAATAGCCTGTTTTGGAAACCTTCCAATAATGAGGCTTTAATCCTGTATTAAATTTTCTCGGAGTAAAGCTGCAACCAATCCCACAAACCTCTCCCCTCCCCCAGTCATATTTATTAAGGCAATTAGGCAGGGCTTACTTAGGTGTCACTGCTGTTATTTGGCAGCTTAAAAAAGCAGGTTAAAAAGAAATACATCAAGACTGTAGATTCAAAAAATTGTTCATATTGGTACTATATGTGCGTTAGCAGCAGTTTTTGCCAATAGATTGCCAGGAGACAGTGGAAGAAGTTGGGAATGTAGGGGCCCAATATCTATACAATGTACCAGGCCCAGGAAATCCTGTTGGTATCCCTAACCAAGTCAAAGGTAACAGGAGCTGAATCAGTTTCCTGGCTCTGAATCTGATGCTGGAGATCAAGGGATTACCAAATCCAAGGCTGGCAAGCAGGAGCTCACCAAACCATATCCCACAGTGCCAGCACCAGTAGAAATGGCACCAAGACTCTCATAGAGCCTTCCCCTGGGCCCAAGGAACTGAGTGCCTCCCACACATCCTCATCACTACAACAACGCAGGGCATGCAATAGTTGGAAAGCCATGGGCAGGGCCGGCTCCAGGCATGCGGGGCTCCTTGGGCATCAGCTTGCCCTGGCCCCCCGGTGGGTGGGTGCACACACGCCCCCCCACATACCCCCCATGGCCCCCCTACCTGTCTAGTCTACCATTGCCCTTAATGAAGATGGCAGCCGCAGTTTCCCTAAGGGGAATGAAGCCTCCGTCGCCATCTTTGTTAATGGCACACATGCATGCTATGCGTGCACATCTCTGCCATCAACTAAGATGGTGGCAGCGGCTTCAGTACCTTAGGGAAGCTGCGGCTGCCATCTTCAATAAGGGCAATGCTAAAAAGCTGGCTGACAGGTAAGTGGGGGGCGTGGGGGGTGTGGATCGTGGAAGGGGAGCAGAGGGCCCCTCAGGGGCCCCTCAGGGGCTCCTGTAGCTCCAGGGCCCTCGGGACAGTGCCCAACCTGGCCGCCCTTTAGAACCGGCCCTGGCCATGGGGCACCAAAGAAATGCCCACCTTCATGCCAGAAAGCTGGCCCTTTAAGAGACTCTACTTCTCCAAAAGAGGGTGGAGCATAGAAGAAGTGGACTAGAGGCCTCAGTTAACTTTCAACTCTTGTTGGCGTAGGTTGCTCACTAGCAGCACTACTCAGTGCTGTGACAACAGACCTGCTTTGCCGTATGGGCTTTACTGCAAGACTAGAAAAGGACATTTAAACCTAGGAAGGTAGGTATTTTTTTTTTTGTTTAGCTATAAGCCATAATAACAAACAACCCTTTTCAGTATAAATATGCTATCCAAGGTGGCTTACCATATATACCAATTACATTTTTTCCTAGTCCATCATACCTCCTAAACATGAATAATTCCTGTCCTAAAGCCATTTGGAATAGTAAAAGTGGTCTTTAGCTTCAATGGGTTTGTATTCTTGGTAAACCTTGTTATGCTTGGCATCTTTTAATATCCTGCAGATTATCAAAATTCATAAAATGAAATAAAAATGTGTGCCGTTCTCAGTCCCAACCATTTAGATCACAGCTCTTCACTTTATTTCAAAGAAATAGTCTAGAATAAATGTCATCTGAAATATACTTCTTTTCTTATGCTTTTTCCTTTATGGATTAATTAATATAAAGGTAATTAATATATAGTTGAAATTACTAATATATCCCTAAGCTATAGTGGAACATTTTAATCCCTAGTCCACATTAGGATCTGGAGAAAAAAAACACCCATTGTTTAAACCATGAGTAGTTTCTGTAAGAGTAGCTTATCTGTGTCAAATACTCAAAATGAATTTTCATCAGCACCTTTTCATAACTTGTGAGAAAAGAGAGAAGTTTCACTAACTGAAGCAATGTGATTCTCTTTGAAAGAACTTTCAGATATGTACTAAGTGGATCCTTGACCTCATGAGAACTGATTTATTATGATTTAATAAAAACAACCCACCTTTGACCTGATGACAATTGTGCCTCAGCTAATAATAATACAAATACTGAGCCTAGAATATGATCCTGAAATCTTTTTGAAACAGCAGATAATGCATCCAACTTCATATGGGATAGCCATAGATTTGTTCTCTATTGTGATTCCAAGGATGATGACCACATGTTCATTTAATGAAGGCATAATACTTGCTTGAACACATTTACATGCATGCAAAGGTAGTATCCAGTGCTGTCCTACTGCTGACCAAAGTCCTGCAGGACACTAAATATTCTCTAAAGTGCCATCCAACCTTCTGGAAACTATATATGGGAAATAACAGAAGTGCCGGGGAAGGGGCAAGGCCAGCCCTTTCATGAAGCCCTTTCAAGCAATTGTCTCAAGTATGAAGGGGCAAAACTGTCCGTTTTGGCTTCTGTCTTGTTTCTCATTTTTCTAGGCTTAAGTTCAATTTCCACATCAGCTTGTGTGTGTTTGTGTGTGCTTAAAAAAGAAGTCCTCATTAAAATTCACGAGAACTTTAGGAGACAAAATAAATTACTATTTATGCAACACATAGTTAAGCTATGGAATTCGTTCCCACAAGGCAGTGATGGCCACCAACTTGGATGGCTTTAAAAGAGGATTAGACAAATTTTTGGATGATAAGGTATATCAGTGGGTACTAGCCATGATGGCTATGCTCTGCCTCCAAGGTCAAAGGCAGCCAATTGCTGGAACACATAGGAGGGGAGAGTGCTCTTGCACTCAGGTCCTGCTTGTGGATTTCTCATAGGTATCTGGCCACTGTGAGAACGGGATGCTGCACTAGATGGGCGATTGGCCTGATCCAGTAGGATCTGCTGTTTTCCTCTTCGTAGTGTGAATTTCTCTGAATATGCACATTTGTAAGCAACTTTGCCTACTATACACATTTTTGCAGAGCAGATTCCGCACATACAATGCATTTTTGCATGTTATTTTCACTAATATATTCATTTTTATGCATGTTTTGCCCCAGTTTATTATGTCTTATTGGAGTCATTTTTAAGGCTAGAACCGGAGAAAAACAGAGCTGCATCTACATCAAAATGATAATGAACAGCAACCCATCCAGATTTTTCGTAGTATTTTTTTCTTAATCTATAATCAACATGAACTTTAAATGTAAATTCTTCAAACCATAATGAGGTCAGATGGAGTTAATTGCTATGGACTAATTAGAAGCTGTTGAGTAGCCGCATCACAGCTGAGAGAAAGGCTTGATACAGACAGAAACATTTTATAGTGCTTCAGAATTAGAAAAGGTTTTCTTGTTCATTAATTACCCAGCTACTTCATATTATACAGGAAACTGATTCTTTCTCTAGTCATTATTTAACTATAGAAGGACGAGGAGGAGGAGACAGAGCTGCCCTTCTGCTCATATCTGACTTTTTAAAATGTTGTGGTTCATGAGATAGATTAGGCAACTAATAAGTGAGAGATTATAACATGCACAGTGTAACACAAAATTATGTGACTTTCTTACGCAATCAGATTGTCAAAAGAACATCCTTTTGCTCATCTGAAGTATCTACTTCAATAAAATAGGATTTATGAGAAGGAAAACTGTGGCTAATGAAAGGGGGATTGTGTGTAACCACACACACATTAACTCATTTGTTCTCTGGCTTATTTTTATTACTCAGTCTCCTTTCCTAGAAACAGCAGTCATGAGCAAGGAGAGATTTTTACCCCTCTAATTCTTATGGGCTATTGTTTAATAAGCTGTCTGTAAGGATTAGGCAGAGAGAAAGGTTCAGTGAAATATGTATTAATTTACTAGATTATTTATGAGCAACCCTTTTCATAGAAGTACATCAAGGTGGCTTACAACATACAAAGAATCTATAACATTTAAAAACCAATAAAAACATCATTAAAACAATAATAAAAAGCATCAATAATAAACACTGCACACTTACAAAGGCTTATCTACAAAGTTCAGATTTTAAGAAACACCTGAAAGAAAGAAGGGATGGTTCCTGCTAAACCTCTATTGGCAGGGAGGTCCACAGGGCAGGGCCTGCCACACTAAAGGCTTGGTCCCTGGTGGAGGCCAACCGAACCTCAGGGGCATGAGGAACCACCAAAAGTACCCCATCACAGGGAACCCATGGAGTCAGGTGGTCCTTAAAGTACTTTGGGCCCGTTGTTTAGGGTTTTGTGAATTAATACAAGCACTTTGAACCTGGCCTGGTAGCAAATTGGCAACCAGTGCAGCTCTTTCAGCATTGGGTAACACGTTGCCAGTAATCTGGGCTCATGCTGGGAGGAAGGGCGGGATATAAATTAAATAATAAAATAAAATAATAAATAAAATCTGCTCCTGTAAACAGTCTGGCTGCTGCATTCTGCATTAGTTGGACAAGATACAAGGCAGCCCCACACAATATCCTTTAGAACAGTTATTCACAGACCTCTTTGAGAAACTGCTAAAAGCCATGGACCCGCCCCCCCAAATAAATAAATACAATGTATTTTATTGCATTGGAAACCTTTTTTGTGTTGTGTGCCCAGTTCATGGTCCTTTTGAAGCCCACCCATGGACCCCCCATACACACACAGGTGTCACCTTTATATACTTCAAAAGTCTATAGTGTCTTGAGGGATGCTTTTTGTGGTGCAGCTGAGCAGAGACCTATAGGAGCCTGCATCAATTAATGATGCCAACAAACTGCTTAATGCAGCACAGAGATGGATATATATGCATAAAATTTAACAAATATATTTAAATACATGTTTTATTTCCAAGTACACATTTTTCAACGTATTTTATCCTAAAGTGTGACATTTTAGTACTTTTGTTAGTTGAGACTTGTATCACAAAACACAGAGAAGTGCAAAATCTGAAGGATAATAGCATCCTGATATTAGTCTGGGAAGTGCAAATGAGGTTGGTTTGCTCAAAAATGTGGACTGACTAAACCACATTCTCCTTCACCCTTGGGCGTAGTATACCAATGCTACATCATTGGAACTCTGCCCTCCTTTGCTCCTCAGATGCTGCTTGATGGTTGTAGCCTGGACTGCACAGGGTGGCTCTATCACTCTCTCTCCTTGGCTGCTACTTGGTGGTAGCAGCTGAGATGTGCAATGCATCTTCCTTCACAGACAGCTACTCTTTCTCTGTTGTGGAAATTCACACAATACCATAAGGCAGTCGGGGTCATATTCAGTTCACAGTTCTTTGGTCCAAGGACCATAGGATTGCAGTATTGCAGCCTAAGTATATATATTTTTACAGCAAGAGCATCCAGCATTGGTCTTTTGGAGCTGCATCTGTACCAGCAAGGCCTGATTACCTTCACAGTATGAGTGGTGCTATTGTGCAGAATGGGCTGACCGGGTAAGGCGGAGCCACTACTCCAACTTCCAGGCAGGTGGTTTCTGTTGCATCCCATGAAGGAGAGGAGGAGGTGGCTGAGAGGTCAGTGTGATGCAAACACACAAGCAGGAGCATTGGATTGGCTCTGCTAGTATGTTTGCATTGTGCCAGTGTCAAGGAGGGAGCAGGTTTCCCATGGGCAACTTATTTGGCACTGCGAGAGCAGGATGCTGGACTAGATGGGGCATTGGCCTGATGCAGCAGGCTTTTCTTATGTTCTTACATTAAGCTAGCATAGCAGCTCCGCCTCACCCAGGTAGCTGCCTCTGATTTTGTATGGTCCAACCTCATGCTATCCTGGCAACCACACAGGTCAGGTGAATTATGTGATTATTTCTCATACTAGTATTGCCTCTCTTCTAGGGCCAGGTTATGCAAAAGAACAGTGTAATTTGCCTGACCAACATGATTTCACTCTGTAGACAAATCAGCATGAGATAAGGCAAACTAGGAGAGGTGGCACACCCACCAGCTCATACAGCAGCATAATATTATTCTGGATGGATGTTCTATGGTGGAACATTTACAGCTTCTCGGGAGGCTGATGCAAAGGTTCTCAAATTTTCAGCTCCAGTTTGGGGGCTTACAGGGAGGGACTGAATCAACTTATCTTTAACCCTATTTTTTTCACCACCATCTGTTTTGCCATGGCAGCAGCAGTGGTACTTCCATTATTGTTGTTGTTGTTGTTGTTGTTGTTGTTGTTGTTGTTATTGCCCACCCTTCACCAGTATGTTCCGGGGCAGGTTACAGAAATGTAAAACTTAGTATTAAAAATAGTTAAAACACATTACATTCATAAGAATAGGATAGGTCCTGAAAACATACATCTCAAGTGCCAAAGGCTAGGGTAACAAGGTATGTCTTTAGCATTTGCCAAAAGCTGTACAAAGAAGGTGCCTGATGCACCTCTGTAGGAAGGGAATTCCACAGCTTAGAGGCTGCTGCAGAGAAACGTCTCTCTCAGGCCACCTTTTCTCAAACCTTTGAGGACGGCAGAACTACCAAAAAGGATCCCTCTGCTGATCTTAACACCTGAAGGTTGTTTTTTTTTTTTGGACAGGAGACAGCCTATACAATATTTAGGGCTTTAACCACTAACATGAGCCCCTTGAATTGGGTCTGGAAATGAACTGGCAACCAATGCAACTATTTTAGAACAGGGGTTATATGAGGTCTAAAAGGAACCCCAGCCAGTAATCTGGCCACTGCATTTTGGACCAGTTGAAGCTTCCAGGTGCAGCCCCATGTAAAGTGCATTGCAATAATCCAACCTGGAGGTTATCAGACATGGGGTTCTGTTGCCAAGTTATCTCTGACCAAAAGGGGCCACAGTTGGCGAACAAGCCAGAACTGGAAATAGGCACTCCTAGCGATCAAGCCCACCTGAGCCTCCAGTGATATGTTGCATCCAGGAGTACCTCCAAGCTTCAAACCTGTTCCTTCCAGGGGAGTGCAACTTCTTCCAGAACAGGCCATATGACCATCTCCTGGACATGAAAATTTGGACCACATGACACCTCTGTCTTTTCAGGATTCAGTTTCAATTTGTTGGCCCGCATCCAACCCACCGCTGTCTCTAGACACCTGTCTAGCACCTCTGCCACCTCTGCCGATTCAGATGGAACAGAGAGATTGACTACTGGCTGGATTGGAAGTTGCCATTTTTATTGGTCAGAACCTGCTCTGAGATACACTATGTCATGACTATTGTCATTGGACCCTTAGTAATGACCCAAGAGCCTTGAGAGATGACAGTTCCCAGGAATCTTTGCATAAATAACTTACTATTCATAAGGGCTTATGGCTGAGAATGTCATGGGCCCCATGGAGAACATTTGGGGACGGGGTTGTAGATGTTGGATAAGGGTCCGGTGAGACCATGGAGGAAAGGTTTCCTGAAACCCCTGTCAGACCTGTGCCCTGTGGTCCTGCTAATGTTTCTGCTGATGAAAGCCCCAGCAGCCCCCCCTCGCAATGGAGAGTGAGGAATGTAGTCTGGCTTCATCGCTGGCACCTAGCCCAGACTTATTCATTGAGCAGCCAGGCCTTAATAAATCTGCTCAACAATTCCAGAGAGATAAGGAAGGGGAACCTCTCACAGAATGAGAGCTGACTGTTTCCCCAAGGTCATGTAGCTGGGAAAGAGATGGTTACAACTTGAGATATCATTCTCTTTTCCCAGGAAAAGCCCTTGCCATGCTTCAAAGACTGAAAAGTGCTAGATGTTTTTATTATTTTATGTACTGCGCCATGTGCATCTGATGGCACTACATAAATAAATGATGATGATGATAGATGTAGCTCGTGCAAATAGAGTGTCTGCCCCTCTCTTTTCTCTGGAGTGTCTTGGGGTGAGAGCTTTGTTGCAACAACTTTCTGTTACTTCCATAAGCCTAGTTATACCTGCATGTATCCTGATTCATGCTGAGTATGTTTTGATGCTATGTTCTTGTGTTATCCTCTATCGAAAATTATATACAAAACCCAGTCTTCAAGTCCTTAGTCTGTTTCTCTGGTTGGGAGCCAGTACAAAGAAGGGGAATCCCAGGTCCTATGGACCTGGGTTCCCTCCTACCCATCAGCAGGAAGGAGCAGAGAAGACAAAAGGTTTTGATGTTGTGCAAAATGTGAAATTGCAGTCCCTTCTTCTGTGAAAATATATGCTGTAAGAAGACAAAAGCAGTGGGGAAAAGATCTCTTGTCTCTTCTATGCAAATATGCAAAAGTGCCCATGCATTTTGAAACTGCATGCATACAATATTTGAGACTCAATTGCATTTTGAAATTTGAGATGCTGAGTAGTTGTAAGGCAAGACTCATTTCTTTTGCACAGTTAGGGCAGATAAAGGATGTAAGAGTGCTTTTTCTCCCATTGAAACTGCAAAAAAAAGTCTATGGAAAAAATGTAAAATGAAACTTGATTGGAGTTACTTAAAGTTGTATCCAACTAAATCACTCCACACACGGAAGGACTTCCAGAAGCCCAATGGAATTTCCCTTCCTTCTCCTCCCACTGTGCCCCCCCTAAACCTGCTGTGGGGTTCCCCCAACCTTCCAGAGCACATTTGGGGGTGGTGCTGTGGGCACATGTTGCCCGTAGCTAATCAAGTTATTATTGTATATTATATAGTATGTGTGCCTATTATATAGTATATATGCTTTTTTACAGTTGTCATTCCGACTTAGCAGTCTACGTTGGGCATCCAATAGACAACAAGCACCTGGAAGACTTTATTCACACATTATGGTGAATACAATTCTAATAAGCAATATCCACAAGCTGACACTTAGACAAATGGCTGGTGTACCGTTCTATATAACAGCATTACTCCTCTTATCTTGGGTGATCAGTCCAGGTAAGTAGATAAAGAATCTTTCCTAAGCCAGGGACATATTATGATCAGAAGTGATGTAATCCCTCTCTGGTGGATGTGTTGTGATTTTCTTCTTCCTCTTACTACTTTCTCTGGCTCCTTTATGTAGGTTTTACTTTACCTTCTTTACCCCATCCCTTTGGGCATTCCTCACCATATCTCAGCCACATGGCCCATAAGGGCTTATACAACTTATAACCTAACTTGTTTTTCTAGGTCTGGCATGTGACCTCATGACCTAATGTGTTTTGGCTATTCCTACATATTATTCCACACTTCTATATAAACATGTTTACCACTTTTCATTCTTACATATTCTGCCATGTGTATAAGGGTCCTATCAGCTTTTCTCAGTTGCTTCAGCCAGTCAAACCATTTCATCATCCTAATATAATGCCCTTTCATGACCTTTCTCCAGTCTAGTATTTTATGCAATATCCTTTCAGTCAGAGGTCTAATCACAGAGCATATTCTGGGGTTCTAGGTTCCCCCAATATCATTCATATATGAAACATCAGAAGGTAACACACAGGAGTAGGAGAGGGAAAGGAGGGTCCATAGTGCTTGCAGAAGTCATTCTGTGATGATGATTTTATTTGCTACGATACAACACTTAGAATTAAATCTGTGCCTCAATTTCTATGAGAAACAGCTATAGATGTGTGAATGCAAACCCACCTGATTCACACTTGCTGAAATAGTGTGTGAGCCAAAATACAGCTATCCTTCACAATTTACACATCTCCCAATTTTGTAATGCTGTTTTCCAACTAAACAAATGTGTACAAAAATGCATGTATTCCAGGCATGTCTTTTATAATATATAAAATGTATATATTAGTGAATATAACTTATAAAATGCATTATATTAGGGAAAATTGCATGGAAAATATGTATGTTAGGAGAAATGTGTACTATAATACAGATAAATTTCATAAGGCCTTAAAAAAATTCACAAACTGATGTAGAAATCTGGAGAACCCAAGACTGGAAAAATGAGAAACTGAGATGAGCTGAAATTGAGAGATCTACCCATTACTAGTTAAGAGCATGTGATTGTGTGTGGTTCTGGCTGCACTGAAATATGGCCCCAGACAGTTTTCCACTCTGCCCTAAAAAGTTTCCCTACCTCTGCTTAATGGATCTCCTGCCTCCTAATGCTGCTGCTGTTTGAAATAATTTTGGGGAAAATTGCATGGATGAGAAGGTGTTGCAAAAAGGTTAAAGCTCCCAGAGATATTGAATACATTCCCCAGTGAGGTCTGCCTGGTGCCTTCATTGACATCTTTGCGGTGCCAGGTAAAGACGTACCTTTCCCCCCCAGACATTTGAAAGACTGAGATGAGATGGTATTATTTATTAGTATGCTTTGTGGATGTTGTTGCTTTATGGTTTTGTTTTTATAGCATGATATATTTGCTTTTGTTTTAACATAATTGTAATTCACTTTGATACCTTTGGATATTGAGCAACTAATACATCTAAATAATGATGATGATGATGATGATGATACAATAATCTCTTTAGTGAAAAAAAAGACTACAGAATTTCTCACCTTTTGATTCTGAGTGGATTGAGTATTAATTTTTGAGTATTCAATTAATTGTGGGAGGAAACCCAAACTATTTCTATATATTGTCTGAGAAACAACTTAGAAAGAGTGAGGCCAATCTGAATATACTCCTATCTCAGCCATTACTGAGATAGCATGCTGTGTTACTATTGACTGGCTACTTTCCTTTTATAATTTCTTACCTGCAGTGTCAGCCACTCAAGATCCTATCTCATGCTGTTTTGGGTCAGTTTTTCTTAGCCCTAGCCAGCTGTAGTCTCTTTTTAAAGTTTCATTGGCAGTCAAACAGGAAAGGAATAGCAACACCTTTTCACACCAAACCCCTTACATTGGAAAAATCACTATATTGAGCAAATAGTAAAACAGAAGAAAAAAATCCCAAAACTCAAAACAATATTTGTGAAATCAAGGTGTTTGATTCCAGTGTAGAGGCTTACGACAGTAATCAAGTAAGATGGCCAAATACATTCCAACACTTGTTGATCTTCTTTCTTTCTTTCTTTCTTTCTTTCCCTGTACGATTGACATATGGTGTACATCTCTCAAAGCAGTGGGAAGCCACTCTTTGACTTTTTGCTTTGGCTTTATTTGACCTGCAGCAGCTTCTTTGCTACCTGGATTCACCACAGGGCACAAAATATCTTTTCGAAGCATTTCTCTTGATGCATACATTTTTTTCAACACAAGTGATAGTCACAGTGTGAGCAGGCAAAAGGAGTGGAACAACTCATTATGACATACCTTCTTCTCAGATAACCCTGTTAAATGGCTCCAAGCCAGACTCACTAATGTCTGCAAAGGAGACCAAGAACTGTCCCTCTGCAAGAGGTTATTTCTCCACAATATGAAACACAAACAATATACAAACTATCTAGCCAGCTACAGTAAGTGAAGTTTGCCCACAACAAAATGACAAAGCTGAAAATCCAGATTAGTCACTAACAGAAACTTGTCTCTTCAGAAACAAGACCATTGAGTTCAATGGAAATTATCCCCAGGTAAGAAGATATAGGGTTGCAGCCTAAATATAATGTGTATCACTTTAAAAAAGAAAGAAAAAAGAACTATTTCTTTTCAACAGTTCTAACAAGCTAACTGACAAGAATTTAAGGCTGGTTCATGTAGCCGGGGTGGGGGTGGCAGGCAAGACATGAGTCAAGAATAACAGATATTTTTATGTCAACATTTATATATGGATCAAGGGGAATGAAGTCTGTCCTCAGAGTTAGGGATCAGGCAGATGCACTGATATCTAGCAACACAGCCAGACTGAGAGAGAGAGAGAGAGAGAGAGAGAGAGAGACTCTTAAAGATGTGACTCCATCCCCAGACATTTCCCAAGCAGTATTGAGTTTATTTTATCTATTTATTTATTAGATTTGTATCCTGCTCTTCCTCCCAGTAAGAGTTGATGTGTAATGTGAGGTGTTTTTTTTTAATAAAGTCCCAATACATACATGTATCTAACCAAAATTTACTTCACTGATGTAGATACTTTGCTGTAGCCAGGTAGAATTCAATATATTTCCTTAACTTGCCTGTTGTTCCAGAGGTTCTCTGGTCACCAGCACAACAGAGTTTGGGTTCCTCATATTCTGCTAGGAATTGATAATGCCAAACATTTAATCTACACAAATGACAGACTGCATTTTTTAGTAGCAGTCCAAATCTTTTTGACAGTGATGGAGTTTCAAGCTGTGATAAATGTTAGTTCACGACGTACACTGGTTGCCTGACAAGTTAGACATTCTGAGGTTAAAATGCAAAGGTCACTTAATAGCTCTCTGCTCACCAATATATTGCTTGCAGTGTAAATTGCCAAGGACAGCAGATCACCGAGGCAACTGTTTGCTCATTATATATTTTTTGACAGACATGAATCAATACACGAGAAGTCTTTTCAGTTGTGCATATTTCTAGTTGTGATCCCCAGAAACTATGGAGGAAACATTAAAGATGCAGCCTGCCTGCCAGAACTCACCAGGAATATGAGTGCAAAATTTGCTGATTACCGCAAATGTTAGTGTTACTTCTATGTCAGCTGTAATTCTCACCGTCAACATGATCTCTCAGATACCAAGAATTCTGTGATTTATAGGAGAAAAAGTAGGTGGAGAGGAACGTTTTGCTGGTAGAAGAGATGGAAAGATTCCATGACTGAAAATTCTGTTTTGCTAGGGGTGTGCACCGGTCACAAGATTCACCTGGTATCAGAACTGGGAAGCAACCTGATTAGTTTTGGATTTATTCTATGTTTTCCAATTTAACTTGTTATTTGGGTTCGAATCAGATGTCTTAAAATCCAAAGCTCTGCCCCTCTCCCGGTATAACTTCCCCCCTTTTCACAGAAGTAGATGGGATTTGCAGGTAAAGGGGTCCCTACAAAGTGGATCAAGTGTGCCAAATTGCAGGCAGAACCATCCTGGGGTTTTCATGCAGGGAACCTTTAAATATTGCTGTTTTTTAAAAAGTCTCCAACTTAATCTTTGGTCTGACTCAAGATGCTTTGTTAATGGCACAATTTAACATTGTACCTATTTGCCTCATAATTTGGGCTGCACACAGAGCTCATGCACACCTCTAATGCTTGTCTGTTATTGTGTAAGTCACGCTGAGTGAGTTTTATTTGTTAATATGTTAAATAAAATAATGAACACACTGCCATTCTAAGGGAGCATTCCTACTGGTAATAAAGTTGGGCTGAGGGGATACAGGATGTGGAGTATCTCTAGTGGAGAAAGGAGGGACGAAGGAAGGAGGGTGTTGGCACAGCCAGGTGCACTAGACGAAGTCCTCCACCTGGGCACAGCCATGGCGCAGTTAGGGAAGGCCTCTGCCACCTGGGCCCTGGAACAAGTTAAACTGGCAAAAGGCCTGAAAAAGGTACATTCTGGGTGTGTGTTGGGGCGGAACCGAGGGAAAGAGGACTTACACTGCATTATGAGCATCTTTGGCTCAGTCCTATACTCCCAATCCTAGCAGATGATATGCTGGGAAAAGGGATAAGTAGACATACATATTTGAAGTCAATGGTGACACCAGCTGTGCCAGCAGTTTTGTGTTTTCTGGCTTGTTTGATTTTCATTTCCCTCCGCTGAGCTCTGCTGTCGCAGCAAGTGTGCCCTCCTGTCAGGGGCTCTTGAACAAGGTAGGATGTAAAAGAAACTTACACTGCCTTCCCTTGCGCCACTTATGCCAGCCTCCTCCGAGTAGGATTGCTCCCTAAGTCAGTGAATGTGAATGTTTAGATGGGCTCCTAAAGTCAACTGAATAAAATACATTCTGTATAGTATATGTGAGCCTGTGTATAGGCTTTTTTTCCTATTGCTGAATATTATTCTTTTCTGTTACCTTGTGAGTAATTGGTATCTGCATTCATTCCATTTTTAACTGTAAGAGAAAAACTCCTCAGTTTTATTTCAAATTGGGCTAGAAATTATGAACATCACTAGAGAACACTTGAAAATATCATTTTAAAATTGGTTTGTATTGGTGGCTGAACCATATCATATCACCTTAATTTAAAAATAGTGTCTATTTTTGTTCAAGTCCTGGATGCTAAACAGCTCAGACATTTGATTTTGATTTTGTAATACATCTGAGCAGTATGACGCTCAGGCAAATTTGTATTCAAAGCTAGATAATTTTAACTTGGTAATAGACATGGTGTGCGTGTGCGTGTATATATAGACATATACACACTCACACATATATACAGAGAGAGACAGTTTATAATGCTATGCTGAAGTTATTCTTTTTTGAAGACTCTTGAACAACACTCTGCTGCTTTAATATTGGTTGCAATATTCAGAAGACATGAAGCAGGCAACTGAAAAGCTGCAGCATCTCCTAGTTGGAAAACAGTTGACCCCATAAGGTGGAATGAAGACATAAGACAAAGTGTATTTGTTGAACTACAGGCCACTACTTCATTAACGTAATGGGTGGAATCCAATGGGTGAGCTTCCAGTTTCCTACAGGAAAGCCCCTTGCAAACAAGCACCCCACAAGATTGCTTTCATAGCTCAGCAGCTAATGAGCAGTGATTCTGTGAAGAATTGACCCCATTCTAGGTTGGGAAGGGGGTAAGGAGACACAATGTTTCCTTCCCCCACTCCCTTCCATCCATATGTTTAATTAGGGTTTTCCACTCTCATTGAACATTACCCCGCTTCCAACCTATTCGGGAGTGGCTCCTAGCTCGGGTGGGCAGGCCCTGGGTCAACCCAGGGTGGGTCTGCCTAATCCCCCCCTGATTGGAGCCATGGGTTGGGTGTAGGGGTCTGTGCACAGTCCTAGTGCAAAGTGTCTCCAACTGAGCACATAGATTGGATGATAATCAAAAAGGCATTGGATTGGATCTAGGCTGAGTCATGCTTTGTATAGACCCATTGAAATCAGTGTTAGTAATGACTAAGTCTGGATCCAAGTCATTGTCTTGAAGAAAGTGTACAAGTCTTTGAAACTATTTAGCCTGACTGTCGTAAGAAAGCAGTAACTTTGAAATTAGCCTCATATGTTTCTTTTAACCAAAGTTTAGTAGCCATTCTAATACCTTATCAGACTAGCTTCTAGCTAGGTAAAAAATGCCTTAATGCTGCTTTTTAGTTGTTGAGTTTATGCACATTTTTTTGTAGAACTCTTGATTCAGTTGTCAGCCAAGAGGTACATTATACCCACAACAAACCTGACGGCTCAACCTCTCAGAGGACAGTGGCTCTTGTTTTCCCCATTTCCCTTGCCTGCTCATTAAAAGAAAACATCTTTATGGATCTTGTAGCGGGCTGGACATCTTACAAGTCCCTGCCATCTTCAGAACAAATTGGCTTCACAATGGTTTGTACAGTATATTCTTTATCCATGCTAGAAACTGGATTCTTATCACTTCTGGTGCTGCACGTAGATTATGAAGTGGCTTTTAAACAGGTCGAAAAGGTTTATAGTGAGTTAAGTTTTTATAGCACAAGTTTGATAGAGACAGTGGTTCTATTTCATGAACAAGCCTCTCTGAATTCTACCTTTGCAGGTTTTTGGAATTTCCCAAGCCTGTTTCCTCAACCGCATCCACCTCAATTTTAACAGAATTTAGCAGCTCCTAGTTTTCTTAGAAAATTACTAGGTAAATCTGTCTGAAAAACAGCTACACAAACTTGACAAAGAAACAGTACGTTTTCTGAGATGGAGCAATCCATTTTCCTATCTGTGATACTGGAAACTTCAAATAACTTTGTTATTGCTTTAACATCTCAAACACTACCTCAGTCCATTATATTTGTATTATGCTTATACCCCACCTTTCCTCCAAGGAGGTCAAGGTGAAGTCCATGATTCTCCCCTTCTCCATCTTGTCCTTACAACAACCCTATGAGGTAGGTTAAGCAGAGACAGTGAATGGCCCAAGGTCACCAGTCGGCTTCATGGCCAAGTGGGATTATGAACCTACTGGTCATTCTAGCTCATTATTGTCTACACCAGGGATGGGGACCTGCCCCCCTTCAGATGTTGCTGGACCACAAATCATATAATCCCTGACTATGAGATATGCTGGGTGGGGCTGATAGGAATTGGAATCCAACGTTATCTGGAGAGTCCTCATATCTGGCATACACTGATTTGCAGAAGCTCTCCAGGGTTTCAGACAGAGGTCTTTTCTAATCCTACCTGGAGATGCCTGGGATCAAACCTGAGACTTTCTGCATGCAAAACTGGATGCCAGAGTTTTGGAAGTTGGACATTTTTGTAAAGTCAAAGTTCATCATTTCCAAAAAGAAAAAGAAAAAAGAGCAAGATGTTTTCATGAGGATGCTTCATCTCCCCCCTCCCCAATGCCTCCTTATTTTGAGCTGTCGTAAGCACAAAGCACATTTGAAACTGAGGTTCGTCAGTCAGAGTGAGCAATTTTGTTTCAGTTAGGAGGTTAGGTCATGTCTTACAAACATGACTTAGGGAGCCCAAAAGACAAAGAAGATAAAAAGAAAGGCAATGAAGGATTTGTGATACACTGTGGGAAAATGCAAAAGAATAAAGTGTGCTCAAGTAGTCATTTGTGAAGAAAATTGCTTTATAGTCTTCTTTCACCTTTACAACAACACTGCCAAGTACGTAAAAACAAGCAAACAAACACAACAATGACAACAACCCATTTTAGAAAATGGGAACTGGGACTGCAAGGTAATAACTTGGCCAAGCCAATTCTGTTCAAGCACAATGTACTAAATGTTTAACCATAGACTGCCCATAGTGTCCCATGCAGCAGACCCCAGGTTTGTATCCATTCCTCTAACAGCCCACATTATTATACTTTTTCCCCCAGTGGCAAATTTATATTATACACTGTGTCAAAAGCATAATTTTATACTTAATTTTCTACTTATACCTCTGCATATTATAATAAATACATTTGTTGCTGTCCCTTTCCCTTTTTCTCTGTGTCTGTAACTGGAATATGTCTAGCCTATGATCATTCCATATTTTCCTCTTTAAAAAAATGCTATGGAAAGGTCAACTCTGAGGCAGCATTAGCATTTTCCCAAAGTGTGCAGTCGATTTTTGACCCTGCTGGTGTTCATGTCAAAGAAGATGCTGTGGGATAAGAAACACAGAGGAATGTAGAAGTGAGTGAAGAAAAATCTGTACTGTCTAAAGCCTTTGCAACAACTTTATCATAGGCAGACTTTAGTTACATTTCCTGGGACACCTCCCCATGACGGTTTATGGCAGGGGTAGCCAACTTGTTGTTGGACTACAACTCCCACCATCCTCGACTATTGGCAATGCCTGCTGGGGCTGATGAGAGTTGCAGTTCAATAACATCTGGAGGACACCATGTTGGCAATCCCAAGTTTATGGGATGGGGTGGAGAGCGAGAGCGAGCGAGCACATTCATTTCCATAAACGTAAGTTGAATATGCTACCCTGTTGGAAACACAGCAGGTGTCAAACAAACTAACAAAGAACAAGCCCCATTAGCAGGTGACCTTTCTTTCACAGTGTAGAATTACAGTGTTTCTCAACCCTGCCATAAGATGTCATTAGCTGCTACTGTGACAGGTGTTGTCAGGACTTTACACTTACAGTGAGATTTGCATAATGGACACCAAAGAGCATGATCTGGCATATTTCCACCTTGATATTTCTGACTGAGCTTGTCTAGACAGTGTGGACTGCAAACTAGCTCAAGTCATCTCTGATAAGACTTTGGAAGGAACTATGCAAATTTCATGGCAGCTTTTGTTTTTCATGAGGGAAAGCTGAACATTGACAGGTATGGGAGAGGTTGCCTTGAAGGTGATTTCTAGTGGGGCAAAGGAAGTTTTCTTAGAACAAGGGTAGCCAACGTGGCACCCTCCAGATGTTCTGAGCTACAACTCCCATCAGCCCCAACCAGCATAGCCAATGGCCATGGATGATGGTAGTTACACTACATATCATCTGGCGGCACCACATTAGCTATTCCTGATAGCATTGGGATCTTATGGAAAAACTTTGTGCAGTGGAATGAAAGGTATGACAAAGAACCAGCCTGTTTGAGTGACTGGTACTACTACGTCTTTAGTAGCACTCATTCCTTGGGAATGATAGGCGAGACAAAGGTTCTTTTCAGGACCCTTTTCAGCCCGGAAATTCATGCTTTTATTTATTTATTTATTTTATTACATTTTTAGACCGCCCTATAGCAATAAGCTCCCAGGGCGGTGTACAGCATAATAAAACAGGTTAAAATACAAGTGGATGTAAATACAATACACAATAAAACATAATTAAAAATTTTCAATTTTAAATTCAAATTTTAAAATTTTTAAAATGCCTGGGCGAAGAGGTAGGTCTTTACCTGGCGCCGAAAAGATAACAAAGAAGGCGCCAGGCGTATCTCATCAGGGAGGGCATTCCATAGTTCGGGGGCCACCACTGAGAAGGCCCTAGCTCTAGTTATCGTTCTCTCTGCCTCCCTATGCGTTGGGACACGGAGAAGGGCCTTCGACGTTGAGCGCAGCGACCGGGTAGGTACATAGCGGGAGAGGCGTTCCGCCAGGTATTGCGGTCCGATGCCGTTAAGGGCTTTATAGGTAAGAACCAACACTTTGAATCTGGCCCGGAAACATATTGGTAGCCAGTGCAGCTGGGCCAGGACAGGTGTTATATGATCAATTTTTTTTGTCCCAGTAAGAACTCTGGCCGCAGCATTCTGCACCAGCTGAAGTTTCCGAACCGTCTTCAGAGGTAACCCTACGTAGAGTGCATTACAGTAGTCCAATACCCCTCCTGACTCCAATTTGTGTGGTCCTGGCAGCAGATGGAGATCATCTTTCCAACCGCTGGGTCCTGAAAGCAGTGGTGTAGATGTTGAATCTTGCTGGGTGCCGATTTCTTCAATGTTTCTTACCAAAAGACCCCAGAGTGAAGGCAGGGAGCATTGCCAGTCTAGCTTTTGCCTAACACAGACCTTGCATGCCAAATCTGAAGATAACTACCTTGATACAATTTCTGTCCAAATCCAGAAATGTGACCTCTTGATATATAGATCAAGATAACTAGATTTTATCTGCTTCCCACTAATGTCATCAGGGTTACTCTGAACCTCCTTGTAGGCAGCTCTTTCTAAATGCCCATTCCTTGATAAGCCATCCTGTGTGGCACAAGCACATGTGGAAAGAGACAGATCATTTGTATGGCATAGGATTCATTCTTTTCTTAAGTGTGAAAAGCAGGAAAGCATTCTGCTGGACACTTTAGAGAACAGCATTAACAGGTAACTTGGATCTGCCAGCAAACACATCTTGAAAATTTTTATGCATTTCAGAAATAAAAGTAACCTTGACAAGCTGAACATCAGAAATGCAGTCAGTTCTGGCAGAAGTGCACAATATGCTGTAAAGCCAAGTTTAAAAGCATTGAGCAATTGTTTTCAACAAGCAGGCTGGGAGACAGTCAACTGCAAGAGGCTTGCCAGCTAGGTTTTAAAAGCCATGCTCTCAAAGTACATTTACTGTTTTCCAGGCTGATGTGTTGCACTATGACATATCATGTCAAGCTGTGTCAAGTGGGCACTTTAATAAAGATTCTTCCCTTAAATTTGCAGCTATGAGAACTGTTACTTGGAGTCAAACTTTTAGAGTGGGGAAAACATCTTATCACCTACACCTAAATATATACATAAGCAAACACACATAGTTTGAATTATTTGCATAAAATATGTATACAGATACTTTCTATTGAAGTTGTCTCCATGTAGAAAATAGTGTTAGATGCTCTGCATTTGCAACCTGGGAGAATGCAAATAAATTTCTGTACTTATACCATTTTTATACTGGTCAATTGAGCAAATCCTCTGGGCAATTCACAAAATTAAAGATCAATAGAATACAAATAAAATCAAACTACAGTCTATACAGGTAAAACTATCCATGTAATATCAATACCAACATAAAAATAATCATAGATCCTGAGCAGAACAGTATAAAAACAGCAGTCAAGCTCAACAAGGGATAAGAACAATTACTGTCAAGATCCAAAATTAACTATAATATAATTTTAAAACAATTAGAAAAATAAAAAGGTTTTCACCTGGTGCAAAGTTTCTTGCTCATATTGGTGCCTGGTGGGTCTCTCTGGAGAGAACATTCCATATCAGGGTACCATCATGGAGAAGTTCATCATCAAGTGCTTTGGGTTCTTAGGATTACATTCAGGTTCCTGTTGTCTTCCTTCAGCATCAAGGATGAGGAGTGGAAAAGGGATATTCCCTTTTAAGACCTATCCCTCTCAAACTGAGTTCAATCCACATAGTGCCGACTTTCTTGTGGGCTGCTGGGAATGCTCAGATATCTATCATTCTGCTTAGGAATCCAAGACATGTTTGCCCTATATCCATCCATCATACCCCACACTGGACCTGTGCTGACCACATGCCCCTGTGCTGTAAAACAATGCCTCCAATACCCATCTCACCAAGTTGGCCCAGAAGGATACCATGGTCCATGGTATCAAAAACCACTGAGAGATAAAGTAAGAATAACAGGGTCGGACTCCCCCTGTCCTTCTCCTGATAAAGGTCATCCATCAGGGCAAACAAGGCTGATTCAGTCCCATAACCAGGTCTGAACCCAGACTAGGATTGGTCAAGATAATCTGTTTCATCCAAGAGTACTTGCAACTGCTGCACCACAACCCTCTCAATCACCTTCTCTAAAAAGTGGGTATTTGTGACTGGTCGGTAGTTGTCACAAACCAATGGGTCCAGGGTAGGCTTTTTCAGGAGCGGTCACATCACCATTCAAGGCGGCTGGGACCACTCCCTCCTGCAATGATGCATTGACCACACCCTGGATCCACTTGGTCAAACCCCCTTGGCAAGCTTTAATAAGCCAAGAAGGGCAAGGGTCGAGAGGACACGTTGCTGGCTGCATTATCGCAAGCACCTTGCCTATGTCATCAGGCTGCATCAGCTGAAACCGTTCCCAAGAAGTTGTAGTAGATGTCATACTGGACACCTCATTGGGGACTACAGTAGATGTGGATGGGGCATTAAGACTGCTATGAGGCAAGCAACTTTACCCTCAAAGTGCCTTGCAAACAATTCATGGGCCTCTAAAGGGTCTAAAACTCCATTTCCTGGAGTTGATGTCAACAGACCTCTGACAATACCGAAAAGCTCTACTGGAAGCTACTTGAGGATGCGATGGAGGCAGAGAAGTGGGCCTTCTTCGCCGCCCTCACCGTCACAGAGTAGGCATGGTTATGATCCACTCATTGTGTGTCCTGAACCCCCCCCCCCCCAAAAAGGTATGCTGTACTGTGTTTTGGGAAACTTCATAATAAAGTTCATCTCTATTAGCTTGCATTTTTTCACCTCAGGATATATTTTATTTAACTATGTTTTGTTCTTTAAGGGCTATAAACCACTCTATTTTCACAGAGACATCAGCCTTCATCTAAAATCTATTTTCAGACTTCTCCACCAGCCTAAATACTCACTGTCTATGGACAGACAGATACGGGGAGCAAAGAAATCTCCCTATCAATAACCCTTCAGCTTCTAACATAAGCACAGCTAATCATGTATAATCTTGCATAAACTGACAATTATTAATTTTACATATATATAAACTGATAGTGAACATAATCACTCATCATCAGCCATAATCACTTGTCAGCAGGAATCAATTATTTACATCTGATATCAATTTTAATTTCATGGTTATGTGGCCCTCAGGAATGTAATTTTTTCTTCTTTTTAAATGCTATATTATGATCACATTTATTTATACTTTGAGGCACTTAATGAACTACTATATCTAAAAACTGAACACAGTACTTAAAGGTTTCTACCAAATATATTCCAAATCAAGATTTGGGGCTAGTGCAGGGCCACATTTCAGTTCCAGAGTGATTTGGTTTGAACCCAATTTGATTAAATGTAGAATTAACTGTCTTTCAGATGGAGTGTTTCTATGACAGTAGTGTGGCATTCAGGGCAAGGGTTAAATTCCCTAGTAAGATGTTAAGGGACTCCCTACCATTATCAGACGGCACTGCTTAGCTCTTGCAGGGTATAGATGCGGATTACATGGGACATTATCAGATTGCTTAGCTCCTGCAAGGTATGGATCAGGGCTAAATGGGGCTGAACACCACTGACACTGTGCCAGCAGCACCCAAAAGGTAACTGACATCATTAACCTTGCTGGGCCTGAGTGTTCCGGTGCTATGTACCTGTACTGTGCATGCACTTGCCTACATACACCACCACTATACACCACCATATAGCACTGGGCTCCTGCTGGGAGGAAGGGTGGGATATCAATTAATTAAATAAAAAAATAAAAAAAATATCGTAGGACTACTTTACTCAAGTTTAGTGCTGTGTTGAACCTTTATCCTGCATTTTCCCTGTGTGTTCACTATGCATTCACTTGGCCTACATGTACTGCCACTACTTAAGACTAGTTTACTAAAGTTTAGTGCTGCATCAAAGATTTCTCCTGTGTTTCCTCCTCTCCCCAAACCATTCTCCACCTGTTAATGAAAAAGGAAATTGTATTAGAAAAAGCGAGAGAAAATTTTGGTCAAATTTGTATGGGTGGGGTACAGGGTATTTTTAATGCTTGCCTCACTTTTAAAGTGGCTGGTGGGTGTTTGTGAATGTCCTTTCTCTCATCTGCTCTGCAGCCTTTCTAGGTGTCCATGCTTCAATAAAACTCCAGACATTACAAGGGAACTCCTCCTATGAGGCTTTTTCAGATCAGGAAGTGCATTCAGTCAGGCTGCAGAGTACTAGAGAAATATTTACTGGAAAGAGGAATTGTATCCAGCACTCTTGGCCACTTCTCAACAGTATGGTAGGCTCAAAATCCTGCTATACCATCTAAAATTCTAAAGAAGTCCTAAAGAAGTTGTCACAAACTCCAAGAATGAGGCAGAAAAAATTAGTATCTTTTGCAGAAGAAAACATTCTAGGTACTGGAAGACAGATTTCAGCATTACTAAATATGCCACTTGATACTCAACACAAATCTATCACACTACCACTAAGAAGGGTTTGGGGTCTGCAGTGTTACTGCAAAGTGGGTTGAACTACCCCATTTTCTATAGGGACAGTTATGCTCAATCCACATTGTCACCATAATTATGGCTGAATGGATTAGAACACAAGAGCACTGCCAGATCAGGCCAAAGGTCTTTTATAGTCTAGCACTCTTTTCTCACAATGGCCAACTAGATGGCCATGGGAAGCCCACAAGCAGAATCTGAGCACACAGCACTTTCTCCTGCTGTGTTTCCCAGAGGCATGTCTGCCTCCAGCAGTGGAGGTAGAACATAGCCTTCATGGCTAGCAACCTGAAAATGATAATGCAACAGATTTGGCAGATCTCCCTAGGGATCTATAACAAAGCTGTCACCACAGAAAGCATTGTATTGTTTTGTGGAGGGCAATCTCACCATGGATGGTGGTTGCACTTGAAGTAATATATTGCTAGTTGATCTCAGTGCATACACTTATCTAGGAGAAGGAATGCCCTTAGGTATCTTGAAGTTAGGGAATCTAGTATGTTAAAGGTCAAACCTAAACTTACCTTTAGTTTAGGGAACAGAAATAGTACATTCCATTGGATTTTGAGCAGGACATGAGGAAGGCTGGTGGTTTGATGCTCTAGTTCAAGGGTCAGTTGGGTTGCTATGAAATTCTGTGTTACCACAAACTATCATTTGAACAATGAATTTCATATTATTCTTAACATATGTTAGAAAATCAGCTTCTGCTCACAGACACATTAAAACAAGTAAACTTCTGGGTTTTTACTATTACAAAGAGGGAGGAGAGGAGAGTATGCCACACAGCCAACCATATGGGTGCTCTATATATTGTTCTCACCATTACAAGATAATAGCCAACATGATTTGGCATTGTCTGGTTAAACATCCCATACAATATTTAATTAGACACATAAATGTTACCTTCCATCCTCTATTTGGAAGAGGAGCTGCTAAGTAAGAACATGATATTGATCAGCTGTATATTAGTGGTCTTGTTAGGAAGGATCATAGGATTTGGTTCTCCAACGTAATGATGCCTATGGTCCCTCCTAAAAGAGCTGTGCATCTGAGCCATGGGCATACTAGTGACTTCTTCAAAGAACTCAGTGATCAGGCAGGATACAAGGAATAAGATGCAAAAAAAAAAGCTTATATGATCCTTCCTTACATATATTGGACCCAGGGAGTTTAAGAAGTTAAAGGTCAAAACTTTTAATTTAGCTTAGAATGACACTGAAGTTTAGCAAGAATAGGTGCTACATGAGTTTCTGTTAGTGGCTAGCAAATGTTCTGTGCTTCATTCCATGGTATTCCTTTGAGACATTGAATTTTTAATCATTTTCTCATTCATGATGGGGAGAAAAGTTAGTAACAGCTACAATATTGCTTTTTTAAAAAGCCGTATAACTGCATTAAGATTTGAGTATGCTTGCTTGTTGTTTTGGCAAAAAATTAAGAAGGAAACAAAGCAGAGGAGAGAAAAGTTTGTAATAAAACAAACCACTCTGTTTTCTTGCGTCTGAAATTGTACTGTGTTTCCCCTTCCATGCTCACAGCATATCATCTCATGTGATTAATTGCCTCCAATGCAAAATAGGTAGCATGACAGCTACTGTTCAAACCATTGTATTATCATTCAAGCATAATAACCACTCATCAAGATATGATACTCCAGCCATGACCTTGTTATTTTTCAGCGTGATAATGCATAATAGGCAATCATCATTCACAATATTGTTTGGTGATTAATATGTTTTAAGTAGCATAGTAATACGACATCTAAAATAATAAGCAAGACACCAATTCATGTGTTCAAGAAAGCTTGAAAAAGATTGAATATCTTTTTATGCAGCTGCAACTCTGTCAAGCCTAACAATTTGAGTGTAGTTGCATATGGTTAAGGGATTTTTTTATGAATGGCTTGACATGTATCCCAGTTTTGACACAACATGCCATACAAATCTTCAGGAAATGAATTAACCCAGAAGGGTTTTGTCAATGTCTGGAGATTTGATTTAACACTTTCAAATCTACTGCAGGAGAGGGAAGGCAGATGTTCATTGTAGATTGCTCACATGGTGAGATGATAAGTTTGGGGAGGCTCAGAGACATTTTACTGCCTGAGGAATGAAGCTATGATGCATAGATTGGAGTAAATGGGCAACAGTTTTCTCCACTGCAATCAGCACAAACATGTTAGCAGCAAACTAACAATCCTCAGTGCGGGGTCTGAACTTCAGGTAAAAGCTGAAGGAATGCTTTTCCCACTGCCTATCTGACAAAGCAGTTCCATGCTGGCTTCAAGCATCACACCAATCGTCTGATCTGTGCTTGTCCTCCCTAGCACACCTTCAAGGTGTGTAGAGGAGTTATCTAATGGTCCCATGCCATCACGGTTAGTCAGCCATAGATTTATTTATTTATTTATTTATTGTATTTATATACCACCCCATAGCCGAAGCTCTCTGGGCGGTTTACAGTAATTAAAAACATTAAAACAAATATACAAATTTAAAACACATCTTTTAAAAACAATTTAAAACACAATTTAAAAATTTAAAACAATTTAAAAACACATGCTAAAATGCCTGGGAGAAGAGGAAAGTCTTGACTTGGCGCCTAAAAGATAACAGTGTTGGCACCAGGCGCACCTCGTCAGAAAGATCATTCCATAATTTGGGGACCACCACTGAGAAGGCTCTTTCCCAGAGAGAACAACTGACAAAGGAAGGATATAGTTTTCAATGGTTTGCCTATTTACAATTGTTAGAAAGATATAAAATGGACAAGAAAATGTATGGGTTTGAAATAAGTAAATCTGATTTTGAAATAGGATTGTGCACAAATGATGAAAATATAATTGCGAAAATGTATAAACTCTTACTGAAAATGGATATGGAGGAAGAACAAGTAAAAGAGTGTATGGTAAAGTGGGCAAAAAATTTTGGTTATAACATACAAATGGATCAATGGGAAAATATGTGGAAAAAAGGCTTGAGATTTACACTATGCTATAATCTTAAAGAAAATTTCTATAAAACGATGTACCGTTGGTACATGACTCCAGAAAAGTTGTCAAAAATGTATAGTAATGTTTCTAATGTTTGCTGGAAATGTAAACAACAAGAAGGATCATTTTATCATATGTGGTGGCTGTGTAAAAAGGCAAAATCATTTTGGGCACAGATAGGTAGGAAGATGCAAAAAATTCTAAAGATAAATATTCAGTCAAAACCAGAATATTTTTTATTGGGTTTTATGGATAAACAAATAGAAAAGAAATGTGGAAGAATAATATTATATATGATTACGGCAGCAAGATTATTATATGCACAAAAGTGGAAAATGGAATCAACACTAACAACGGAAGAATGGCTATTGAAATTAATGGACTTAGTAGAAATGGATAAATTGACATGTCTACTTAGAGAAAAATCGACAGATACATTTCTTAAGGAATGGAAGCCTCTCTTAGACTTTTTGTTGAAAGATCAAAATAAAATGATGATATTGGGATTTGACGATTAACTAAGACAGCCTATGGAGAAAAGTGATCCTGTATGTATACATTAAGGGACAGGTTTGATGTATATTATATACTTATAGCTGATCTGCGACAAATCGGAAGTCAACTATTTTATTTTTATTTTTATTTTTTGTATTGTTATGTTTTTTGACTTTGTTTTGTTTGTCTTTTGAAAAATTTGAATAAAAATTATTAAAAAAAAAAAAAGAGAAGGCTCTTTCCCTTGTTGCCAACAAGGGAGCTTCCCTCGGAGTAGGCACCCGGAGGAGGGCCTTGGATGTTGAGCATTGTGTACGGGTGGGTTTGTATCAGGAGAGGTGTTCCATCAGGTATTGTGGTCCCAAGCCGTGTAAGGCTTTATAGGTCAGAACCAGCACCTTGAATCGAGCTTGGAAACATACAGGCAGCCAATGCAAGCGGGCCAGAATCAGTTTGATATGTTTGGACCGTCTGGTCCCTGTTACCAATCTGGCCACTGCATTTTGCACAAGCTGCAGTTTCTGAACCGCTTCAAAGGCAGCCCCACGTAGAGTGCATTGCAGTAATCTAACTTGGAGGTTACCAGAGCATGGACAACTGAAGCCAGGTTATCCCTGTCCAGATTGGGGCGTAGCTGGGCCACCAACAGAAGTTGATAAAAGGTACTCTGTGCCACCGAGGCTACCTGAGCCTCAAGTGACAGAGATGGTTCTTGGAGAACCCCCAAGCTACGAACCTGCTCCTTCAGAAGGAGTGCAACCCCATCCAGGACAGGTTGGACATCCACCATCTGGTCAGAAGAACCACCCACTAGCAGCATCTCAGTCTTGTCCTGAGAAAGACAGGGTCCAAGGGCAGCTCCCCTTCCATAACCTCTCCTGCTTGTTGGCTGTGAGAGGTCAGCTGGATAAGTGCACTTAAACCATAAAGATCCCCTACCCACACTGCACCTGCCAGCACAGCTATGTCAAAATTAGAGCTGCAAAATGGCCCTATTTCTCCCAGTCCTTCAACAGCATGAAGTAGGATGGAAAAAGTATTCTCAATTTGCCATTTGTGAGGGTACCCCCCCTCAAATCATACATAACCCCAGAAGTGGCAACTAGCTAATCCCATACTGTAAATTAGAATGAGGAGGGATGATGGACTGCTGCTCTGAAAAAGCAGTGAGGAGGGAAATAGTGAGCTAGCCTTTTAAGGCAGCCAGCATCCCTCCTCAGATTGGCTGGCACCTTCCACTCACTGCAGGCATGCCAGTATCTCAGCTTTTATCTCCAAAAGGGCAGGAGGAGTGTCCTCAGGGATGATTTAGACACTATTTACCCCTGTGTGAGTATCTCATTGGCTACTATGAGGATACTGAACTAGATGGTGTGATCCAGCAGTGTTTTAATGAAAAGTTCATATCTGGACAGAATCTGCCTGGAAGTATTAACATTTAAATACTTTAAGGTTCCAGTCCTGTACACACTTACCTGGGGGTAAATCCCATTGAACTCTGTGGGTTTTACTTCTCAGTAGACATGCCTTACGACTGTGCTACAAATATATTTAAAATCACAAATATTTTACTGCTGTGAATTGGTATTTTTAACATGTGTGTTTTATGAGTAATTATGTTGCTCTGAGTATTTTAAGTAGAGAAGTCGCAATCCTTTTGCACGGAATGAACATCCAGTGTGTTTTAGTTGCATTTGGTTTATCCATACCAGGACTTGCATAATGATGGCAGCAGCAGTGCTGACATATAGAGACTCCAGCACATAGGATGCCACATTTAGCTGTTACTGTTCTCCTATGAGCTGGCCACTTTGGACTGGCAACATATGTTCTGATCAATCAATTCAGAGTTATTTCAGACACCCAGAAGAGAATGTGGTACAGTCCTGCAAGTGATTGCATGTCAGAATGAGAGATCACTTGTTTGCTCCCCCTGCAATACTATCTGTGCATGGGACCATATATTTCAGGAGACAGGCTTTCAGGTAAGCAATTTGATAACCATGTACCTGCTGAGATAAGGTGCTGAAGTTGCATTCAGGGTATAACACATGATTTCTGAAATGTTTTGAATCAGGTCTCCAGAAGTCTTGGGTTTATCTGGGATATATGCAATTGTAATCCTGTTTCTTAAAAGAGGGAAACATAAATCACTGTCAGTTACGGTTGTTTCTATAACTCAGGCTTATTATTCGTATCTTAAAAGTCTCTTTCTTTAACTTGTCTTCCTGCACCATATGATCAGTGAAGGAATGACTGCTGATCAGGGGGAGTTTATAATGGCAATAGATTAACGGGCCTTATGTTTAAATCCCAACAGACTGAATCCAATAACTAGTTTTCAGTCAAACCAATAATTTCTTTGATGTCAGATTTTCTTTCCTAGACATGGTGACCTTGCATGAGCTGTGAAGTTTATATTTTTAATGCTGTGTTTTTTGTTTATCCGGCTATCAACTTACTATAAATCCCAGAAAAAGTTCTTTATGCCTATTTATGGAAGAAAATACATTTCTAAAGCAGGAAAATTCATAAAAGTATAAGAAATACACAATGCCACTATCATGGCAGAACAACACCCATATTGCAAAAGGAGTTCCCCATTTTGTACAAGTCTTACACTTTATTTGATGCATTTATATCCCACCTCACAAAAAAGCTCAAGTCAGCATCAAGGTGGACAACTAGCCATGCTAGCTAGAGCTAATGGGAACTGGAGTCCGACACCAGGGCTGGTTCTAAAGGGTGGCCAGGTGGGGCACTGGCCCGAGGGCCCCAGAGCTACATGTGCCCCTGAGGGGCCCTCCACTCCCCTTCCACGAGCCGCCCACCATCCCCCCGCTTCACCTATCTTTGTCTGCTGTTTTTTTCAGTGTACGCAGGGTTGCTATCAATCAAGATGGCGGCCGAGGTTTTCGTAAGGGGCTGAAGCCTTGGCCGCCATCTTGGTTGATGGCAGCAACGTGCATGCTTCATGCCATCAACCAAGATGGCGGCAGAGGCTTCAGCCCCTTATGGAAACCTCAGCCGCCATCTTGATTGATGGCAACCCTGCGCGTGCAGTGTGCGCAGCTGCAAAAAAACAGCAGAGAAAGGTAGGTGAAGCAGGGGGATGGCGGGTGGATCAGAAGCTCCTGTCCTGTGATCCATGGTGCGGCTCCTGCTGTGGATCATGGAGGGAAGCGGAGGGGTCCTGGGCAGGCTGATGCCCAAGGGCCCTGCATGCCTGGAGCCGGCCCTGTCCGACACCACTAAAAAAACCTAAGGAAGTGTGAACAAAACTAACAGAGCAATCCTAATTATAGAAAGCTGGCCAAAGTTATGCTGGCAAACTCCATTCAGGAGAAATTTGACTTACACAACTCTTTTGGCTAGCCTGGTTGCTAGGTCACATGACCAAACTGGAAGGGATTTGGAATGGGTGTAAGTCTCTCCTTGTCCTGTCCCATCCCACCCTGGATTGCCCCTTTTGGGGCCTCCAGCTTCAGTTCTGCAAACTGAGCCTGGATGAGGAACTTATGCTGGTGTATCTTTGGCTCAGCAGAAGTGAGGGACTTCTGCAGTGTTGCTCCAGTTGAGCCCTGGCTCGACCAGGAAAGCCCAAGATTTACTGAAGCCCAACTCTCTTATCCCAGTGGATCTTGAGCTGGATTGTGCTGTTAATCTAGCAGTTGCACAACCTTTAAATACAGTTCAGTTTATATACGCCTCTAAAAGGAGAGGAAAAAGGTGTTGCGGTAAAAGCCGCTGCCACCAATGGCTGCAAGCAGGCAAATTTGGTGGGGTTTAAATTTGTTTGTTTCTTCTCCTCAGTTCAGTTCTATGACCACAGCAGTGCGCATGCTGCATTTTGTACCTTTGGCTTTAACCTGGTTATGAGATATTGCCTTTTCCTTGTAGCAACCTCATTTCAAACCAAGTCACAGATCTGGTAGAGCAAGGAGGATTATGTATGATCCAAATGCATTTAATCTGCCCTGCTGTTAATCACCAGTAGAAGTGCCTGTTTACCCAGGAGACAATCTCTTGCAAGATTTGTGTATTCCTGTAAAATGTATATAAAGACCCTTGGTGGAGATACTAGTGGATAGCTGAACTGGGTATACTTACCACGTTTATCAACGACAACTAAAATTGCTGGTTTGTTCCTCCCACTCCCGGAGTAGTGATATCTACTAACTCCTCCACTATACATGCTAAGATTCAACTATACTTACGTGCTACAGGGATTGTGTACTGCTATGGTCATATCTGTGTCCTGTGTATATTATACTGTTTCTACTAGTAAATATTTTTATTTCACTTTTCTCCACCATCAGAATCACCATGGCTAATCTGGTACTCCCACCAGTGCAACTGCAGAACCCCAAGCCCACCTCCATCCTTCCATCTGGGTAAGCAACAGCAATACCAGTGGATGGAGGGTGGCTTCACCACACTACATGCACCATACTGTTTGCTAGTCAGACTATTCCTCAGAGGTGAGTGTTTGCAACCATATTTTATCTGGTTATCTATTTAACTAGAATGAATTTATATCTGTATGATTAATCATGAATGAGAACACAGACTTTTGATTGTTTAAGGAGTGCTATAAGCCCTCTCTCTAGTTCTGGCTGTGCAGCTCATCTTTAGATATGGTTTTCACTTTGGTAGTCCCATGTTGAATTATTGGCCCCAGCTATGATGGTGGTGATCAAACCTGTGTATATTTGTGAAAGAGCAATACTTTTTCTCCAGTCACTGATAAATGAGTTGCTGCAGGATACAAAACCATATGGTCCTCAAAACTACTATTAAAATGAAATCTATAGATGCATCTAGCAAGGAACCTCATACACAGTGTTTTTAGTGAACCTTGAAGAATTTGAAAGTTCTTCCTCTTGTCCCTTTTAAAATGCCACACTATAAATTCAAACTACAGTAACAATGTTTTCACAATACTTACACTGTGGAGAATATTTAGTGAAATGTTAATTTCCCCCTGCAAGGTAACAAAGGAAATGCTTTTCTAAAAGAAAGAAATTGTAGGTTATTAAAAAATAATGGACGGTATTCAATTACATTTTTATGCTAGCGCAAGGGGATTTCCTCCCTCTTCTCCTCCTGTGTGTGCCCCACATCACTCCCAAATCTGCTCTGGAAACCTCCCCTCTCCTCACCCTGTGCCCCCCAAATCTGTTCTCGGGGTTCTCCAAACACTCCAGAGTAAATCTTACGATGGCACAAAAAGTGAGTTGAATGCCACTGCATATGGGGAAGCAGTTCTGATGAACATAAACTAAGAAACAGATGTTTGAAGCAGAAATGATTTTTATATCATTTTATATGAGTTGCAGTGTTAAGTAAAGTTCAGTTGTTCAGTTGTACAGCCCAGCCAATTATGCTGAAGAGACAGTCCAGCAGGAGAAGCCGCAGGGGAAGGGAAAAGCTGGGCAGAAGCAGTGTCTGGCTTTGGGATTTGCAGCTGCTGCTGCAGGAGCAGATTACCACACTGGCTGCCTACTGCTTCTCAGGATATTCCTCCTTCCAATGCTGCTCCTCTTACCAGACTGTCTCCTCATCCTAATTGGCCGGGCAGCAGCAAGGCAGTCAGTCAGCTGTGCTAATGAGTGACCACAGAGTGCAAGGGAGAGTGAGGCAGGCTGGTGGGTGTCAAGTGTGGATGTGGCAGCTGCACATCAATGCCTGGGGGGCACTGGGGGGTTGCAAGAGAGGTTGGGGTACCTGGGCTTGCCGTTCCTGTAATTAGGTGGTAGGGTTGATATGCAGAATGAGCAGGGGCAGCATCCTCTAGTTTGCTATACTTTATGTCAGGGATATGTTCCTCCAGATGTAGGGTTACAAATACCATTATCTCTAACCATTGGCTATTTTGTTTGGGGCTGATAGGAGTTGGAGTCTGAAAACAACTGGACAATCTCTACCTTGCATGTTGTAAAGCATACAAATAATTATACTAGGAATTAGTATACCTAGGAACCTAGGAAAGGTTATTGCTGAAACTGTATATACTGTACAGGGTAATAAATTATGGGAACTTGAAAACATTGGTTGTTTTTTGAGCAGGCTTGAGGCAAATGTTTAAAATACGAAACATATGCCAGATGTTTTTAGATTCACTATGTCAGTATTAGGTAAGGATATACTAGATATGGTTTTGTTAAAATAAAGAAGACAATGCAAGCTGTATTTCTAAGATCCCTACAGGGGAAAGTGTCATCTAGTTGTTCAGTTTTGCTCACTATAGAAAAAAATGAAACATCTGTCTCTTTTTAGCTAAAAAGATTATATTGCTTGCTGTGACTAATAGAAAAAGGAAAAGGGGAAAAACACTTTACATATTGCAGAATTGAGTCAATACAAGACTAAACTGACACTGCATAAAAGTGTCTTAACAGTCTTTATATGTATCTTCAGGTATTCAAAAATTAACATGGGGGGGGAAACTATTATATGAGACACTCATCAGTTCATCTCGAAGTCTTTGGAAATGCAAGACAAATGGCCAGCCCATACACTTACTTGTATGCCGTGTTTCCCTGCACATGGTGGAGGGGCAGTTATCTGCTAATCCTCTCCATCTTGTACTTCGAATACTGGCAGGGACTCATTGTCAGCAGGTCACTTGAGTGGAGAGCAGAAATCAAAAGGAAAACATCCCTTCCTCAGAAATGACTTGTGGTTCAGGGAAAAGAGAAGGAGGGAGGGACAGAGGCAGGCAGGCAGGGAGACTGGCATTTCTGAGGACTGACAGCATAGCTTGTCATTGATTTTCAGCCCTTCTTCTCAAACAGCTGTGCTTGGAGGGCTGAATTCAATCATGTTCTTTCTCTCATCAACAGAACTTCTTGATCCTCTATATTGCAGTTTGGTATATATACCAGCAGTGGGCAGGAATGAATAGATTGGTAAGACTGGTGGTTGAACGAATAAGGAAATATACAATGTATTACTTCTAGGAAATGAGGTTAACGGTAAAACTAAGGAGGAGGAGGAGCCTGAGGGGTAAAAAATCGACATGTCAACCAGTAGTTATTAAAGAAGGAATCAGTGAGGGTAGAATAGGTTGTCTTTCTGTTTGTCCCCCAACCACCACCGGTTCAGTTTACTTGTTACAAGCTTTGGTGCTTAACTCCTAACATTCTGAAGATTCAGATGTTCTCTTATTGTCTCCCCTCTGTTTCCCTTTCACTGTGATTCAGGTCAAATCAGATTGTCCCTATCATTTCCCCCCCCAATTTATTATTTCCTCCCCGCTGTTTGCTCTCTTATCTCTCTCTCTCTCTCTCTCTCTCTCTCCTTCTCTCTCTCTCTTTTATTGCGGTTGACATTGCTCCATTTGCTTTAAGAGTTCGATGCGGTGATGTCCAGGCTAGCAAAGTAGCTGCAGAAATCCATCCACTAGGTGATTAGTTCTCCTTTGACTAGGGAAACAACTGGAGTCACAGAGAAATGATGAGTCAGAAAGGCACACAAGACAGAAAGAAGAGTAATGGATCTCTCACTGAGGATTCTGAAGGAGACTGCATTTAAAAAATAAAAATAAAAAACACCCGAGTCAGATTCTCTGTTCAGATGGGTGAGCTTCAATTTTCCTTGGATATGTCTAATTTCTAGCAATATCTTTCACCCATCCTTAATCTATCCATTTTTATTAGTTGACTGGCACTGTTGGCAAATGGTAAGGGCCAAGGTGCCATTGCTTCCAGCCCTCCATGTTGCTTGGCACTTACAGAACAAAGATCTTCATGAGTTCTTTATAGAACTCTGCCCCATACCAGTCAGGTGCACTGTAATGGGGCCAGCCATTCCAGAAAAAGTGAAACTCTTCTGTGCTGTTTGAGCATCTCACTGCTCTCTAATTGCACCCCACTCCCCAGCAAGCACACAGTCTCTTCTCACAGACAGTATGAATATGCTGTGTGCCCTGGGAAGAAACGGAACACTGTATGACTATAGGCTTGTTCACACATTACACTGAATATAGGTACAGGCTCTTTCCACACATGTATAAATGTCTGTGTATGATTTATACAGCTCAACCATTGTGTACATAGTTACACAGACCGTACACTTATTGTGAATAACTGTGTAAACGTATAGCTCAACTATTTGTCTACTTAACACAGATTGCACACTCACTGAATGTAATATGTGGACATTGCTTACAGCATACCTTGTAAAGGGCAGTCAGAATGGATGGAAGAATAGGCTCAGCTGAATGATTTTGTGAAGGATTGTGTTACCAACTTGTACTATTTCAGCCATAGATCCTACCTAACCTTTGAGCATCCTCCAGAATTTGTCAGTGGATAATTCCAAGCTCCAGTTCCAAGTTTATAACACCTGTTTGGGGAAGCAGAAGAGAAAATGCATGAACAAGTTAAAAGGAGGCCTTTGGCTCTTCACACATTCTCAGATGTTCTCAAAAATGTTGTGTTTGGATCAGGAACTCCCATTGGAAATCTTATATATGGCTTGCCAAGGCCCTCGATTTACAGTGCAACCATAATCATGTCTACTCAGAAGTAAATCCTACTGAATACCGTGCTGCTTATTCCCAGGTAAATTGCTTTAGAACTGCAGCGTTAGCCACTTTTGCTCTGTTATGTGTTGCATAGTCATCATAGTTACCTGAGCAGCTGCTGTCTCCTTTATGTATATACAACATATACTGACCAATCAGAGTCAAACAACAATAAAGAGAGCTGAACACAGAAGTGCTGAAACTGCAGTATCCTTTGTTTGTCAAAACAGGTTGTGTTTGAATGGCCATCTGTTTAGGAGGATTAAAAAGTAAGAGAAGCAGCAAAAAAGAAAGAAAAAGGTCAATAGTTATTGTGATATTTTGGTTTTCTTTCAACATAATCCACCTACACTTTCACATATTTCTTTAATTATTGAAATAGGTATAGCCTACTCTCTGTCTAAAGATTTCATGGTGGTGTACACCAATTTTTAAAACAAGTCCAGCTACATATATCAGAAGCAGATGTAACAATACATAATCCTCAAACACAATTCACAGTCATTTCAAAATTAAACACTGAGATTAATAACAACTGTTATACTTATTTATTTAAGATGGGTGAAGAAACTTTTTCAAACCAAGGGCCACATTCCCTTCTGGGCAACCCACTAGGGGCCACATGCCAGTGGTGGGTGGGGGTGGGGCCAAAGTAGCAGAGGAACAAAAGCCAAAAGTACAATAAGCTAGTTTTTATACAGACTCATACATGACTCCCTGTCCTCCATTGAGGCAAGCAACAGAGTTTAAGGAAACATTCTAGCCAATTAAAAAAACTCAAGGAAGGTCTGAAGTAGAACACAGGAGGGTTGTGGCCTGGGGATAGAGGGTGTGGCTGAGGAGGGGATATAGTCTGGGGAGAGTCTCAAGGGCAAGATAGAGAGGCCTGGAGGACTGTATTTGGCTCACGGGCCTGAGATCCCTCAGCCCTAATTTAAGACATGGATGGGGAGCTTATGGCCTTTCAGATGTTGTTGCACTCACACTCCCATCAGCCTCTTCCACCAGTTGTCAAGCATGATGGGAATTGTAGTCTAAGAACATCTGGAGAGTCACAGGTTCTTTATCCATGATTTGAGAGATTCATATTCTGCCTTTTAGGGTAAGCCTTTCCAAGGCACTTAACACACATAATTAAAATCATATAAAACAATTAAAAATACTTACAAAACCATCCGTTTAAAAGCATAGCACAATATTTTTAGCAAAATGAAGTTCAGGGAAAAAATTAAAGATCTGTTTTAAAGCTAACAAAGATGGGTCGATATGTACTTGCATCATAGCCATTTTTCAGTAACTGACATATTCTGTTCTTGATTCATTTGTACAGCATTCTGACCTAATATGGCTGTGGATAGTTTTGCAGTTTTTTTTAAGTTATGCCACTAACTTGTGTTCCACTGGTGTCTAAAACAGTTTAAAGGAAGGAATGGAAATATATATTGTATTGTCTCAACATATCCTAATATTTTGTAATATTAATGAATTGAGCTTTCATTGCTCCAGTGATGAGCAGGTGATACAATACCAGAAGCTTAAATGTTTATGAGGAATGAAAAATACATAAACTCAATCAAAGAAAGCTCTGTGTTGTGCTCATAGATCTTTCTGATGATGAAAGTCTCAAAACTCCTATAGGCAGTTGCTGCCAAAAGGTGGCTAAACACTGGAACCCACACAGGAGATGTAAATTGTATATAGCTACTCAGTGTGCATTCCCAACATGCCCCCATCCAGCTAAAGCTAGTCATAACTAGGAATGGGGGAGAATTTGGTTTACATTTGAATGCCAAACTATGTAGTTCACATTTCTTGAAACAGTACATGAACCAAAGCAAAGCTATCCTTTACAATTCTCATTTTTCTGAATCACGTGATGCAGTTCTCCAATCAAACAATGTGTACAGAACTGTGTATATTAGGAGCACATATGCATGAAAAATAATTGTTTGTGCAAAATTGCATACAAAATATGTGTTTTCAGAGAAATTTGCACTAAAAGAGGACTTTTAAGAAAAATCACAAAGAGATGTGGAAATGTGGAGAACGAAAGTTAATGACTAGAAAACTGGGGGAAGGGGAGAGAAACTAAAATTGACAGGTTTGTCCATTGTTAATCATGACTAAAGATGAGTTGTAGGCATGGGGCCCACAGTTGTTATCAGGATCACAGTGCATGGGGAGCGGAGGTTTATCCCTTTCCCTCAGTTGAGACCCCTCCTAAAAAATGCTCCCTGTTCTTCTCCAAGGCTTAGAGAAAAAGTTCCCACTGGTGCCAATAGGTTTTTATTAAAAACAAACAAAACAAAACAAAATCTAAGCCTTATAGCCCCATGGGGAGCTTTTGGGGGGAGGTCACAGCCGGGGAAGAAGCTTCCATCCCTACAGACTGTGATCCTAAAAACAATCTGGGACCCACACTCTCTTCTGTAACTAAGTTATGAAAGAAGACATAGCTGGATGCTACATATTAGGGGTAAAGTACAGTTTGACCCTAAGTCAGTTTGAAAACAATGGTACTTATGTTTGCCATGATTGTCTTGTTTCATTGCTTTCAAAATAATGCTCAGGGCAATCTTTTGCTTGTCTGCTAGGGCTGTTCACTGTGTTAGGTGCAAGTCAAATCAGCCACAGCCACCATTGCCAATGGTCAGTGATAAAGGCAAATGTACTTCAAAATATATGGACACAGGTTGGGAAAGGCTGTATGGGGGTGGGGAAATGACAAATTGTGCACGATAGTTTTTGATGCACAGATGATGAAGACATTTTACCCATCATTAGATGAAGCTGATCATCTTTTTTATGAGAACATTTTTCATTCAAATAAAACAAAACTTGAACATATTAGCCAGATCCTCCTTTTTGTCCACAGCAAACAATGGAGACTGTAAATCAGTTAAACTCAGCAGCTAGAGGAAAGCTCTTGAAGTCAAATTACCACGATCATCAAGTCACCACAAAGGGCTCACTCTAGGCTAACAATATCAATACATCATTTCATTTAGATTCTGATTGAGTATGACTGCTGGGAAGCTTGATGTGGTTGTTGACATGATCAGAAAACCTGAGGCATAAAAGATAGCTGAAAGGTGACTTGAGGCATTAGCAATGACTTTAAAAGGCTTTTTTTAAAAAAAGTGTTGTTTCAGAAGATTATGATAGAAACTACAGCAGGAACTTTGGTAGTGCAGAAAATAAACAGCAAATTTTTGCAATAGATATTCCATTATTGTTTTCCATCTCTCTCCAACTTCCAACTCTCAGAGTGGCAGAGACAGACAGATAAAAGTCCTTGTTCTAAGAACAAGTGAACCAAAAGAGCCACCCTGGGCTCCTACTGGGAGGAAGGACGTGATATAAATTTAATAATTAAATAAATAAAGTAAAAAGATAATTTCCCTAAGTACTGATGATCAAGGTTGCAACATCCAATACCCGTAAGCCAGACACCACAAAGGCCTATTCCAGTGCTTCTTTAATTAGATTCTGCTGAACTAAGGTTTTGTGGACAGAAGGTTATCTCTCATCTAAGCCTCCGGCATGATTAAAGATGCTATGTCAGTCACCAAACAACAGTTCCTGATAGAAGACTTTCCAAAACTTTATAGAAAGCAAGATTTAAAACAGGGGTGGGGAAACTTTTTCAGCTTGAAGACCACATTCCTATGTGGGCAACCTTCCAGGGACCACATACCACCAGTGGTGAATAGAGCTGGAGGAAAAGATAGGTTGAGCAACAGATGTGACTCTTAACTTTGTTAGGGATGGGCAAGAAATTTGATTAAGTTCGCATGTCAAGTCAAATCTATCAAATTCATGCTCTCTGAAACAGTATGAAAACTGACGCACATCCATCCTTCTAGATTCACACTTATTTGAATGTTTAATGCAGTTCACCAACCAAATAGTGATTACAAAAATGCATATGTTAGGGGAACATGTGCATAAAAATGAATATACAAGTGAAAATAACACCAAAATGCATTGTATGATGAGAAAATGCTTGCAAAAATGTGTACATTAGCCTACAAAATGTGTTTATTAGGAGAAATTTGCACTAAAATACTGGAGAATTTTCATGAGGTTTTTTTTTTAAAAAAATGCAATTGCTGCAGAAATGTGGAGAACTGAATTTAAGATTGGAAGAATGGAGAGAACTGAAATTGCCAGATCTTTGCATCCCTAACCTTTGTACAGTAAGCTACCTTCTAGCCATGCAAATGGCAAAGAGGTTTCTACACACACTCACACACCTTTCCACATCCCAACCAGGCAAGCAAGCACCCACAGTTCAAGGTCACATTGCAGCCAAGCAAAAGCATTCTAGGAGGGCATGAAGTAGGATAGGGAGTTTATGTGGCCTGGGGAGAGTCTTAATGACTAGATAGAGAGGCTTCTGCATTTGGATCCTGGTTGTGATCGCCCTGACAAATGTCCTGATCTCAGGAGCCTGCTTTGTGGGGCTGGCACTTGCCATCTCCCTCACTGTTGTCAACGGTGGTTATCATCTCTTTACTGGTTGCAACAGTTCTGCCCTTCCAGTTGATGCCCACACTGTGATAACAAACGAGTGCCCCTTTGACACTACCCACATCTATGACACAGCACTGGTCCTCTGGCTTCCTTCCTTGTTGATGGCAGCAGTGGAAGCCAGTTTGTCTGCCTGGTGTTGCACAGCCTCCCTCTCTCTGTGTGGAACTGGCCCCTCTTCAGCCTCCTACAAAGTGGCCCTGCTTCAGGCAGCTGCCCCACAGGAGGTGGCTGCAGGGGGAGGCTCTGAAGGGGAGCTTCACCATCAGTCCCTGGTTGAAATGGATGAGGAAGAGTGCTGCCTTTGAAGGTGGAGGGAAGAGAGCGACCCACTTTTGCTGCTAGACTGTCCTTCATGTTCGTGAACTGACAGATGGGTTTGTGTTCAAGGTGCAGAGCTGGCCAGGCAAGAATCTCCCCCAAATTGTTTTTTTTAAGTGTTTTTAAATTTGTATATTTGTATATTTGTTTTTAATGTTTTTAATTGTTGTAAACTGCCCAGAGAGGTTCGGCTGTGGGGCGGTATACAAATGTAATTAACAACAACAACAATAATACTGTGCATATGGGTTGGCCTGACACCTGCAATGAGGAAAGAGTTGGTGAAAAAGGTTATAATTAATAAAACAAATGGAAGATCTGTCAGCCAAATTAACCAAAATCAGAAAATACAGGCAGGTGAGGATTTTAGCTAAGTCTGGTAGGGAAGCATCCTTCTAGACCCTGAACATATAAACAGCAGCATAATTTGGTTGCAATCCACCATGTGGATTCCATAGAATTCAAATTGTAATACAATAAAAATACAATAAAATACAACAAATAAAAGAAGCAATAAAAACACATATTGCCACCATTAAAAGCAAAATTATTATGAAGACTAACCTTCTTAATTCTAGCCTCTCATTAACTCACAGACCTCCTGAATGAAACTTGTGGACTACAGTTTGGGCACCCATGGATTCAAGCCTGTGGGTTCAAAATAACTGGTCATATTGGTAATGTATGTACATAAGCAGCTGTTCTTGCCAATAGATTGCTGGGAGGTGGGAATGTAAGAGATCCAACGACATATAGTGCACCTGGCCCGGGAAATCCTTTTGGTACCCCTGCCTATTCCCCTCACAGAGCTACAATTCCTAGAGTGGTTCAACAATCAATCCTTCCCAGGAAACTCTGGAGACTGTAGCTCTGTAAGGGGAATATGAGCCCGCTAACAACTGTCAGCATTCTTTACAGTTCCCAGGATTCTTTGGAGGAAGATGTGGTGTTCCACATTTATATGTTAAAATGTTGTATGTGTTTGTATTATGTTATATATGATGAGTTAGTATACTAGAATGATTAAAGTAAGTGGTGAGTGTCGGGCGGGGGAATTAGAGATATAGAATGGTGGTGTAGGCTGGTTTGTGATTGGCTGAGTGAATGGGGGTAGACAGTTTGTTTTTGAGTTTTTGGTAGTTGAACAGCAGATAGGGTTTGACTTGCGATAGAGATAGGGCTTGACTTTTGAAGAGAGAGGGTGGGAAGAGTGGTTGTAGTGTAGATAATTAGGCAGGTCATTATTATTGATGTTAATTGAGCAATTTAATGAGTGTACTTCATTAAGAAGTAAAGAATGTTTATTTGTAACCACACGCTTAAGAACCTGAACGCATTCTTGTTCACATCCAAATCTGTTACATAATAAATCACTTTGGTTCAAAACATACCTGGTTATTGGCCAGCTACATATAGGAATTGGTAAAATAAACAAGAGGTTGTGAAACAGTATCAAATGGTGGCAGTGAAATTACTTCAGAGTTATAGTAACAGATTAGGGAAGCAAATCCATAGCTGTGATCTCAAGGAAGAACACAAAGAGGCACAAGGGGAGGGGGAGGCTTGCCTGTAAACCTGGTGGGCATAGCAAGGGATGAGGAAGTAGAACAGCATTGCTGTATAAAAGTGTGTTCGGGAAGAAATAAATAATGTGCCCCTCATCTACTACAGACGAGATGGTGGTGGATGAGAGGGGAGGCATGACAGAAGCCATGACCGTTTAAGATGGTATGATACTGCTTTAAATGTTAGTACAGATGGAGCCTAAGAGTATATCACCAAATCTATGCTACCTCGATGTGAGTTATCTAGCAGTTATGTGGTGCTGTAGACATTAATTCTGAGATTACACAGTACAGGACACAAGGTACCCTGGTGGACTGCAACCAAATTATGCTGCAGTTATCTAAGTAATATTCTGTAGTTCTGTCATCAAACATGTTTTCAAGTGGTGAAGTAAGAGAGCAATGAACGTCTTAAACACATCTCAGAAAGGGATTTATACAGAATGTTCCATTGTTTATCCAATTATTTATGTAAATAAGTAGATTTGATTAAAATATTTTTAAACAGGTTTTACTCTAAGAGGTAAAGAATTAATTCAGGTCAGAAATAAGCATAAAGAATTCCATCAGCTCCCATTTCAAGTAAAATGATTGCAGTTTAAATTGCTAAGATCCTTTACTAAATAATTCAACTTGCAAAGGGCATTATATCAACCTACACTATGATAAGGTATTATGAACTTACAGCAGAAAACCAAATAAAATAAAACAAAAGTCATTATGCTAAGTTGCATATTAGAGATCCCCGGAAAATGAAAAATAATGTCTATTTAGAGTGAAGAGAAATAAGGGTCAATCACGTAATGGTAAGCTGTGACATTTCTTCATCATGTCAACCATGAGACAATTGGCGTAATTTGGCATAAAACAAATTGATAAATTTCAAATTTAAATGAAAAGTTCCAAAAGGCATTTTTTCAGTGTAGTTTGTGTTTTCAGTTCCAAATCTTCAAGTAGGCCTGCCAATTTACTTGTGGGGAGGGAGAGAGAAACTTGTTTAGGATATCTATTGGATGGAGAATATTTTCAAATCAATCTGGTATTTAAATATATTCTATCATGCAAACATTTTTAGCAATTTCCCCTCTCCATGGTGTTTAATTTTAATATGATAAAAACAAGACAAACTAGAAAAAGCCTGGAGCCATCAGCCTGGCTGCCTTAAAAAAAGAAAAGAAAAAGAAAATGGGAATTAAGAGAATCTTAATCTTTTGAACAAAGCTAGATGTTGTTGGAGACATGAGACCACTAGCAAAAATGGCATCCTGTGTTGTGTTCTCCTGTTCTTCCCCCCTAACAGGCAGTAAAACTTAATCTGCAGGTCATGCTATACACAACTACTTTTCATGTTCTTCTTAAATAATTACAGCCATGGAAAATTATCAGGATTGTCATGATTTCCCCCTCCCTCTGGTAAAGTTCCAGGCACATGTATAGGGCAGGATGCTGCTGCAGGGCCACTATCTTAGATGCAGCACCACTGCTGTATCAAGGGTGGGGGAAGCACTAGGTTGATGGTGATGGCAGGTACAGGTGGCCTGTCACCACAAGCAGCTCAATGCTCCTCCACCCTTGCCACCACCCTGCCCTGCCCCATCCAGGTCTCACCATGCCTGGCCACATGACTGCAAGGTTCAACTAAAACAAAATTCCCATTGTTATCAATATTTATTGAAATATTTATAACCCACACATTCATAAAATGTATCAATGAAGTATACAGCATATGCATATAATAAAATCAGTACAAATATCCATCATCAACATTGGGTGCCTACTCAGAGAGACGCCTGGAAGGCGACTACAAGAAAGAGGGCCTTCTCGGTAGTGGCCCCCGAACTTTGGAACACCCTTCCTGATGAGGTACGCCTGGCGCCTACGCTACTATCTTTTCGGCGCCAGGTGAAAACCTTCCTCTTTTCCCAGGCTTTTTAACTTCCTAACATCTTAGTATGTTAGTATCTTAGTTTTGTATTGAAACACTTAGTATTTTGGTATTTTGTATTGTCTATTTATTGGCATTTCAGTATGGATTTAATTATGTTTTAACTTTTTAGTCATTGTTGTATGTGCTTATTGTTGATCATGTTGATCATGTGGTTTTAAATTGTATATGAAATGTTTTTTATCTTGATGTACTCCGCCCAGAGAGCTTCGGCTATGGGGCGGTATAAAAATTTTAATTAAATAAAAAATAAAATAAATCAAACACAGTTAAAACATCAATAAAAAGATCAGGGCCTTTTCAGTGGTGGTTAAGGTTGCCAGGGCAGAAGCATTACCAAACCTGAGATTTCAGGGGCGGGCACTAGTGATGTCACAGGGACAGGTCCCAGTGATGTTATTAAGCATGATGCATTAAGCATCAACCACAGTTGCTTGGAGCATACAATTCCGACAAAATGATTTCTCTGATTGGAAAATAAGATAGAAATCTTTGCTAAAAATGGTGTTCCCAGGTCCAGCTGAAGTGATGAGATCATTTCTTTTCACTTGCTTAGGGAGTCTGGGTAGGGAACATTTAATCTAGCCTACTTGATTCTGGGAAGAAGGGTTTAAATGCCCTCAGGCCAGGCCAGTCACCAGAAGGCCATTGTAGGAAGAAAGGAGCCTAGTGTTGTGGAGATGTTAGATGGAGCACTCACAAGTAAAGATGGATGCTCCTGAAGGCTGCAATTCTAAACATACTAAGGGACTAAGCCCCATAGAACATAATAGGACTTACTTCTGAGTAGATATGGTTTTGATTGTGCTGTTGGTAAAGCTTGACTAGGGATCCTCTATAAAGATATCCATATCCAAACATGGTTGGCAACCCCCCGCCTGGAATGCCCTGCCCTTATCTTTTAATGTGGCTGCTACAAACTTCTTTACAGATTTGACCCTTCAGAAAGAGGTCTGAGAAATGAATAAGAGTAAGAAGATACTCTGCCCTTTCTATCTACCCTGGACTGCTATAAACTCACTTTGGCAGCCAACCCAATTCAGCAGCTTGGGAACAACAACAATTGCAGCCACACTTCCCAGTATGTGAATTCTCTTTTACCACTATTGGTGCCATGATTGGTAACTGTCATGCAACCAACAAGGTGCATCATCAGTGGGTTTATGGGGGTTGAGTTGAGTGCATGGAACACCTGTTGTTGCCTCTATGGATGTAAGGGAGTGAGGTTAAATGTAAATGAAATGCAAACAGAAAAGGAAAAAGAAAGGGATGATTTCCTAAATGCAATACCACACCAACCACAAGATTCCTATGAGTAAGACAGAAAAATCAGCATTCTACAACCAGTCAGGATTCCTAACCAAAAAACAAAACTAAAAGACGTTTTGTAGCTAGTCAGCCAATGTCACAGAAATCCCCATGCAACACAACCTGATCCGGAGGCTGCATTTAGTGCAGAATGCTGTGGCACAATTGCTGACATGAGTGAGTCCCTATCAGCACATAATACCTTTGCTCTGAAATCTGCACTGGTTGCTGATTTGCTACGAGGTCAAGTTCAAGGTGTGCATTCCATGATACAGGTTCCACATAGTACTTGTTCAGCTCTTATAAGAAATCAGTCCTTTAGTGTGGCAGCACTTACTCTTTGGATCTCCCTGCTTATTGAAATTAGGCAGGCACCTTCATTGTACTAGTTATTGCACCTGCTAAAAATATTTTTGTATAGTGAAGCCTACCCAGGCATGTAGAAGCCGCCTTGAGTTCCAGTTTGGAAAAAGCGTGGGGTATAAATAAAGATAATAATAATAATAATAATATAATAATAATAATAATAATAATGTTATTTTAAATCTGTTTTTAACTCATTGATGGTTTTATTGTTTTGAATATTTTAAATACCTGTTTTTAACCGTTTCTGCCAATAATTGTATTGTTTTAATTCCTTCTATAAAGCTCTTTGAGGGGTTTTTTTTACAATAAAACAGTATAATGTTGTAAATAAAATACATAAATAAATTTTGGAGTCACTGTGGCCCTTGGGTCTCTTTCCTCTTTTAGGAACAAAGGAATCTGCCTTATACTGACTCAGGTCATTTGTTATCATCTGATGACATGGACTAGCATTGGCTCTCCAGGATTCCAGGCAATAGTCTTTTCCAGAAATTTAATTTTGTACCTTTGCATGCAAAGCATGTGCCCTACCACTGAGCTACAACCCTTCCCTTGTTTTTAAAAAAGTATCTTTTAAAATTGTTATTTTCAAATCACAAATGAATGCACAGCATAGTAGGGCAGATCATCACCATGCATTTAAAACACATTAAATATACATTTCAAGCACATGAATCCCCCCACAGAATCATGGGAACTGTAATTTGTTAAGGGTGGTGGGAAACTATACTTCCCAGGATTCTTTAGGTGAAGTCCTGTGCTTTAAATGCAAGTTGGATGTGCTTTAAATGTATTGCGTGGATCTACTTTCAATGGAAATGAGCTATAAAGTTTACTGACCATGGGCTACTCACCATTTCTCAGCCAAATCTCCCCCTCAGGATGAAAACAACAGAGGGGAACCATGACCACCCCAAAGAAGAAGAGCACACTTAAAATGTAGAGGAAATAATAATGTACAAACATAGTGTAAAATCAGATATTTATCAGAACGTAGTATGAAGAAATATGTATATAAGCATGACTGTCAAAGATGTTTGTTATTTACACACTGTAAAGATATTTATAGTGCAATCCTATGTTTGTTTACTCAGAAGCCCAAATGTATTCAATGGGGCTTACTCAAACAGGAAAGCATGCACAGAACTGCAATCTCAAGTGCTGAGGAACTTCATTCACCCAACCCAAAATTCAGAGTTTCAGTTGGTACAGCTCGAGGATGTGGACAAGGTGCTTGGACAGGTGCGGGCGACCACTTCTGCTCTGGATCCTTGCCCCTCATGGCTAATAAAAGCTAGCAGGAATGGAACAGCCGGCTGGGCCAAGGAGGTGATTAATGCCTCTTTACGAGAGGGAGTGGTCCCACCCTGCCTGAAACAGGCGGTGGTGAGACCGCTCCTAAAAAAATCCTCCTTGGACCCTGATAATTTGGACAACTATAGGCCAGTAGCAAATGTCCCATTCCTGGGCAAGGTTCTAGAGCGTGTGGTCGCTCGCCAACTCCAGGCTCTCTTGGATGAAACTGATTATCTAGACCCATTTCAATCGGGCTTTCGGCCGGGGTTTGGTACAGAAACGGCCTTGGTCGCCCTGTATGATGACCTCTGTCGGGAGAAAGACAGAGGGAGTGTAACTCTGTTGGTTCTCCTTGATCTCTCAGCGGCGTTTGATACCATCGACCATGGTATCCTTCTGGAGCGACTTACGGATTTAGGAGTGGGAGGCACTGCTTGGCGGTGGCTCTGCTCCTATCTTGGGAATCGTCTCCAGAAGGTGATGCTGGGGGAACATTACTCGAGTCCCTGGGTACTCCAATATGGGGTCCCGCAGGGTTCAGTTCTGTCCCCCATGCTTTTTAATATCTATATGAAGCCGCTGGGTGAGGTCATCAGGAGTTTTGGAGTGCGTTTCCAGCAATATGCTGATGATACGCAGCTCTACTACTCCTTTTCATCTTCGTCAGGTGAGGCTGTTGATGTACTAGACCGCTGCCTGGCCGCGATAATGGGCTGGATGAGAGCTAATAAACTGAAACTCAATCCTAACAAGACTGAGATGCTGTTGGTGGGAGGGCCCTCTGCCCAGATGGTTGACGTTCGACCTGTCCTAGATGGGGTTACACTCCCCCTAAAGGAACAGGTACATAGTTTGGGGGTCTTATTAGATCCGCTCCTGTCACTTGAGGCTCAGGTAGCCTCGGTGGCACGGAATGCATTCTACCAGCTCCGGCTGGTAGCCCAACTACGACCCTATCTGAGCAAGGAGCATCTTGCCTCAGTTATCCATGCTATGGTAACCTCTAGATTGGACTACTGTAATGCACTCTACGTGGGGCTACCTATGAAGACGGTTCGGAAACTTCAGCTAGTGCAAAATGCTGCGGCCAGAGTTCTCACTGGGACAAAGAAATTTGACCATATAACACCTCTCCTGGCGCAGCTGCACTGGCTACCGATATGTTTCCGGGCCAGATTCAAAGTGTTGGTTCTTACTTATAAAGCCCTAAACGGCATCGGACCGCAATACCTGGTGGAGCGCCTCTCTCGCTATGTACCTACCCGTTCACTACGCTCGACGTCGAAGGCCCTTCTCCGGGTCCCAACCCATAAAGAGGCCCGGAGATCAACAACTAGATCTAGGGCCTTCTCGGTGGTGGCCCCCGAACTATGGAATGCCCTCCCAGACGAGATATGCCTGGCGCCTTCTCTGTTATCTTTTCGGCGCCAGGTAAAAACTTACCTTTTCACCCAGGCTTTTTAAATTTTGTATATTTTTAAATATTTTAATTTAACATTTTAAACTTAATATGATCTTAATTTAAATCTCAATTGGCAATTTTATTAATGTTTTATAATTGTACTATATATATATATATTTTTCCACACTTGCTCATATTTTAATTGTGATTTTATTTGTTGTACACCGCCCTGAGAGCTTTCTGCTATAGGGCGGTCTAGAAATGTAATTAAATAAATAAATAAATAAAATAAATAAAATAAATCATGTCACTGTTTATACTTGTTTTTATGTTTATTGGATTTTAAAGGGATTTATTTCTTCTTGTGAGCTGCCTTAGTTTCCAATTGGCAATCCTACCTCACAGGGATATTGGAAAGACTCCATATACATACTGGAGATGTACAATACATACACCCCATATAATAGTTTATTGTCAAAGCCAGCTGGTCATTGCAGAACTTTAAAAAATAAAAATAAAATCAATATTAGTTTCCTAGACAATAAAAGCAGTGATACCAAAGTAAGTGCAGTCTAGTTGCTTTAAAAATAGGATTGCAGGGAAGAGAAAGATTTACAACACAAACATAATACTTTGCTATGTTCACTCAAAAGTCCCATTAATTTACAAAACAATTCTAACCATATCTTCTCAAAAGTAAGTCCTATTGAGTTCAGTAGGATTTACTCCAGGTATGTGGGATTAGCATTGCAGCTTTACTCCCAGAAAAGTGAGTATACAATTAAAACTTCATATTAGGAAGGTTTTCAAAACACTGCCCTCTTCAACAGGCCAGGAAAATTTAAACTTGTTTGACTCCTGCACACAAGAGAGAAAAAGACTGAAAACTATATACTTTTTAGACAAGCAGGAAAAAACAACAGTTTTCTGAATTTGCAGTCGGTTCTAGATATTGTCTGGAGGTCAACAAATCCACTGTCAATCACAACCTTGACTTCATTTATTGGCTACATACCTGAAAGGGCATGATTAGAGCAGCCAGCTATGAACTCATTTAACAGAAGTTGCAGGGGTATATCTCATGAGCCAGACCACCTAGAAACTTTTTTTTTAAAATGAAGCTGAGAGTCTGGAGATTAAGGTGACTCACCCAGAGACCTGGAGAGGACCCCAAAAATCCAGAGTCTCTGGGCAAAAACTGGAGACCTGGCAACCCTAGTGGTTCTTTCTCATTTGTGGAATGCCCTCCCCGGTAAGGTGTGTTTGTCTATGACAGTATTTACTTTGAGAAGGAATTTGAAAACATTCCTGTTTACCTAGGCATTTGAAAGGACTGTTCTTGGCAACATGAAGGTAACTGATAAAATGATGTTTTTAACTTTACCTGAGTTTTAGAATGTTTTTAACTATTATTTTTCTTCTTAAATTGTTTTGTTGATATATTTGCTGCCCTGGGCTCCTTCGGTAGAAAGGGTGGTTTATAAATTTAATTAATCTGTTAATTAATTAATAATCAGTAGATACTTGTCGGTTAAAAAAAGAAAGCCGTATTGTGAAGGCCTGTCTAAACAATACTGATTTCAGAAGATGTCTAAAAGCAGATAGGGAGGATTCCTGCCTAACCTCTAGTAGTAGGGAGTTCCACAGGGCAGGGCCCACCACACTACAGGCTGGTTCCCCGGTGAAGGCCAACTGAATCTTAAAACATGGGAACCACCAGAAGTGCCCCATCAGGACTTCTGGGAAGGATTGCTTAGCTTGTGCCTGCCTCTGAGACGAGCTCTCGTCTCAGAGGAAGCTTTTTCAGTTTTAAAACCAGCCAAAAGGGTTTTTTTTTGACTGGTAAAAACTTTCTCCCAGGCAAGGGAGAAACGAAGAGATTATCCACAAGCTTCGTTGTGTTTGTTGGGGGACTTGAATTCATTAGGAACGAAAGACCTGCCAGCAATGTCGGACGGAGCCAGGGAATTTCAAGCAAGCTCAAACTGATTAAGCAAGACGTTCTTTTTTCTTTAAAGAAAAACATATTCTCACAGGCAAGCATTCTTCTATCTACTCTTATCATTTTGTTATCGTTACAGTAAAAGAGATTTGTTAAAGGATCAGCAACAAAGAATCCCTGGGTGAGTTATAACTTTCTCTCATATACACGGAATTAAGGAGGAATAAAATCGAAATAGCCTATCTTTGTTTTTTATTGCAAAAAGCTGGCATGGAATTGAGCATTTTAAAGATATAAATGGATGAGGGGCAACTAATCTAAAGAGGAAATCTGATTTTATGACATTTGAGACTATTTTTTCTGGTCTACTTTTTTTTTTTTTTGACGAATCTGCTTACTTTTTATGCCACTAATTTTTTGGATGCTGTGAACCAAGTTTGTTTTGCACTTTTGGACACATAAGAGATAAGGCGGTTTGTGCTGTCTAGAGGGTGATGTCAGCAGGCTTGGAGGATTAACTCCTTTGTGACTGGAAAAAGAAATAAACTGTTCTTTGCTTGGGAATAGTTAAGAATGACAATCAAGAAGGTGGCTGAGACCCTGGATGTACAGGAAGGGGTTCTCTATCTAGATATGTTTCAGAAAATAATGAATGAGATTAAGCTGGTGAGACAGGAGCTGAGACAGAGCAGACAAGAGATGAAAAGTGAATTTGGCAAAATGAGACAGGAGCTGAAGGAAATTCAGGATTCTGTGAGAGGGGAGGTGGATGAGACCAAAGATATGGCTGGACAAATAAAAGAAGATGAAAGAAAAATTAAAGGAAAGGTTCAAGCCCTGGAGATTGGAATAGATATATCAAATATGGACTTGGAAAAAGATTTGGATTTTATGGCTGTGATGGATCCTGGAGACAAATATCACTGTTTGGAATTCAGCGCTGTCCTTGAAGGAATTGGTGAAGAGTTTAGAGATAAAGATATCAACGGTTCAAAAAAATTCCTGGATTGGAAGGATTTGATGGAATTTGAAATGGAGAAAGTTTACAGAATTAATTCCAGATGTGCGACAATGGAAAAACTCTCGGGAGATGTGATGGTGCATTCTGTGGAAAGGAGGAGCAGAGATGCAGCTTTACAACAACATTTCAGTGGTACATTCGGAATTGATGGCAAGGAAATATTTGTGATGAAAGAAATTCCTATCAGACTTTTATTATATGACTACTATGACTATGACAGCAAGATTATTATGGGTGCAAGGATGGAGATGGAAGATGGAATTAACACTGAGAATGGCCATTGAAACTACTGGACCTAGCAGACTTGATGAGATGGATTGACATGTTTATTTGGAGAAAAATCGATGGATATATTTCTCAAGGAGTGGAAGCCTCTCTTTGACTTTTTGCGGAAAGAATAAAGTAATGTTAATGAGATTTGATGATTAATTAAGATAACTACTGGAGGAAAGTGATTTTGTAATATATTAAGAGACAGGTTTGTTATATATTATAGACCTATAACTGATCTGCGACAAATTGGAAGTCAATATTTTATTTTATTGTATTAGTTATTAATTTGTTTTTTTTGTTTTTTTTTGTTTTGTTCTGTTTTGTTTTTTGAAACTTTGAATAAAAATTAATGATTAAAAAAAAGAAGTGCCCCATCAGAGGCACTCAGCGATCAAGGTGGAGCATAATGGATGAGACAGTCCTTAAGGTACTTTGGGCCCAAGTTTTTATGGTTTTGTAATTAACATAAGTACCTTGAACCTGTCCCAGCAGCAAATAAGCAACCAGTGCAACATGCATATGCTACAGTTTAGATTTCCCTCCTTCCAGTAGTGGCAGCAAGCATTGTAGAACAGGAGCAGGGATGCATAAGAGAAAGGTCATACCAAGGCCCTATCTAGTCTAGCAGTGGCTAATCCGATGCCTGTGGGCAGCACAGGACATGAGTTCAATAGCACATTTTCAGTGCAAATATATCACAACATGTTAGAGGTGAATTCTGTAGACATTTTTGGTCCTCCCATGAAAAGCTCACATCCCCCTTTTCATTCTTTCACATCTCTCTGTTAAAAGGTACAAAAAGAAATGTTCACAAGACAATGGGTGACAAGGGGAATAGTAAGAACATCTCTGTAGCTGAGGCAGCTGGCCTGATACAACCTCACCACACTCCGTTCATGTTCAGAGTCTTTGAGGTAGAATGTCAGTGGGGAATACAGATTTGGATGTGCATCCAGATGAACATTGTACTTAAAGTAATGCAGCACACAGGAGCAGATGGTGCTGTGGGGTGATGCTGCATGGCCATCCTTCTGGCAGTGATGTTGCTGCTGCGTCCCAAGACAGTGCAGAGGCTGGGCAGGGTGGCAGTACATCAGCACATCAATGGAGGCAAGTCAACACTCCTGCTGGGTCCCTTGCACAACAACTTCACCTCCAGCTTGCCTTGCCTCTGCAACATCCTGATAAGAAGCAGTGATGCATCAGCCACTCCTGGCAGCACAGATGGACAACATCCATATTTGGCTGTCTAAATGTTGTCCACATGTGGATGTTGTTCAGGTTCATGTCCACTAATCACATCTAACTTCAGGTGAGTGGAGCAAAAGGGGCAAAAGTCTTGCCACATGATGCTAGGGTGCAATAAATTGCCAGCATGTGCAGCACATCAGGGAGAATTGATCATATTGCCTTGGCACCTGGGTTGTGTTCCCTGCCTGAAACTAGAAACAGATGGAGAGCAATCACTATGAATAGGAGTGAAAAATGCACACAAGACTGGAAGGTATAGGTAGAATACATAGGGTGGTAGTCTGTGCTAGTCCTACTCAGAGTAGACTCATTGAAGTTACTAGACATGACTAACAAGCTCAGTAATTTCAGTGGACCTGTTCTGAGTAGGGCTCAGGCTGCATTCAGACATGGGGTTTATTGTGTTATTTGTACTGATTATAATGGTAGTGCTTTTGAACCAATTTCTAACATTCCTTGCACACTGCACTAAGGAACTGTGCATTAAGGAACTGTGTTTTTGATGGATATGCCACCATGTTGCACTAAATTTAATTCATACCAATGGACATGATGTGATACAACAATCAGACCCGGCGCTAGCAGGTGGCCAGGTAGGGCACTGGCTGATGACCCAGGAGCTCACAGGGGACCCTCACCCTCAAGGGCCTTGCTTTCTGCCCCTGGGCTGCCTGGACAATGAGTCCAACTTCCAGGTGACTCATGGCTAGGGATGGAAAGATCTGTCTCTTTCAGTTCTCTCAGTATCTCATTTTTCCAATATTAAATTCAGCCCTCTACATTTCTACAGTGATCTGCAATTTCTTTTTTTTAAAAATCCTCATAACAATTTTTCACCATTTTAGTGCGAATTTCTCTAAATAAACACATTTTTGTAGGCAGTTTTGACAAAGGTACACATTTTTGCAAGCCATTTCTCATCATTCCATTTCTTTTTGCATGTTATTTTCACTCATGTATACAATTTTATACACATTTTCCCCTAATACATGCATTTTTGTAAAAGTTGTTTAGCTGGTGAACTGCATCCCAAAATTCTCATAAATTCAAATTTTGAAGGATGGCTGTGTTTTGGTTCTCATATTGTTTTGGAAATTGCAAATCTGATAAATTCTGCTTGAAATGCAAAATGAATTGAAATTCTCACCCATCTCTACTCATGGCCCAGGTCCTGATTGACAGCGCAAAGGAGCTAACAGTCACAGAAGATGGGGGGAGGAGGAGCAGCAGGTGCTACTGTTGTTGTCTGGTGTGCAAGCAAGACAGACTGAATGATGAGAGGCTAAGGAGGTGGGGCCAGAATAATTTGGAGAGGGCAGCGAGGGGAGGAGCAGATGTGGCATCAGGAGCTGGAGAAGAATGCAGGACTTGCAGTGAAGCAGTAGCTGCTGCTGCCAATGCCATCAAAACAGAAAAGGGCGCAGAGCCAGGAGCCAGCCAGCTCTTCTGCCTGGCTGAGGCGTGTGTGAAAGAAAGAGAGGCAGAGACAGAGAGAGAAGAAGTGGAGGTGGAAGAACATGCAGCAGCCCCAGCATGTCTCTGTGATGCGTCCTTCCCTGGCTCTCCCTGTCAGGTTCCTACCTGCTCGTGGTTACTGCCTGTCTCTAGGCACCACCAGGGACTCCACCAGTCCGGACCGCTCTCTCTTATGGTTTCTCTCCCCGCTCTAGCACAGATCTCAACAGATCCCCCTGCTAGGCAACCACCAGTAACGTCCCAATACTAGTATTCCCAGAGACTCTGAATACTGGTATTGTTATTCTCTTCACCGCTGCCACCATTTGTTACAATTTCCCTTCAGCCTTGGTCATTACCTTACCCTCCCTTCTGGTCTGTGAAACCCCAGCCAAGGATCAGGCCTTTGGTAAACCAAATTAAGTATTTATTACAGATAACAAAGCTAACAAGATTAACAAGATTTCTTCTTAAGGCACATAAGCATATGGTTTTACTCAATACTAATCCGAACTCCACCTCCCTCCTGGCAAACAACTCTCTAAACCCCACCAACCAACCCACTCAGTTCTCTTCTCCCCCCCGATTCCACTCTCACTCTTCCTTTTATACATTCAGCCATTTTAAACACTTAGCCAATCATCTCGCATTCTACTGCCCATTCACTCCCCCTCCTCTTTCACTCCACTTACCATGTATCTTCTAAAACAACACTTACCATATATACATTAATATAGGAACATCACATTTCCCCCCCCCCCTAAACAACAGCAGAGTATTATTCCTGTTCCAGGATTTATACGTCGCGTTAACAAATAAAAGTCTCTATGGGGAAAATGTCTTTCTTTGTTCCTCTGTCTGGTCACGTCACTGCAGTCCCAGCCACTTGCCTGGAAAGTCCATCGGCCAGTACATTGTCCTTGCCTTTGATGAACTGGAAGTCCACTTGATAGTCCTGTAGGGCCCAGGACCACCTCTGCAGCATAGTGTTATGGTTTTTCATAGTCTGCAACCATAACAAGGCCCGATGATCCGTAGTCACTGTGAATCTTCGTCCCCACACGTATGGGCGCAACTTGTTCAGTCCCCACACGACCGCTAGGCACTCCATCTGGACCGACGAATAGTTTTTCTCCCTCGGCGTCAGCTTGCGACTCAGGTACGCCACTGGATGTCTGGTGCCTTCTCTCTCCTGTAGCAAGACGACTCCCAGCGCCAGGTCCGACGCATCTGTAGCCACGATGAATGGTTTCTCATAGTCTGGTGCTATTAATATGGGTCCTTGGCACAAGGCTTGCTTCAGTAGATCAAAAGCCTTCTGACATTCATCTGTCCATACCACATGCTCAGAACACTTCTTCTTTGTTAATTCATGCAAGGGGGTTGCTATTTCCCCAAAATTTCTCACAAACTTCCTATAAAATCCAGCCACACCCAGAAATGCCCTTACTTGTTTTTTGGTTAAGGGGATCGGCCACGCTTGTATTGCCTCCACCTTGCTCCATAAGGGGGTGATTTTCCCACTCCCCACCTTATGTCCTAAATAGATTACTTCCTTTAGTCCAAACTGGCATTTCTTAGCTTTTATTCTGAGGCCTGCTTTTCTTAAGGCCTCCAATACTGTTGTCAGGTGTTGGACATGCTCAGGCACCGACTTGCTAAAAATGGCTACGTCATCGATATAGGCCACTGCAAAATCTGACATGCCTCGCAACACAGTATTGATTAGCCTCTGAAATGAACTTGGTGAGTTCCTTAGTCCCATGGGTAAGGTCACAAACTCATATAACCCATCTGGTGTACTGAAGGCAGTTTTGGCTCTGGATTGCTCGTCTAGTTCCATTTGCCAAAATCCTTTACAGAGATCTAGTGTAGAGATAATGGTTGCTGCCCCCAATAACTCTAACATTGCGTCTACCCTAGGCATAGGATACGCATCTGGGACAGTAATTTTATTGATTAGCCGATAATCAATGCAAAACCTTGTCGTTCCATCTTTTTTCGGAACCAGGACAATACTTGAGGCCCAGGGACTGATGGATTCCCTGATCACTCCTAATTCCAGCATATCTTCCACCTCCTTTTTGATCTCATTCAAAACTTTCCCATTCACACGGTACGGAACAGATCTGATTGGGGCATGATCTCCAGTATCAATGGAATGTATAACTATACTGGTTCGGCCAGGTTTGTTGCTAAAGAGATTCCTATAGGTTTTCAAAACTCTCAGAATCTCTTCTTTTACTTCCTCCTCTACCTCCTCTGACCATTCCACTTGATCTACCCCTCCTTTGTCTTTGCTTTCCTGTACCAAATCTGGAAGTTCAGGCCCACTTCCCTCAGGGAATAAGGTAACTTGCAACACCTTTGCATCCCTGGTATGGTAAGGCTTTAACATATTTACATGAACCACTTTGCTTTTGTTTAATTGGTCTGTGGTGATTACATATGTCACTGTGTCAAGCCTTTCTCTGATGGTATATGGTCCTTCCCAGTTAGCCTGTAATTTGTCATGTTTCCTGGGTATAAACGCCATAACCATATCTCCCACATCATACACACATTCTCTGGCTGTTCTGTCATACCAGTAACTTTGCTTCTCCTGTGCATGACTCAAATTCTCTTTCACTACTTCCATCATTGATGTTAATTTATTGCGGAATTCCAATACAAAATCTACTACAGAAGTTTTGTACTCTCCCAGAGTTTCTTCCCATGAATTTTTTAATAGTTCCAAAGGTCCCCTCACTTTTCTAGTGAACATGAGTTCAAAGGGTGAGAAGCCTGTTGACTCCTGAGGGACTTCTCTGTATGCAAATAAGAAGCATCCCAAACGTTCATCCCAGTCTTGTGGGTGATCTTGAACATAGCTTCTGATCATGCCCTTCAAAACTCCATTGAATCTCTCAGTTAGCCCATTAGTGGCGGGATGGTAAGTAGTGGTCTTTAGATGTTTTAGACCACAACATTTCCACATACATTGCATCACTTCTCCCATGAATACACTGCCTTGATCTGTCAGCACTTCATGAGGGAAACCCAGCCTCATAAAGATTTTTAATAAAGCCTCTGCCACTACAGGGGCTTCTACAGATCTCAGTGCTTCTGCGTCTGGGTACCTGGTGGCAAAATCCACCACCACCAATAGATATTTCTTGCCATGCCTTGTGGGTTTGGAAAAAGGGCCCACCAAATCTATTCCCACTCTATAAAAGGGTTGTCCAATTATAGGAAGGGGCTTTAAGGGTGCCTTGGTCTTTACTCCACTCTTTCCCACCTTTTGGCATATTCCACAAGATAGACAATGTTGTTTTACATCCTTGGAGATATTTGGCCAATAATAATGTGCAGCCAATCTCCTCTTGGTCTTTTTTATTCCCAGATGTCCTGCACATGGGACATCGTGGGCTACCTCTAGCAATCTGGTTCTGTATTTGCTAGGTACTATCAATTGCTTCACTGGTTCACATTCATCCTTTCTCTCAGCAGGCATCCACAGTCTATATAAAATCCCATTCTCACACACAACTTGATTCCTCAGTTTGTCAGTGAAAGGAATCTGTTGGGTCAGGGCTTGTTCCTTTATCTGCTTCAAACTTATATCTTTATGCAGCTCTTCCCTGAATTGATCTGCTTCTTCCCCAGAGACCACTTGATACAGTTTGTCTCCTTCAGCAGGCCTGCTAGTGGTTGCTATGGTGACCTGAGGCTGGTTAACAGATTCCACCCTGTTTGTTTCAGCCCCCCTTAATATGGCTTCTTTTTCTCTGCCAAGTTGCTGTCTGGTCACTACATAGATCTTTCCTTGGGCACCCATTACATCCCTTCCCAGTATTACTGGTTCTTGTTGCTGGGCATTAATGCCTACTTTATATCGGCCCTCTCGGCCTCTCCAAGTCATATCCACTAGGGCCACAGGAAAACTTTCTGGTTGACCTCTCACTCCTTGGATAGTCACAGTTTACTGAGGTAATATTACCTCAGATTTTATTAAATCTGGCCTCAGTAATGTCTGAGCGGCACCAGTATCAAGCAATGCCCAATAATTTGTCCCTTGTACACTCACTTCCTCTCTCAGACTTGAATCAAGGTCTGTTACTTCTGTCCAGTTTATCTGGCAGAACTGAACCTTTTTAGCTGTTTCTAAAGCCTTGGGCTCTGTTTTCACTGCCCTTGTCTGAGCAGGATTACTAATGGGGTTAGCAACCTCACATTGAAAACGTAGGTGCCCCGGTCTACCACATTTGTAGCATAATTTCTCCTCACTTTTAGGGTACACAGATCCACTCTGGGGTGTCCTGTGCCCTTCAGATTTTAATAGAGGACTCACTCGCTGTGGTACCACATCCCTTCTGCCAGCATTATATGGTCTGGGTTTAAACTCTCTTGATGTTTTCCCCACCCAGCCAGTTCTATTGGAGGCGAAGTGATCCGCCATCTCTGCGGCCTCCTGCACAGATGTAGGGGAATGGTCTTTGACCAGGAGCCTTATTTCTGGTGGTAACTGATGGTATAATTGATCCAATATCATGAGGTTTTTCACCTCCTCCACAGACTGAGCTTTTGCACTTGTCAGCCTTTTCCCAAATATGTCCATCAGTTTTGCCCCCAGCTCCACGAAAGACCTCCCTGTCTGTATCTGGCAGTTTCTGAAAAGCTTTCTAAAATAATCAGGCCCCAGTCTGAATCTTTTAAACACTGCTTCTTTGAATTCAGCATAGGTGACGGGCCTGTCTGAGGGGAAATATTGGTATACCTCAGCCAATTCCCCTTTAATCAGATTTGATAAATACTGCATGTATTTATCTTCAGGTAGCCCCCACAACTGAGCTGCTTTTTCAAAGGTGCTGAGGTAAATTTGAGGATCTTGACCAAGCTCATAGACAGCAAAGTCCTTTGGAGTAATTTTTATTTTTGCTCCATCTCTGTCCTTTCCTGTTTCATCAGAATGAAACTTCTCTCTTTCAAATTTTAACTTTTCTACTTGTAATTCGGCATCCACTGCTCGTTGCTTCTCCCTCTCCTCAAACCCCATTCTCATTCTCTCAGTTTCCATCTTCAACTTCTCAGCTTCCATCCTCAATCTCTCAGCTTCCAACTCTCGCTGTTTATCTTTTTCCTCAGTCTCAAAGACCCGCTGCTTTTCTTTCTCATCAGCCTCCCTCCTCAATCTCTCAGCTTCCAACTCCCTCTGCTTGTCTTTTTCCTCAGCCTCCCATCTTAACTTCTCTCTCAAGTACTCTATATAAGCGGGATTGTTTAAATATCCTTCTGGGGGTCTCTTCTCTGACAGGTTGTTTTTGCTGGGCAGTTGCAAAACCTATAAGTGCTACCCTCAATTCATCTACCCCTTTACCCTCGTGAGGTAAATTGAATGTTATGCACTTCTCCACCAGCTCCTCTCTTTTCATTTTTATATATTCAGCCATGGTGTTTGAGTTCACTCACTCTTTGCCACACACTCTTTGCCAGTCACTCTCACAAGAAATCTTGTTTTGTTATTTCTGTTAGCCACACCACTGTTAGGGATTCTCTAGTATTCGTACCACCGTTACAGCCAACACCTGTGACGTAGTCTCCTTTGTTCGTATCCCACCGCTACTGCCACCACATGTGATGCGTCCTTCCCTGGCTCTCCCTGTCAGGTTCCTACCTGCTCGTGGTTACTGCCTGTCTCTAGGCACCACCAGGGACTCCACCAGTCCAGACCACTCTCTCTTATGGTTTCTCTCCCCGCTCTAGCACAGATCTCAACAGATCCCCCTGCTAGGCAACCACCAGTAACGTCCCAATACTAGTATTCCCAGAGACTCTGAATACTGGTATTGTTATTCTCTTCACCGCTGCCACCATTTGTTACAGTTCCCCTTCAGCCTTGGTCATTACCTTACCCTCCCTTCTGGTCTGTGAAACCCCAGCCAAGGATCAGGCCTTTGGTAAACCAAATTAAGTATTTATTACAGATAACAAAGCTAACAAGATTAACAAGATTTCTTCTTAAGGCACATAATAATGGTTATTACTCACATAATGGTTTTACTCAATACTAATCCGAACTCCACCTCCCTCCTGGCAAACAACTCTCTAAACCCCACCAACCAACCCACTCAGTTCTCTTCTCCCCCCCGATTCCACTCTCACTCTTCCTTTTATACATTCAGCCATTTTAAACACTCAGCCAATCATCTCGCATTCTACTGCCCATTCACTCCCCCTCCTCTTTCACTCCACTTACCATGTATCTTCTAAAACAACAACACTTACCATATATACATTAATATAGGAACATCACAGTCTCCTTTTCCTTTTCAGTCCTTCTGTCCCATTTGTAGCCCTCCTTCCCATTTATAGTCTTCCTTTCCTCAGACTCCAAGGGCCTCTCTGACCATCCGCCATCTATTTCTTTCCCTCCAGCTTTGCTTGCTACAGCTTCGCTCTCCCCTCGCTCTCTTACCAATTCTAAACACACCTGAATTTAAGCCCCACTGGTTTTATGGGGCTTCCTTCTGGGTAAACATGCTTGAGTTTGCAGTATAACGTGTTAGTACACAGCACCTATCTTATTTCCCATCCCACATACTTCTTTGCTGGCATGTTCTGAAAAATAGGACAGAGATATGTGGAGAGGGGGCAGGGGACTTTGGGACTGGTGGCTGATGCTTCCCACAGTTACTTCTGCCTGCACTGCAAAGTCCATCAAACATCCCACTCTATGCTCTATATAGACATTTTTAACTTTTTGGCATATTTTCCCCTAACCTTCCCTCTCTTTCATCATGTTAACCCCTTTGATCTCTGTGTTTTCCATCTTCTCTCTCCAACCCTCCCAAATTAGGGAAGTGAGGCAGATAATCTGAATTTTTAAGAATATTAATAAACTTTGGGGGGGGGAGCAAGGACATAGAAGCACAAGAAGCTGCCTTACACCCAGTTAGACCTAGGTCAGTATTGCCAGCACTGACTTGCAGCAGCTCTCCAGGGATTCAGACTGGGACATTCCCAGCCCTACCTGGAGATGCCAGGGACTGAACCTGGGGCCTTCTGCATGCCACGCAGGGGCTCTACCACTAAGCTACAGCCCTTCCCCCAAATGATTTTTGAACAGTTGAGGCTTTGCTACAGAGAAGGGGGGTTATCCGCATTTTGCTCCCCAATTTGGATTTCTAAGAGGTGAATAATCCCAATAAATTGCACGCCTACTCTGAGGTAAACCCCACTGAATTCAGTGGGACTTACTCCCAGATAAGCAAGTATAGGTTTACTGATTAACTATAACTACAAATTATATTGTTCACAAAAAAGTAAAAACGGCAACCAGTGATAATCAAAAGCTTGAATTGTTTTACTTTGACAATGGGGATTTCTATATTGGGCTCCTGCTGGGAGGAAGGGCGGGATATAAATCCAATAATAAATAAACAAACAAACAAATAAATAAAATTTGTTTTACTTAAAAGGGCTGGGGCCAAGAGGGAGGAGGCGTGTGATTTGACAAGGAAAGGGACAAGGGGCCCACTGGTTGCCTATGCCCAAGGGCCCTCAGACACCTGGGACCGGCCCTGACAACAATGGATGTCATTGGATATGTCGGTACTCTGCCGTTTCTGCATATGCGCACTTCTGTTCCCCCATGATTCCCCCATGTAAATGGTGGGGGGGAAATGTATGCCGGTATCCCACCCCAAATTTTGCCATTGCACACACCTACAATTTTCTGGGTTAATGGGGTTGCAAATGGTTTTTATCTGGAAGCAGCTAACATGGAAATGAGTTCTAAATTTCCACTATATTCTGCTAGACTTCCAGAAGTGGCTTTTATGTCATGGGAAAAATCAAATAAAATGTAGAAATTATCAGGTAAGGAAATGTCAGGAAAACAGAATAAAATGCTGTCTGAATGCAGCTGTAGTTGAACACAACCCATGGGGAGGGAGATGAACATTTTCATGGCCTCCTCCAAATGGTAACTTTTGCAGTGAAAATGAAACCTCAAGAAATCTAAATGCTGCTTTGAAGGTCCGTGATACTACGCATTGCAAAAGTGAAGGAGGAAACACAGGAACACTTTTCAGCAAAGTCCCCTATCTCCCACAATGTCTAATTCCACTCTCAAATTAGCTGAAAGAAGTGTCATTGTCAGTATTCTCAGTATTGTATTGTGCTATACAGTATTGACTGTATCTTCAGCCTATATGGTCCAATGTAGAGCTATGCAAGTTAATATTAATATTCTGAACTGAAAAGTGTATACATCCTGCATCTGATTCAAAACTGCTCTGTTTAAATCCATTCATATTCATGAACTCCTGTGCAAGATGTGTGTATATGGGTTCACATGTACCTGTGGACAGACACATAAACAGATCAGGTAATAAGACACAAATGAGGAATACAAATTGCCCATCTCAGGAGAGGGGATCTTCTGCTGCTCTTCCTTGTTCTTTCTGCCCTGAGAGGCTAGCCTTTCTGCCATTCTTAGACTCAGAGGATGAGCCCCTTACAACAATCGGGCATGCCTATCAAGAGAGCCAGATCCTCCAAAGAATTGGAGCCAATCATAGTAAGCCTTTGTCAGCTTACTTAAAATTCAGAAGGCCTCAGCTCTATGCTGAGATAAGATGTCTCCATGGCTCAGCAAGCAGGGCTAAAGCGTGACCTAACTTGTCCTTTTTCTAATCGATTTTGATCTGATCTCATCTGAAATTACTTACCTGTACATGCCTGGAAGAAATGATGGTTTCCACTTCCCTTGTGATAGTTTGTGTTAGCCCATTTTATGGGATGGAGGCAGTAGAACCTAAAAGCCAGCCCCCACCAGCTTAGAATCAGACATTGTAAATGCAAGTGGGTCACCTTTTGGCTAGAATGATGTCTTCAGGACCAACTGTAGGATATCAAAGCCCATTCCCACATGTCTCAGGGAAAGATACACAGCCACTCTTCCTGAAAACCTAGACATGCCCCCCAGTTTGCTGCAAAAATCCAGGTATACATGGAACTTTGGCCAGTTGATTTTGCATCTCATCAAGTCTGAGTATGTTTCCTAATTAGTCTACTGAAGAATGGTGCAGCTAAGTTGGCTGTTCTGCATCTTCCTGGATCTAGCCTTCTCTTCATCAATTATGTAGCCTTCCTGGAAGATTTACAATGTGCCTTCAAGTATCCCCAGAAAATGGATCCCCTTCTACCCTTTATCCTGACTGTTTAAAAAAATCACACTGGCCTGATTTGGGGGAGGGGATATATTTGGACCCCAATGAGATTTCTAATGAAAGGATGGGATCACTTTGTATCCCATAGACTTTTTTTGTCATCAAAGTGTGCTTGACACTACCAAAGCACCTTGAGATAAAAAACATGCATTCAGAGGAGGTAGAATTTTTCTGAGCAGTATACGTTGGCTCCTTCTCCATGCATATCGAGTAAACTGGGTATTTTTGGACCTCAGTGTTTTGTTGCTTCCAGAAGGAAAACGCTTAAGAGGTAACTGGTTGAAATTTGGGGATGTTGTATGGTGACAGTTTGTGACAATGTCCTAAAAGAACAACTCTTGTGTATAGGTTACACAATAAAAGGCACAAATTTGACCTCCAGGGCTTTTTGCTGGTGTATTTTTTGTCCCCCAGTGTTTTTTTTGTATCTAAAATGAAAACAGTAAGTGGAACTGGCTGAAACCTGGGGACATTGTACAGGTTAGAAATGTGTGACAATGTCCTAGAAGGATACCCCGGCAGGTTTTCTGGATCTGAACAGGGTGTTTCATGACAGATGCTCTTGGAGGTCACTGATTCATAGGTTTGCCATAAGTTGTAATCGACTTGAAGGCACATAACAAGAAACACAATGAAAAGTGCACCTGGGGGTCCAAATGGACCCCAGAAGTCAGGATAAAGGCTAGTGGATGGGGTCTTCCTGTTTTACCAAGGCTGTTGATGGCCACCCATTACCATCCAGCCTGATTATGGAGGAGCCCAAAGTTCTATGAACTGAAATCCAGGACGAAGGGGAAGTTGTTTGTTGTGGTGACCTCCAGATGTGCATGGCTCTGTTGCTGAACCAGGTGTCCCAGAGGCTTCTTTTTCTCCACCTATAGAGGAGAGGGGTCTATCAGAAATTATGGAAGCACCGGGAATGGGGAGAGCTTCGGAGTGCAGTCTGATGCGACAGAGCACGAGGTTTTGGAGATGGAGGTAGATTTGGCATTGTCTCCCAGGATGAGGTGTTGCATCAAGAGGAGACACATCCCTCTAGATGTAGAATCTGGGTTCAGTCCAGGATTTCCCACAGGAGAAGTATCTCTACCTCTGCTTAAAAGCTTGGCGGGTAGGTGGGGAAACTGGTTGGAACAACTCAGCAGCTCCCATGCAGGCTTGAAATTCTTGTGACTGATTTTGGTCTTGTGAACCTTGGTCCTTACTGCTAGACTATACTTATTCCTACTAAGCCTTCACCTTGTAAGCACTCCTGGGCTGTATGTGGCTCTCTCCATGCGCTGAGTCTGTAACATTAATCTCCTTTAGTAAATTATCTTAAGTGTACTGCTGTCAAATTTTGGGTGGGAGCCAGGACACCAAGTCAGTTCTCCATGGAACATGCAATCTGGTTTGAGTCAGAGAAGGGGATGAGTGGAAGGTGAAGGTGAAGCTTTGGACAAGGTATGGCTACTTGGGATTACTAGTTACACCATTTGGCAACCAAACTCGAGGCAGCATCCATGTTCTTCTAAAAACTTTCTAGCCCTCTGGGGGTGGGGAACCCCTAGACAAAGAATTGCCTCTTTCAGAAAGCGACTCACAAGACTCAATCCTGCCAGGAATCTTATATTTTGAAATCGAGATGATTGCCCTTGATTAGAATTGTCAATGTTTTTACAGGTGGGTTTGAACTGGTAATTGCTTTTCCTTTTTTTAAAGTGACAGGCAATCATTTAAGTCACGTCTTCTCTCCTCCCTCTCCTCTCAGCTTTAAGTCACTGATTAAAAATATTTTTATATTAACAAAAAAGAAATCCCTACATTCCTTCCCCCACATTCTTGTAAATGATGAGTACACAGGAGTGACACCATGTTTGAAGTCACACCTCATCACATTTGATTCATCTCCTTTCACGGTCCTGAATCTTGATGGCTTCTGATGTTTTATCCCCTACTGGAAAAGGTGATGCAAGCTGTCATATATACTTCCAATTAATACATATCAGTTACAGCCTAACAGCCTGAACCAATGCAAAACTACCAAATGTTTCTTTAACATTACCTTCTCAGGAGTTACCATGGTTTCTAATGGGGCAGGCGACAGTAACATGGCCTACTTTTGACAATTGTGTTGTACCTTGTGCAAATAGCTATAAGAAATATAATTCAATTATTATAGCATCGTTATATACAGAATTTTTAAATTCCTTTTTGTGAATGCTTCTAGATGTGGGAGGATTTACCTCTAGAGAAATCTGATAAGATCCTTACTTTTAGCATTGTTAATAAGTGAATGTCCATGCTACCAAATTTCACTTCAGCCAAAATTTCATGGTTATTTGCAGCTCAAGAGAAACATCCCAGTCATTTGAAAAAACAAGGAACAACTGACTCTGTGTCCATGAGTATGCCCACAAACTCAGAGCTTGGAAAAGTTACTTTTTTGAACTACAACTCCCATCAGCCCCAGCCAGCATGGCCACTGGATTAGGCTGATGGGAGTTGTAGTTCAAAAAAGGAACTTTTCTAAGCTCTGCACAAACTACACTGAGATTAATGAGGCACACTTCCAATAAGCCATATGTCAGCCTTTGTCATTTGTGACAAAGCAGTTACAGTGCTGGACTAGGGCCTGGGTGACCAGGATTCACATCCCCACTCAGCCATGAGACTCACTGGGTGTTCACAGCGTTGTTGTGAGGGTAAAATGGAGAGAGGGAGAACCCTGAGCTCCTTGGAGGAATGGTGGGATATAAATGCAATAAATAAATAAGTAAAACTAACCTACAGTCCCATGGATCTTTGATGCGTATTCATCAGATCCCTTTGTGAACAGAGGATGGTTTCTCTCTTTTTTTCAGTATGTCAAGGCATGTCCTCATTTTGCATGCAGAACATTAACTGATATTGGAAGGAATGTGGCAGTCCTTTCTTCCATGTTTCTACCATATGGGGCAGTGTATGCCTTGAAACAATGTAGCTCTGCATCCATCATTGTGTTTACTTTTTCTGATACAACTTGAGGATATTTCAGCATAAATTTCTAAATCTTTCCTGAATCTTACTTGATCCTGAAGTCATTGATGTCTTGAGATAATGAACTTCATGGGTAAATTATGGATTAAGAAGGAAAGACATTACATTTTTATCAGTTTGACTTTTGCTTCTTCAGTTGAACTCATCTATAATATAATAAATACAGATGTCTGATTTACGTAGGCCACATCTGCACCATTCATTTAAAACAGTATCATAGCACTTTAAACAGTCATGGCTTCCCCTAAAGAATCCTGGGAATTGTGGTTTGTAAAGGATGCTATGAGCTGTTAGGAGACTCCTGTTCCCCTCATACAACTACAGTTCCCAAAGTGGTTTAACAATTGATCCCTCTTTCTAAAGAAATCTGGAAATTGTAGCTCTGTGAGGGGAACAGGAGTCTCCTAATAACCCTTAGCACACTTTACAAAGTATAGTTCCCAGGATTTGCTGCAACTAGGGTTTCCAGATATTGTAGATGATTTGGTAAAAAAATGGACAAACTAATTGTTGTTGTTATGTGCCTTCAAATCAATTATGACTTACGGCGATCCTATAAACCACCCTGTTCAAATCTTGTAAGCTCAGGTTTGTGGCTTCCTTTATGGAATCAATCCATCTCTTGTTTGGTCTTCCTCTTTTTTTTACTCCCTTCAATTTTTCCAGCATTATTTTCTTTTCTAGTGAATCAGGTCTTCTCATTATGTGTCCAATGTATGATAACCCTTAGTGTCATTTTACTTTCTAATATAGTTCTGGTTTAATTTGTTCTATCACCCAATTATTTGTCTTTTTCGTGGTCCATGGTATGTCTAAGCTCTCCTCCAACACCACATTTCAAATGAGTTGATTTTTCTCTTATCCGTTTTTTTCACTGTCCAACTTTCACATCCATACATATAGATTGGGAATACCATGGGCTGAATGATCCTGACTTTAGTGTTCAGCAATACATCTTTGCATTTGAGGACCTTTCTTAGTTCTCTCATAGCTGCCCTCCCCAGTCCTAGCCTTCTTCTAATTTCTTGACTATTGTCTCCATTTTGGTTAATGACTGTGCCAAGGTGTTGATCATCCTTGACAAGTTCTATTTATTTATTTATTACATTTATATACCGCCCCATAGCTGAAGCTCTCTGGGCAGTTTACAGCAATTAAAAACATTAAAAAACAAATATACACATTTTAAAATACAAAAAGCAATTTAAAAACACAATTTAAAAAAATTAAAATTTTTTTTAAAACACATGCTAAAATGCCTGGGAGAAAGTCTTGACCTGGCGCCAAAAAGATAAGTGTTGGCGCCAGGCGCACCTCATCAAAAAAATAATTCCATAATTTGGGGGCCACCACTGAGAAGGCCCTCTCCCTTGAAGCCAGACTCCCAGCTTCCCTCTGGGTAGGCACCCAGAGGAGGGCCTTGGATGTTGAGCATAGTGTACTGGTGGGTTCATGTCAGGAGAGGCGTTTCATCAGGTATTGTGGTCCTAAGCCGTGTAAGGCTTTATAGGTTAAAACCAGCACCTTGAATTGAGTTTGGAAACATACAGGCAGCCTATGCAAGCGGGCCAGAATCGGTTTGATATGTTCGAACTGTCTGGTCCCTGTTACCAATCTGGCCCCTGCATTTTGCACAAGCTGCAGCTTCTGAACTGTCTTCAAAGGCAGCCCTATGTAGAGCACATTGCAGTAATCTAACTTGGAGGTTACCAGAGCATGGACAACTGAAGCCAGGTTATCCCTGTCCAGATAGGGGTGTAGCTAGGCCACCAACAAAAGTTGGTAGAAGGCACTCCATGCCACCAAGGCTACCTGAGCCTCAAGTGACAGAGATGGTTCTAGGAGAACCCCTAAGCTATGAACCTGCTCCTTCAGGGCAAGTGCAACCCCATCCAGGACAGGTTGGACATCCACAATCCGGTCAGAAGAACCACCCACTAGCAGTATCTCAGTCTTGTCTGGATTGAGCCTCAGTTTATTAGCCCTCATCCAATACATTGTTGCAGCCAGACACTGGTTCAGCACATTGACAGCCTTACCTGAAGATCAAAAGGAGAAATAGAGCTGCATGTCATCAACATACTGATGGCAACACACTCCAAAGCTCTGGATGTCCACACCCAAAGGGTTCATGTAGATGTTGAACAGCATGAGGGACTGAACTGACCCCTGGGGAACCCCATACAATCCAGGGTGCCGAGCAATGTTCCCCAAGCACCACCTTCTGGAGCCAACCCGCCAAGTAGGAGCGGAACCACCAGCATGCAGTCCCTGCCACTCCCAACTCAGCCAGTCTTCCCAGAAGGGTACCATGGTCGATGGTATCGAAAGCTGCTGAAAGATCAAGGAGAATCAACAGAGTCACACTCCCCCTGTCTCTCTCCTGACAGAAGTCATCATACATGGTGACCAAGGCTGTTCAATGTCCTCATTGTCAACTTTAAAATTACATAAATCTTCTGTTGTCATTACTTTAGTCTTCTTGATGTCCACTGTAGTCCTGTTTTTGTGCTTTCCTCTTTCAACAGCATTTGTTTCAAATCAATACTGGTTTCTGCTAGTAGTATGGTATAGTCTGCATAACTTAAATTATTGATATTTCTCCCTCCAATTTTCACACTTTCTTCATCTTGGTCCAAACCTCCTTTCCATATTGTATGTTCTTCATACACATTAAACAAATAGGATGATAAAATACACCCCTCTTTCACATCTTTTCTGATTGGGAACCAATCAGTTTCTCCATATTCTGCCTTACAGTAGCCTCTTGTTCAGAGTATAGGTTGCACATCAGGATAATCAGATGCTATGGCACCCCCATTTCTATTACAGCATTCCATAGTTTTTCATGATCTGCACAATCAAAGACTTGGCTGTAATCTGTAAAGCACAGGGGGATTTCTTCTGAAATTTCTTGGTCCGTTGCATTATCCAACATATGTTTGCGGTATGATCTCTGGTGCCTCTTTCCTTTCTAAATCTAACTTGGACATCTGGCATTTCTCGCCCCTATATGGCAACAGCCTTTGTTGTAGAATCTTGAGCATTACTTTACTTGAATGGGATATTAAGGCAATGGTTTGATAATTACTGCATTCCCTGGGATCCCCTTTCTTTGGAATTGGGATGTATATTCAACACTCCCAGTCTGTGGGCCATTGTTTAGTTTTCCATATTTGATGACAAATTTTTGTCAAGATTTGAACAGATTCAGTCTCAGTAACTTGTAGCAACTCAACTGGTATGCCATCTGTTCCTGGTGATTCGTTTCTTCCAAGTATTTAAAGAGTAAACTTCCTAGTATTCGCCTCACATTCTAAAATTTCTGGTTCTTCATCATATGGTTCCTCCATGAATGAATGTCATCCTTGCATCTCTTTTATAGAGTTCTTTAGTGCATTGCTTCCATCTTCCTTTTATTTCATCTCGGTCAGTCAATGCATTCCCCTGTTGATTATTCAACATCCCTACTCTTAGTTTAGATTTCCCTTTCATTTCTCTAATCTTTAGGAATAGGGCTCTTGTTCTACTTTTTTGTTGTCCTCTTCTATTTCTATACAATAACTATAGTACTCTTTGTCCCTACGTACTGGTCGCTGTATTATTGCATTTAGGGTTCTGACTATGTTTCTATTTCCTTTTGCTTTTGCTTTTCTTCTTTCTTTAACCATTTTAAGAGTTTCTTCAGTCATCCATTGAGGTCTTTCTCTTTGTTTAACTAGAGGTATTGTCTTTTTGCATTCTTCCCTGATAATGTCTCTGACTTCAATCCATAGTTCTTCTGGTTCTCTATCAAATAAGTATAAAACTTCAAATCTGTTCCTTATTTGATCTTTACATTCTTCTGGGATGTTATATAAATTGTATTTTGGCAGTATGATTGCTTTGTTGTTCTTCCTTAGCTTAACTCTGATTTTTTATATTACCAGTTCCTTATTATCTTGACCTGTTCCAGTATGGGTCAGGCCTGGTTGTGGGACTGAGTCAGCCTTGGTCACCCTAATGGATGACCTTTATTGAAAGAAAGACAGGGGAAGTCCAACCATGTTATTCTTACTTGATCTCTCAGCAGCTTTTGATACCTTTGACCATGGTATCCTTCTGGGCTGACTTAGCGAGATGGGTATCGGAGGCACTGTTTTACAGTGGTTATGATCCTATCTCCAAGGTCATTTTCAGAGAATAGCATTGGGTTATTTTCTTTTGGCCCTCTGGCAGTTGTGCTGGGGGTGCCATAGGGTACCATCTTGTCCCCCTATGATGTTTAACATCTATATGAAGCCTTTGGGAGCAGTCATCAGGAGATTAGGGGCAAGGTGTCAGCAGTATGCTGACAGTACCCAGTTCTATTTCCCTGTAACATCTGAATTGGGAGATGCCGTGCAAGCCCTGGACCATTGCTTGGACTCGGTGGTGGGCTGGATGAGGGCCAATAAACTGAGTCTGAATCCTAGCAAGATGGAGGCACTGTTGGTTGGTGGTTCCCGAGTTCAGATAATTGGTCAGTTGCCTGCTTTGGATGGGGTCGTACTCCCTCTGAAAGAACAGGTTCGTAGTCTGGGGGTGCTCCTGGATCCATCTTTGTCACTAGAGGCACAGGTGACCTCCATGGCTAGGAGTGAAAGAACTGCACTGGCTGAAAGAACTGCTCTGGCTGCCCATTTGCTACCAGGGCAAATTCAAGGTTCTAGTCATGGTGTACAAAGCCCTATACAGCTTGGGACCAGGATACCTGAAAGACAGTCTTATCCCTTATATACCCATTTGATCACTGCACTCTGCAGGTGAGGTCCTCCTGCAGATACCATCTTATCAGGAGGTCCAATCTGCACAACATAGGAAATGGACCTTTAGTGTGGCAGCACCTACCCTGTGGAATTTCCCACCCTTAAACATTAGACAGGCGCCATCTCTGCTATCTTTTTGTCACCTACTGAAGACCTTCCTCTTTCAACAAGCCCTTTAAGTTGAGACCTTATCCCAGTCTGCGTCTGTGTTGGAGTTGCTTTTTAATATGTTTGTAAACCTTTTTAAAAATATATGTTTAACCTTTATTTGGTCTTTTTTCTTTTTTTAGATGTCTGGAAAGCTTTTTTAAAATGTTTTTAAAGATGTTTTGTTTTATTATATTTTAAAGTCTATTTTTATGATGTTTTAAAGTGTTTTTAGTGTTTTTGTTTGCCGCCCTGTGCTCCTCCTGGGAGAAACAGCAGGATATAAATTAAATAATAAATAAATAAATAATGATATGTACTCCAGTCTGCTCCTGGTCTTGTTTTCACAGAAACTATGGATCTTCTCCATCTTCTGATAGCAATTATATAATCAATTTGATTCCTATATTGACCATTTGGTGATATTCACGTGTACAGTCATCTTTTTGGTTGCTCAAAAAATGTGTTTCCAAGAAACAAATTATTGCCCTCACAGAATTCAATAAGTCTTTCTCCTGCTTTATTTTTTATCTCCTAGGCCCCATTTCCCCATAATTTCTAGTTCTTCTCTGTTTCCTACTTTTTCATTCCAGTCCCCCATGATTATCAGCACATCTTATTTTGGTGTGTGATCTCAATTTCCTCCTGTACTTCTGCATAAAATCTCTCCATTTCCTCTACTTCTATGTTTGCCGTTGGAATGTAGACTCGATGATGGTTATGTGAATAGGTTTCCTGTTTAAACTGATTGATATCACTCACTCAGACCTTGCGTTATTGCTCCTAATTGCTTTTGCTATATCACTCCTCACTATTAAAGCAACCCCGTTTCTTCTTAATTTCTCATTTTCTACATAAAATATTTTGTAGTTGCCTGATTGAAAACCTCCCATTCCCATCCATTTTAATTCATTTATGCCAAGTATTGTAATGTTGATAAGTTCCATTTCTTTCTTGACAATTTCTAACTTTCCATGGTTCATGCTTCTCACATTCCATGTTCCTATTGTGTGCGTGATACAACTCCGGACTCTCCTTTCACATCTGTGCACATCAGCCTCTGGGTTTCCTTTTGACTTTGACCCAGTGGTGTCATTAGTCACAGTGCTACTTGTACTTGTCCATTGTTCTTCCCCAGTAGTTCGCTAACTGCCATCTGATCTGGGGGTCTCATCTTCCAGCACTATCTTGTGTTGCATTTTGGATACTCTGTTCATAGGGTTTTCATGTTAAGAGGTATTCAGAGATGGTTTACCATTGCCTTCCTCTGAGTTTGGATGCATCTTAGTCTCAGCTTTGACCATTCTACCTTGGGTGACCCTGCTAGGAGTCTAGCCTCTTGGTCTAGACCAGAGCTTGGAAAAGTTACTTTTTAAAACTACAACTCCCATCAGCCTCAGGAAGCATGGCCACTGGATTGGGCTGATGGGAGTTGTAGTTCAAAAAAGTAACTTTTCCAAGCTCTGGTCTAGACTCCTGATTGCATTGCTCTCAGCTTCTTCGACACTCTCAAACCCCTTCACCGCATTAAGGTGTGCATTCTAGAGGAGGGGATAAGATAGTACAAGAATGTAAATTGGTAATAATGATTCAAAAGCTAGATTTGGTGAAAATATTAAATACTTTGGAATGGCTGCTAGGAAGAGTACATAACAATTCAAAATGATGGGATTTCAATGTCTGATATGAATTTGGAGGCTTTAAAATATTAGCAGAAAATGTAGGACAAAGAAGAGAAAAACTATAATTATGATTAAGCAACAGGGAGTGAAAGCAGTGAACCTTTAATAAAACAACCATGAATTTATGCTATTTGATTTGAGTGAAGCACCATAGAAGGAACTAGAGTTTGGAAGAGCTTGTTCTGGAATTGTGGGTGACCAAGGGCACAATCTAACTAATATTTCTGCCAGGCTGAGCTGCGGCAGTGAAAGGACCCTGCCAGAGCTGCCGGGGGTCCGCTGGGGACAGCCAGCCCAGCAGACAGAGAGCCGGTGGAAGCTGGCAGAAGCCCTGAAAACTGAGTGTTCTGGAGACATGGCAGGGGAGGACCCATGGTGGGGACTTATGCAACTTCCAAGTCCCCCTCAGAGTGCTCCCCTGGGTCCCAATCCCCATGATAATTCTACCGGCTAATAGGCCAGTGGAGTAAAAAAAAAATACAGTGTGGCCTATAGGGACCGCTTGCTCCCCAGTAGGCCTATTTTGGGGAGCTGGCTCTTCCCATCCAGCTCCTGTGTGCAGCTCTTGACAAAACTGATGCTCAGCTGGGCCAGTGGCTCCCGAGCTGCAAGTGGATGCTGCAGAGGTTTCTTTCAGTTCCCCTGCCGCTGCTGTCCCCCCTCTGTTGGCTTCCCATCATTTGGATTGCTCTACCCATAGGTACATATGTAGGGTAAAATTATTTGACAATACTATTTGGGGCCATGTTATACCAAACATATGAGTCACAATACAGAAAACTGTGCAAACAGATCTCTGGGCCCAGTGGAGTTTTTAACTCCCCTCCCCAACAGCATTCCCATGTTTAAAATGTGGCAGGATTTCAGAATCAGCTAGAGAATGGCCGGCTGTTCAAAGAGGGGAGGGAAACGAGCAAAAGTCCCACAGGGCATTCACCAAACTAGATTGTGACCATGGTCAATAAAGCCATCAAAAAGAGTTAAAATAACATGTAAAAACAATGTGGTGGTAGGTTTAAAGAATACAACAACAGTCCAAACCATTCAACAGTATTCACAAAATTATATAGCATGCATTCACTCCTCTTCATCATCCAGAAACATGCTTAGAGTAACAGGTCGTCCTGCCTTGGTGACTGCAAAGCTAACTGCTGTCTATAGTAAAAACATAGACAAGATTTATTTTTTTTAAAAAAAATATGCCTGATTATTCAAACAGTGTCTTTTCATATCCCACAGACAGCAAAAATTAATTGGATTCTCCAGTTTAGGAAAACTCAAACCTTCACAGCTGGACTGTAAATATTTCATTAGTTCAAATGGTCAACATTTCAGATCAGCTGTCAGTGCTGTGTGAATGCTCTGATTTCACAGGAACTCAGATAAATCACAAAATGAAACTGTGGGCACAGAATTCAGGTTCCTGATCATCTCAGTTTTATTTTATTTATTTTTCTAAAAAACAAGTTTCTAATCCATATAGCTAAAAACATGTTTCCGCAGGAAATGCCTGGTGAAATCTAAGAAGTCAGCTCATAGAGGTTTCTGGCCTGCATTTCCCTGCAAAATTAGGAAACAAAAGAATCATGCAAAAGAGTAAAAACAAAAATATACCTAATGCAAAATAAGAGAAATTATGCAAAGTTGTTTTTCTTGGAGACAGTTTTTCTTGTCCAAGAAATCCAAAATTTTGGATTTCCATTTTGGATTTCCATTTATTTTCATACAGCGTACATACAGGCTTGGAGATATGTTTCTCCAAGTACATTCAGTACTAGTAACTCTACTGAGACTTGTCTTTTCTTTCAGAGTCTAGTGAACATTTAATTTTCAGTTATGTCACTATGGTTCTGACCAACCCACAGATTAAAGAACTGCAAGGGGGGAAAAAGAGAGAGAACACAACTGACACTATGCAATAACTCATAAACATTTAAAAACTGCAGTGCAATCCCATATATGTGATCTTATTAGGAGCTCCATTCAATTCGATGGGACATAATACTGGGATGGCAGCCCAAAATTTGCATTCCTAAGCAATCACTTCCATGTGATGAAATTCTGATTAATAAGATAAACATCAAAAAGAGATAAAGTCTAGCATGGCATGCTCTTTTTCTTTTCATTTATAGCTCAATGAGATGATGAGCCTGTGGAAGTGAAGAGGTTGGCAAGATGTCTGTGAAGTGTAGAATCTAATCAAAACCTTGAAGGAAGATTTTCCTGCAGTTTGAAACAAGGTTAGAATTACAAATGAATCATATTAGGTTCCTTTTCTTTCTCAGGAGTTTCTGAAAAGCAAGAGAGATTTCCACTCTGTTCGAAAATCCTCTGATTCCCATGAACTGTTTTGTTTTTATACCCTGGATAAGTCTGGATTTTCAAGGAACTAAAAAACCACAACATTTTTCCATTCATTAAATAGAAAAATAGTTGAATTTGTTGTTGTTGAAGACAATAGAAGCTTTCAGTGCAGTTTTACATTTCAACTTTGGTAATGAGTCCCAGACAATCTTCTGGATTTTTTTTAACAGCTTAGAATGTGCCATTTGCTAGATTTTAAAGCTTTAAGAATTTGCTGCACAGCTTTTCTTGTTCATTTGAGTTCCTGTCTCCCCTGTTCTTTTCTTTGTTCTTATTTTTCCCCTTCCCAAAAACTGTGGACAAAGATGTTCAAAGTGAAATGCTTTCCAATATGCCTAACCTTTGATGAGAGAATTATTGACCTTGGCAGATTAATTTTCATCAAAATATTCAGCCTTTACTCAAACAGCCCAAAGTTTTAATTACAATGCAAATGATGATAACGTCAGCAGTGTTTCTCTTCCCTTTTGATGTTCTTGGGACATATTAAGATGGTGTAGTGGTACCTCTCAGACTGTTCATTGTCACTATGGATGCGTTTTCTTAGTTAGACAGGATTTTCTTTGGAGACTGAATAATAACACACCTGCTGGTGTTTAGTCTGGAGAGTATCTGGATTAAAATTAATGGAGCAAGTAATAAAAGGAATGTGGTGCTTGGAGTCTATTACTGACCACCCAATCAAGGAGAAGACGAGAATGTAACTTATGAAAAGCAAATTGCCAATGTTTCGAGGAGGCATGATGTAGTAGTAATGGGGGATTTCAATTATCCCAATATCTGTTGGGAGACAAATTCTGCCAAACACGGCCCCTCCAAGAAATTTCTGACTTGTGTTGGAGATAACTTCTCCTACAGAAAGTGAAGGAAGCAACCAGAGGATCAGCTATCCTGGACTTGATTCTAACCAATAGAGATGATTTGGTGGATGAAGTGGCAGTTACGGGAACTCTGGGGGAAAGTGACCACACCATAATTGAATTCTTGATTTTAACAGAAGCAAAACCTGAGAGCAGCCATACGTGCATCCTGGACTTCAGGAAAGCTGATTTTAATAAACTCAGAACAATTGTAAGTATGGTTCCATGGCAAGCCCCCTAATGAGAAAAGGAGTCCAAGATGGGTGGGAGTTTCTAAAAAAGGAAATTCTAAAAGCGCAATGGCAAGCAATTCCAACAAGGAAACAAGGGGGGAAACAACAGAAGAAGCCAATGTGGCTTCACAAAAAGCTTAGAGCTGACCTGAAAACAAAAAAGGACACATACAAGAAGTGGAAAGAAGGCCAGGCCACAAAGGAAGAGTACAGGCAGGTATCACGGAATTCCCGGGATGGTGTCAGGAAGGCTAAAGCTGAGAATGAGCTGAGGTTAGCGAGGGATAGTAACAAAAAGCTTTTTTCAGGTATGTCCATGGTAAAAGACAGAGAAAAGAAATGGTGGCACAGCTACTCAATGAGGATGGCAAAATGATAACAAATGGCAAAGAAAAGGCAGAAGCGCTCAATTCCTACTTTGGCTCAGTCTTCTCCCAAAAAAGGATCTGTGACCCTCCCGGGAAACATGAAGTAGAAGGGTCAGGATTGCAGCTTGAGATTGATAGACAAATGGTCAAGGAATACCTAATCACTTTGAACGAGTTCAGATTGGCAGGGCCCGGTAAACTGCATCCTAGAGTATTGAAGGAACTGGCTGAAGAACTCTCAGAACCGCTGTTTATTATATTTGCGAAATAATAGAGGACTGGTGAAGTGCCGGATGACTGGAGGAGAGCTAATGTTGTCCCTCTTCAAAAAGGGCAAAAAGGAGGAAGCGGGGAACTACAGACCAGTCAGCCTAACATAAGTCCCTGGAAAAACTCTGGAGCAGATTATAAAGCAGTCAATCTGTAAGCACCCTGAAAACAATGCAGTGATTACTGGGAGCCAACATGGATTTATGAAGAACAAATCCTGCCAAACTAATTTTATCTCATTTTTTGATCGGGTAACCTCCCTTGTAGACTGTGGGAATGCTGTGGACATAATATAACTCAACTTCAGCAAAGCTTTTGACAAAGTGCCCCATGATATTCTGATTAGCAAGCTAGCTAAATGTGGGCTGGATGGAACAACTATCAGGTGGATCCACAGTTGGCTGCAGAATGATACTCAAAGAGTGCTTATCAATAGTTTTTTTTCTCAAACTGGGCGGAAGTAACAGGTGAGATACCACAGGGCCCAATCCTGGGCCCAGTGCTCTTCAACATTTTTATTAACGACTTGGATGAGGTACAGAGCATGGTTATCAAATTTGCAGATGATACAAAATTGGGGGGGGCATAGCTAATACCATGGAAGACAGAAACAAAATTCAAAGGGACCTTGATAGGCTGGACCACTGGGCTGAAACAACAGAATGAAATTCAACAGGGATAAATGCAAAGATCTACACTTAGGAAAAAGAAACCAAATGCACAGTTATAAGATGGAGGATACTTGGCTCAGCAATACGACATGTGAGAAGGATTTTGGAATTGTCATTGATCACAAGCTGAATATGAGCCAACAGTGTGATGTGGCTGCAAAAAAGGCAAAGGCTATGTTAGGCTGCATTAACAGAAGTATAGTTTCCAAATCGCGTGATTAGTTCCCCTCTATTCAGTACTGGTTAGGTCTCATCTTGAATACTACATACAGTTCTGGTCTCCGCACTTCAAGAAGGATGCAGACAGACTGGAACAGGTTCAGAGGAGGGCAACAATGATGATCAGGGGACTGGAAACAAAGCCCTATGAAGAGGGACTGAAAGAACTGGGCATGTTTAGCCCGGAGAACAGAAGACTGAGGGGAGATATGATAGCACTCTTCAAGTACATGAAAGGTTGTCACATAGAGGAGGACTGGGATCTCTTCTTCATCGTCTCAGAGTGCAGGATGCAGAATAATGGGCTCAAGTTTCAGGAAACCAGATTTCAACTGGACATCAGGAAAAACTTCCTAACTGTTAGAGCCATATGACAATGGAATCAATTACATAGAGAGGTAGTGGGCTCTCCAACACTGGAGGCATTCAAGAGGCAGCTGGACAGCCATCTGTTGGGAATGCTTTGATTTGGATTCCTGCATTGAGCAGGGGGTTGGACTTGATGGCCTTATAGGCCCCTTCCAACTCTACTATTCTATGATTCTATGATTCTAGTCTGCATTGATTCTTTACCAGTGCATACCCCATGACTACAACAGCATCACTTCACCAGGAATGCCCAACTGGCAGCCTGAAGATCAGAGCCAGCCCAGATGCAATTTCATCTGGCCTCAACTAGATTTTAATGGGGAAATGTACCACTTTACTTGTGAACAGAAAAAAACACATGCTGTAAGAAATATATAATTCCATACTTTAGAAGTACAATCTCTTTTTGATTCTATAGATAACACATATAATTCGTAAATGTACATATTGTATGTTGGAACAGATGAAGAACCCCTTACTGCTCTATGGTGCCAACTTTAGTACTATTTACATGGCACAGAATAGTGCATAGAACAGAGTGTTCCCAAGAATACAGAAACTGGGCACTGCTGGGCTATATAGGCTCAGGTGTGATGTTGTCATGATCAGGCCTATCAATAGTGCCTTGGATACTAACAAAAAGAAGAGAGGGCATCTAAGTCAGAAGGACAAGTAGTACAGAGGCATTGGACTGGGTCCCAGACACAAAGCCTGAGTTTAGCAGTCAGGAGCAATTCTGAGCAGACTCCTAGAGACTGAAGCTCCCAAATCAGACATCATTGTGAGGCCAGCATTCTTCCCTTAAGGGCCTTACTCTCCACTGAGCCACTCACCAGCTCAGGCAGATCACTGGTAACAGATAATAGAAGGAAATCAGAGATATTAAGTGGTTTTAAAAGGTGCATAAATAAATAAATAAGGACATGAAATGCCAGAACCCTTTTAAGATTGCCCATTCTTATAATTAAACATCTTCATAAAAGCTTTCACATTTTTTCAACATTGTGATCCAGAAAAGACACTAGTACACTTCCATAACATAAAACAGAATACAAAAACACATAATACTGCATGCCAAGTACACATCATCTCCACGACTGAGAAGGGCCATGTATATATGCTATGAAACATCATCCAAAGCAGTAGGTGCAAGGGTTTAAAGACTACGAGTGTCTTGATAACAGATGAATTCAAACAATTTTTGGAAAGCTGGTGGCACCACTGATCCACTTAGCCAGATCACAAATATTATAAGGGGACTCCATGTGCCCATAAAATTATCTCTGGCTTTTGCTCTTCTATGCACTCTGTTCACCTCGGTTAGTTTTTCACTAGAGCTACTTCCCATGCTTTAGACTGTATCCTTGCAGGGAAAATGGAGATTTTTATCTCTTGTATATTCAGTGAGACTGGGCCCTTGGAGAGTAGTCAGGCCTGGGGATATATAGGAAGTTACTACACGCCAAGTACTGTTTTTGAATAAGTTGTCTGCTTCCAGGGATCCAACCTTGTTTCCTGATTCCAGCTCTAACCCTTTTAATGAATAAATATGCATACACTGCCTATTGCCTCTTGGGTCTCACTCTCTCCTTCATATCACTGCCAGATCATCTTCCTCCAAACTTCTTCATGAATGTCAATACGGGCTTGTCGTCTTCATTTTCAGGTGACTTCTAAGAACCAAAGAGAATGAAAAACTCCGCTGCAGCCACACTTGAAAAGAGAGAGGAAAAAAACCAATCACATTTTTTTGAACAATTAAAATGCAGCAACCTAAGAAATTTCAATATGCTAATTTTCAAGTCTACTTGCCAACAGCATTTTGGAGGAAATCCTCACAGTAGGTTCCTTTTAATGAATAATGCCATCTTTTAATGGTGAAAAGCATCATGGATTGTGAGTTTTCAGTCGGGTACCAGGACCTCATCAACAAGCCTCTTTCAAAGAGCAAAACAGTATCACACAGCACTAGCCACTCTGTGCAACAATGACTGTATGGAACTATGGAGGCAGATAACTAGCACCAATAACCATGTTGCTAATTAGTTTTCAGGGCCAGCTCATATGTTAACTCCAGCAATATGGGGAGTGCTTCCCAGTGGCTTCTTCCCTCACCAGTCTGGTAATATAATGCCATCTTTTGTATGTGGAATGGAAGCAAGTGATCTACAGTGTGCATGAAACAACTGTTGTAGCTTTACTAAAGGTAAGGGGGGACTTCTTTCTAAGCAGCCAGCCCCATTGCCTAAGCATCACCACCTTGTTCCAACTCCAACAACTACGACTACAACAACAATAGAGCTGACCATATGGATAATTCCCTTTGGGGCCCTGGCTGTTGCAGATGACAGAGGCTACTTGGCAGAGGTAAATAAATAATTAAACAGAGCAGCAGGGCTGAGAGCTAGCCATTAGCTCAAGGTTAATTAAGCTCTGGACACGGGCTGGAGAGGTCAAGGGAAAGGAGAAGGCATGTTCGGACAACCACGAGTATCTTGATAATAAGACAGCATATGATGAGCATCATTTTGCTGCAAGTTTTTTTAAATTTTTTTGCCTAATTCATAAACAGCCCCTTGAAAAAAAAATGCAAGCAAGATCCTTAGAAATGTGGTTGTTCTGTTTGAAAGGTATGATGTGTGTTAAATTCTTCCCGTGAAGAGAATGTTATCCTCCAAGATTAACATTAGCAGTTGCTTATCACCATTTTACACCCACATACACCAAGGAAGCACGCTGGTCCTTCTGATTAGACTTATTGAGCATTTGAAAATGGTGGGTGTGTTATTAGCAAGAGCACAAACACCGTCATGTGCATAATGTGGTTCATGTGACATCAACACTCAGTAAAAGGGAATAAGAAATACATGCAAATGTTTCTGGAAAACCCAGCCATTATTTTATTCTGATTGGCTTTCAGAAAAAGCTGGAGTCCTAGTATATCGTTAAAGGCCTTGACTGCTAAGCTATTTCACTGTAAAACAAAGGAAACTAAAAAAAAAAATCTGTTGTGGAGGAAAAAAGAAAACACAGGCAGTCATTACATTTAAAACAATGGCAACAACACCTCATATGAATAACACTTAATTTTGAGGCATGGTTAGGTAGGATAATCCAAATGCAGGTGATGATGTATCATTCAAATTTGCAGCTCCCTAATCACCATACTTTAATTTCAATCAGTTAAATATTTTCATTTGGAAGTTTTAGTCTTGTGAAGGAAACAGTGTTGAAAAGCAGAGCAGAACAACACATATCTTACAAGAATCCATCATTATGGCTGAATGCTCTTGAACTGTTTTTTTTTCTCAGATGAGAAACATAATAGGATCTGTTTTCTCACTTATTAAAATGATTGAGATTTCACTGGATTGCAAATTGAAAAGAATGAAAGAAATGCACATGTCATCGTGGCACTACGTGTGCTTGGAATCTGACAGCAGTAATCTTCACATATTGTTAGCTCACCCCTTCTGAAGACTTCCATATATCTTATCAGAACAGATTATTGCTTACTTTTATTTTATAGCACTGAAGAGTTTCAATCTTTTCTTCTTCTCTTTTTTTTTTTTTGAGGGGGGATAACGAATTACTATCATCTCAGTCTGCTACCTCTGTGATGGAAGAGATTCTATCACCTGCGTATGAGACAAAACATCCTTCATCAAACCAATTATGTTTGGGCCTTCTCTACAGGGATAGCACCAGCCCCTTGACTCACACCACAGTGGCAGCGATGGGGCAACAGTGCAACATCCTAACAGTTAAGAACTAAGTAAACTAAATATAAATCCCACAATAATAACTCCTTTAACTTGTCACATAATGATAGGTTACCCTTTCTTCACATTTGATTCACAATTGCTGAACCCTCTTCCAAATGAATGGAAAATATCTCAGTTAATTTGCAGCCTTATTGAGACCACATTACACTCCTAATGTCATCAAAAGCACAGTGGGATTGGAATACCTTGCCCTCAACATCACCCAACCCATAACTCCCTATATTCCCCTTTACTTGGCCTGCTGTTGTTCTGATGGTGACATCAGCAGAAAGGGATGGAGAGCTCTCCCTCCCTCCCTCTCTATCCTGCCTGTCTTTTCCCTTTTGACTGCTCCTGGAAGTGTTCCAAGGCCCAACAGTGGTAGGCAGAGAGAGAGAGAGAGAGACAGAAACAGACAGACAGACAGACTGAGAGATCTACCACACCACTGCTGCAGCCACAGCCTGATAAGGAGGGAGGAGCTCTCCACTTCATTATATTTCAGGGCACAGGGGGGATGCCATTGGGAAGATGACACACTTTGGAATCTTGGTATGTGCTTTATCAGCATGTCAAATTAGTATTTAGAATAAGGCTATTACCAAGCTCAGTGACATCACTAATCACACACCGTTGTTGACAGAATATGATAGGTGCCCCCCCCAATGTAACTCCCCCTCTAAAAATGAAACTTGACCAAAACTCTCCATCTGCAAGTGGAACAGTTAACTGGAGAGAACATTTTTTCTTAACGTATAGAGAAACAAAACAAAACATCGAGCCCAAGTGCCAGATAAGGTCTGACAACCCTATTCTGAGGCATTGTAATGTAAATTGAGTATTTGGGAGTACTATTAAAGCAGGGATGGCTAACATATGGCTCTCCAGATGATGATGGACTGCAGCTCCCATAAACTCTGACCATTGGCTATGCTGGCTGGGGCTGTTGGGAGTTGGAATTTAACAACATCTGGAAGGCCACAGGTTAGCCATTCCTGTGTTAAAGAATGGGAAAATGTCAATTATTTAGTTTATAGGTATATTTTTACCACTAGGGAACAGTATTTGGAAATTCAGCATCCAAAAAACTTTTGGACTGTCTCTGTTGAAGCCAAGAAAAGCAATCTGAAAAGAAAAGAAAAGGGCATTACTTTGTCAGATTAAAAAGGGAGCAGGAAGCAAGGGAGGGCCATTGTGTGCTTTGGTAAATCCTGGACTGACAAATCACCACGTGTGATGCTGGAAATTCAAGTTCTTTGGCATTAGTGCAGGTATGTCTGTCTCTCTTCCCTAATGGCCTGAGGGACAAAAATTATGTTGCACAGAAACAAATGCAGAATAGTGAATTTGTCTTACTAGTAGAACATAGAACAGGAGCAATGACTGGTCTGGTATGGTCAATTTGCAATTGCTCCTAGCGTTAACTGCCAACCACTTAAAACTTAGATACAATCTGATATCCAGGCAAGCCACCCAGTATGTAGTCCTGTGCAAACTTCAAAAGGTAATGGTAACATGGAGCAGCAGTGCAGACTGAAGTGTGTGTGTGTGTGTGTGTGTGTGTGTGTGAGAGAGAGAGAGAGAGAGAGAGAGAGAGAGAGAACTACTTTCCACATCCTAGGTGAAAAGCTTTCACCATGTGGATTCTGTATTAGGACGGTCCCATGAGAAGATTCAGCCTTCATATTGGCTGCCATAGGTGGGAATGGAGGAGAAAATATCATTGTTATTCTTTACAGTAACCAGAAAAGAAAAGAAAATGACATTTTAAAAATCCCTTCTGTGTACCCTCAATTCTTCTGATCAAACCATTCAACCTCTGGTCTTAAGAACTTCTGATCCCATTTGATTCCTGCTGTTAGAAGCTAAAACTCCTAGAGAGACTTATTAGTTCACCCAGTAGGAGGCAATTGAGATTATAAAATGTTGCACAGGACTTATCCAAGACAAAAGAGCTTGAGCAAGGCTGAATTGTCGTTAAAGAGATCACATGTCAATAGTGTTGAAAGATGTTTTCCTTTTGGTAATGAACGTATGGGATTCTTTGGTATTTAAGCAATCTAGGGTGGAAAGTGGCTTATTTAAAATCTGTTTTTGTAACATCCTGATTCACAATCAGCAAGATGGGGAATTTAATACCTAGAGGCAACAAAATCCATCTGGTATTCAGAATAATCACCTGTTCATAGTTATTAGGAAATTAGACCTCCCTTGGAAGGCATTAAAGACAAGCTGTGTCATTCTAGCTATTTGCCCTGGAACAGGATATTCAATTTAGTGTGTAGTGCAGTCAAAGTGTGAGACTTGGACAACCCAGCAGAATGTTCCATGGACTTGCAAAATATTTTACCAGACTTCAACAGTGTAGATTTTGTGACAAGAGATTTATCATTAATACAGTGCCAAATTTTGTGGGATTAATTTTTTAAAAAGTAATTTATTTTAAAAAGAAAAATTTTAAACGTCTGATTTCTGGGGACATACATTTTTCTCCAAGGAACAGTATTTTACTGCATCAGGCCGTGCATGGTGGTCGTCACTTTTTAAAAAATGAAGATTTTTTACTCCTTTTTGGCCCCGAAACTTTCAGTTGAGCTCAGTAAAGCCAAAGCAAAAGCTCATGTAAGATTGCCCTCAGATCCTTTAATAAACTTTGGTGAGGTTTTAACTAGGCTTTAGAGATACAATCTATTTTATACAGATATAAAATGGAGCAATCATTGATTGATTTCTAAAAATAGAAGTGTCATGGGTCAAAGTGCTTGAAATCCCTATAAATTGTTCTAGAGGGCCTGTCTCTAATCTCTGTTCCTAATCCTAGATAATTAGGATTGTGCAGTACACTGCGGTATTTCAGCAGTGTGGGAAATATATCCAATGTCAGAGGTGTCCTCCTTCCTTGACTTTGGTATGTGTCTGCTTGGAAAACCTTTAGAGTGAAGCTGCTGATCACACAAGGACAAGCAGAGCCATTTCCATGACTGCAGTTGCTTGAACCATGGCAACTATTATCAACAAAATGGCTAACACTGCTCTTGGGTAAGGGCTGCCAAATTTTGGCTATATTATTTTACAACAGCAATCTGATGAAGAAGAATATAGCTGGTGAAGCTTTTTCTGGGATGGAGATAAAGTGATGCAAATGGTTGCTTTTTGCATACCAAACCTCTGTTAAATTCATTAGACAGTAGTGGACAGTGTGGTGAGGTGACACTCACTTGACCTCCAATCAGTCTTGTCACTGCTGCTCACCAGAAAGTAGAGGGGTGAAGCGGTGGCAAGGTAAAATACACCAGTAAAACCAATCTGGCATTCCCATCAGTGTGTTTGCACTGCACTGACCTCACTGCTGGCATGCCCCTCCCAGTAAGCAACAACAGTGACACCAAATGGAGGTCAGGTGAGCACTGCTGTCCTACCACACTAACCACTACTGGTATAAGAGCTGCCAGTTAGACAGTAAAAAATTTGACAGCATTACTCTGGATTGGTACAACTGTGATTATTATTCAGCTGCTTAATAGATCAGTAAGTAGATCAGAGAGCCAGTGTGGTGTAGTGATTAGGGTGTTGTACTATGACCTGGGAGACTAGGGTTCGAATCCCCACACAGCCATGAAGCTCACTGGGTAACCTTGAGCCAGTCACTGCATCTCAGCCTCAGAGGGAGGCAATGGTAAACCCACTCTGACTACCCCTTACCATGAAAACCCTCTTCATAGGGTCACCATAAGTCAGGATCGACATGAAGGCAGTCCATTTACATTTTTTACAGTAGATCGGAGTTTGTACTTGGAGAGTAACAGCAAATTAATATCTTCGGTTTAACCCAATTCGTTCCTTGGGGGAAGGGGCCTTTGGTTGTTCCAAATGTAGACTTCTGTAAATAGGAGGGCTCCTTGTATCAACAGTAGGCTTTTGATTCAACAGAAGTTCTTGTTGGTGGAAGGGGAGAGGTGACTTTTGCTAGTTCCCCTTTGCCCAACAGCTCATCACACTGCCTAACTCCCTGGAGCACAGCTTTGGAGGACACAAGGAACTTTAGCGATTAGAGAGGCAAGGCATATATTGGCTCGATGGTTACAGTTTGATCCATATGCTCATGCTAAATTAACTTTATGGGATAAACCAGATTTGAAGATAGACAGGCAATCCTTTTTGTGTGGAAGAAATGGACTGACTGTGGGATCTACACGCTAGTTCAGCTGATTAGAACAGATGGATATTTTTTGCTGTTTCCTATATTGCAGTTTAGATATCATTTACCAGTGAGTGCTGCATGGCAATATTTACAACACCTGTTGAGCCCATCTATGGCCTGTCTGCTTTGAATGCCTCAGCATCCTCTAAATTATTGGAAGGAATAATTGGATATCTACAGAAAACTAAACTTGCAAGTGTTGTTTCTAAATATTTAATGGAGGCATGTAAAGTGGAAGTTCAAAAACATCAGGAAGAATGGAACAGGGAGTTGGAATATGCTGTACAACCATAACAATGGAAATTTCTTTAGAATATATGCAAATGTTTCTACAGATTGGCATTTTGGGTATATTGGACTCCACGGTATCTTTACAAGAAGGCTTTGACTAATTCAGATAGATGCTAGGGTTGCAATGCTGGAAATGCCTCATTGAAGCATATGATGTCAGCATGTCCAGTGATATTTTCTTTTTGGTCTGAAGTTGTTGTCCATATTAACTTTGTATTGGCAAATTGGCAACTTTGTATTGGCAAAATCCTTGAATTTTGCAGATGTCCATGTACTTTTAAATAACATTTCTGTGATATGGAGATTAACAACAGGGCAAATTTATGTGCCCTAATTGTTGCTCAGAGGCACGTTACCAGGTGCATTTTTGCAATGGGGTGCCTTGGGATGTAGTCCCAATACATTTTTTGTAGACGCCCCCCTACCGGCCCACTCCTAGAGTTCCTCTTTTTCTGCAGCCAGTCAAGTTGCTCAATTACCAAGTGCCAAAAGCGTGTTTCCTGGTTGCCTTGGGAGAAAAGAGAGAGTCACAAGGACCTGAGAGATAGAAGTTTACATAGAGAAGGGTGGACAGCCAAGCCCAGGAACTTACTTTCTTATGATCACTGCAAGCTCAGGCTGCCAGCCAGCAGCAAGCTTTGGGGGAGAGAATGGGCTTGCTTTTTAAAAAAATTGTGAAGGGAAGCATGGAGCAGTATATGGGTCCCTGCATGCTGAAGATGCTGTTGTCTGCCAGTGAGTGCTTCGCTTCCTTTGCCCCAAGGAGGTGTTTTCTGAAGGGGGCTGGTTGCAACAATTTGCATATTTTTCCTCATGAAAATTCTCCCACATTTTAGTGAGAATTTCTCCTACTAAACACATTTTTGTAAGCAGTTTTAACAAAAGTACACATTTTTTGCAAGCCACTTCTCGTTATCTAATGCATTTTTGCATGTTATTCTTACTCATATATTCATTTTTATGCACACTTTCCCCTCATATATGCATTTTTGTAAATATTGTTTAGTTGTCGAACTGCATCCCACAATTCTAATAAATGCAATTTTTTAAAGAATGGCTGTGTTTTGGTTCCCATATTGATTCAGAAAGTGTGAATTTGATAAATTCTGCTTAAAACGTGAACTGTATCGAAATTCTCACCCATCCCTAATGTGTGGTTTTGTTCCAGCCCAAAGCCAGGAGCTAGGGAGGGAAAGAAAGAAAAAGATAAGCTGGGGAAACGGGATGTCTCTCTCTGTGTGTGTTGAGATCCATATAGCTGGGTGTGAGTTTGGATGTTTCTGTTGGAGAGGTGGAGTTATGTTACTGTAGGGTTTTCACCTTTTGATCTTAGGCTGAGAATACTACATTCAGTCCATAATCAGGCGCTGTATTTCAGATGGAGGAGGTTGAAAGTGATTTAAGATTTATAGCAATTCTATTCAGATGCTCATGCTGGGATAAATTCAACATTTAAATAGTTAAAAATCAAGCACTGATTTATTTGTTGTGGTTATTTATTATGTCATAACAACTACAGATTTTTTTCTTTTTCATTTTTGAGCAAAAAGGATTTGAAATCCCCACTCAGCCATGAAGTTCATTTGATGCCCTTGGGCCCAATCTATCTCACAGGTTTGTGAAGATACATAACGTGTAAAATAGCTGCAAAGGGGACTTAGGCTGCAATCCAATACATACTTATCTGGGAGTAAGTCCCACTGAACCCAACTGAGCTTATTTCTGAGTAGACATGTATTGATTACAGCCTTAATGCTTGTATCATATGTATCTAACTTTGCTGCCCTTTGCAACCGTAGTCAGGAAATGAAGAGGCAAGACAAGATGAAATGTGGGTAAATCAAGAGCCACGTTTATTTAAATAAAGCCAATTAAGTGACTGATTGTATAAACATGATCTGTAGAGCAAAGTGTGGGACAGAACTCTTAACCAATCAGACGAGGACACCCTGCCATGGAAAAGGGGGTGGTCCAAGCCCATTCCCCTTCCACCAGCCCCATCCTTAGCTTAATCCCACTTTCTCCACCTGCGGCCGATAATTTCACACAGGGTACTCTGCAGATTAGTCAGAAACAGATAGTTACCCAAGTCAGATATATGAACACCATCTGGCTGATAAAGATCAGCCATGCCACACTTCACCTCCGGGTGATGTATTACCTCGAACAGCAGAAGGGGGTAAGCATCCAAATGCAAAAGGAGAAAAGAGGGGGGGAGACCCCCAAATGCTTGAAAATATGTTTATTTTAACAAAAGAAAACATTCTTTTCTAGATTTTAAATGATGGTAATTTATCATTATGAGCATATTTGCTAGAAAAGAATATTTTAGACCAGTTCATCCCCTGACGAAGGCCAAACAACTGAGTGGCCAAAATGTGTTGGGCTTTTGTAAAAAAAAACATTTTTAAGCATTTTGGGGTCTCCCCCCCTTTTTCTCCTTTTGATGTATTGCCTTGCCCTGCCAATCAGCAAGAGCAAGCCATACCTCCCTATTTACTTTCATACAACCCTTGTTCAGGCTCCTGGGGTCAAATCCCACCCTCCAAACCTCCTGAGGAAGATGTCGGGCCAAACAATAACGTTCCCAGGCCACCTGGCTTCAAAGTCCAGGCAAGCCTGAATGATAAAGGCTTTCCCCTACAACATTCCCAGGCTGTTGCCTCCCAAATGAATAATCAAAACCTGTGGAGGGTGCTGCACCAATGAAGAATCAAAAAGTGCTGGTAGGAGGCATTACCACCGCCTGCCATGTCTACCCAGCCACTGGACCAAAGTGCAATGGCTGAGCCCCAACTGGGTTCTGTGCCTGGTCTGCAACACCCTCCTCTTGGCCCAGAACACCATGCTGTGGCCACATATGAGTACCTTGACTCTCTCTAGCACCCTCCAACCTGTTAAAACAGAAACGACAATTAACAATATGCTCACTAGTGCAATGGTTAAGGAAGGTCCTTGATTGGCCTGACATAAGCCCGGAAAGCACCTGATCACCAGACCCCACCACCTGTATCTCTGTGCTCTCAAAGCCCAAGGTAGCTGCTGTAGAAGCTGCACCAATCCTGAAAGACTGCCTGGGATCCAAACCCAAATGTGACAAGGCCCAACTGGCAGTGGACCAAAATGGAAACTTAGTTAAAGGCTGACCATCCTGATGACAAAACAGCAACCACCCCAGACTTACCTCTAAGCCGCAAAAATGAACCTAAGGCCCAGACCGGACACAGCCCATCTACACGGGAAGAGATCAAAGTAATGACAGAACCTTGGCCTCTCTGGTCAGTCTTGAACTTGCACAGCTGAATCAGAACACATCTGCCACTTACCGTAACATTACTTATCTCCAAAACCTGACCAGACCTGTCATTTCTAGGAAAGGGGAGTAACTTTCCCAAATGAACCCCCCCCAAAATACTATAGCAGCAACTGCATGACATAAATCTGCCTCATAGCTGGAACTACATAACAACACCCAAAGCCCATGAAGGCCCAACAAAATAGCAGGCAAAATACTGCAACAAGTGTCTAGCGCAGGAGGATGGGCCTGAGTCCATCCCTGTCGGGAGGATGAGCTGGGCTCCTGGGGGGTTGTCAGAAGAGGATTCAAATGGCTGGCAGAGGGAGGAGGGAGGAACTTACCCTCTGTGGAGCGAAGCCGAAACAGAGGACATGCCAGAGATAGGGTCGCCTAGCAACGGGGAGCCTGAGAGCCTTGAAGTTTTAGAATCCCCCCAGACATTCCCAGGCCCTCCCTTCTCCACAGCTCAGAGCAAGAGGGAGGGCTGATCACAGCAGAAAGGCGGAGAGATGGTTTACCCTCAGCTCCTCCTTTATCACCCATAGGGGAATCGGACACTTCAGAAGAGGAGGAGGTGATGCCTCCCCCCTCACCACGCACACGCAGACGGTTGAAAAGACAGGAGAGAAGGGGGGGATGGCGGGCAGTACCTGAGGGGGAGTTAAGGAGGAGCGAAAGCTTGCGCGCCCGTTTAGCCCCTTCTTAAAGAACAGGTGGGAATCAGCCCCTTGCTCTATCAACTTTCTCCCAATGTCGCAGGACCTGTATCCCTGTATTGCTTCATGAGAAAGCATAGTCTTTGTTGGACATTACTCTAATAAAACACGAATTAACTACAACCTCTGGTCTGGTTCCTGAGTCGCATCCTGGGCCTGACAGCTTGACAGAGCCACCTAAATCACCCTCAACGCTCTCTTCACTTGACTGGGACAAGATGTCAAAGGGAGCAGCGGGGGGGACGAACCCCACTTCTGAGACAGAAGAAGTGAAACTCTTGAGGACTAAGGTAGCTGAATTGCAGACGGATGTCCAAGCCCTGCTAGCAGCAGTCAAGGCGCTGAAGACGGATAATCAAACCTTGAAGGCCACGATAGACCAGATGCAAACAGCCCCTCCAGCTGCCGCAGTAAAGGTTCCCATTGGATTGCCCCCAAAATACGCGGGACAAAGTGATCAGTTGGCAACTTTCGTGGCTCAGTGTGAGTTATATCTGGATGTCAGGCACATGGAGTTTCCAGATGATGGGGCTAAAGTGGCCTTCGTGATTAGCCTCCTGGAGGGAGAAGCTGCAAAATGGGTGACTCCGTATCTCGTGAGAAAAGATACTGTCTTAAGAAGGTACAGAGGATTTATACAGGAGATGACCAAGATGTTCCAAGACCCGCAAAGAGCTGAAACAGTAGCGCGGCAACTAGGCGCTCTGAAGCAAGCTAAAGGGACTATTTCCGAGTACACTAACGCTTTTAAAATTCTGTCCCAGGAAACTGGTTACAATGACGCCGCCCTGATGTTTATGTACCGGTGTGGATTAAATGCTGAAATCCTGGATGAGTTGGCCAGGACCTCCCCCCCCCCGCTGACCTACCAGGGCTCATCCGGCTATGCCTACAGATAGATCACCGGATGGAAGGAAGGCGCCTGGAAAGGAAGCAAGAGGTCCCGAGATGCTCAGCCTCGGCATCTCGCAGCAAGACCCTTCCCTCTGCAGGAATGGCAGGTAATGCAGCTGAGGGACAGGGAGGGGCTAGGCCAAGACTGTCAGAAGAAGAAAAGGAAAGACGCAGCCGAGAACGTTTATGCTTTTATTGTTCAAAGCCGGGCCACGTGGCCAGAGACTGTGGACTAAAAGGGGGGAAAGCTGAGCCGTCGGGAAACTAGAACACCCAGTCCACGTGCAGGCCGGTGGACTGGGGGCAGCGTTGTATAAAGGCCCCCCAACGATCCAACCTCCCTCAAAGGGGTTGTTGGTCTTGCCTATTCGGATTACAACTTCCAGAGGAGTGGTGTTTAATTCCACTGCCTTAATTGACAGTGGAGCCTCCACAAATTTTATTGATGTAAAGTTAGTCAAGCGTCATGGAATTTCCCGGTGGAAACTGAATGCTCCCCTAGCTGTGGAGACTATCGATGGGAGACCCCTGAAGTCAGGAGGGGTGACACAAGCCACGGAGGAAGTGAAACTTCAAATCCCCGGGCACGAAGAGTTCATTTCGCTATACGTGTCAGATCTCTCGAACTTTGAGGTGATTCTGGGAATGCCCTGGCTAGCAAAGCATGAACCCACAATAAGTTGGAAGGAGGCAGTGGTGTGGTTCACCTCACAGTATTGCCAGGAGAACTGTCAACCTGAAGGAATCAAGAACACCTTAGCGGGGGCAGTGCAAGAGATCGAGCAAGTGACCCTGCTGCCAAAGTATGAAGAATTCAAAGATGTGTTTGATGAAAAGGAGGCAGAGACTTTACCCCCCCACCGCCCTTACGACTGTGCGATTGATCTAGTGCCAGGAGCCAGCATTCCATCAGGGAGAATCTACTCTCTCACAGGGATTGAGAGGGAGGCCCTGAAGCAATTCCTGGATAAAAACCTGAGACGAGGATTCATACGCCCCTCACAATCCCCTGCTGGAGCGCCACTATTGTTTGTGAAAAAGAAGGGGGGGAACTCAGACCCTGTAATGACTATCACGCATTGAACCAGATCACCATCCCCAACAGCTACCCGCTGCCCCTGATCTCAGAGTTGTTGGACCGACTGCGCTCTGCAAAAATCTTCACGAAGTTGGATTTGAGAGGAGCGTACAATCTGATCAGGATGAAGCAGGGAGATGAATGGAAAACAGGGCTCTTGACAGCTTACGGACAGTATGAATACCTGGTCATGCCGTTCAGGCTTTGTGGAAGTCCAGGAATTTTTCAAAAATTCATGAACGACGTGTTTAGAGACTTGTTGGACACATATGTAATCTGTTACTTAGATGATATCCTGGTGTTCTCAAAGAACCAGGAAGACCACGACCAGCATGTGAAGACGGTGTTGCAGAGACTGAGAGAAAATCACCTGTATGCTAAATTAGAGAAATGTGGATTTGACCTCAAGTCTCTAGACTTCCTTGGATATCGAATCTCAGCGGAAGGCGTGGAGATGGACCCAGGGAAAGTAAGCTGTATATTGGACTGGGGCCAACCTGTCACCAAAAAGGATGTACAATGGTTTTTGGGGTTTGCCAACTATTACCGCAAGTTCATTCCAGGGTTTTCCAAATTGACAGCTGCTCTGATGACTGTTTAAGGGGAAAGAAGAAGTTTCAATGGACAGAGAATGCCACCCAGGCCTTTGAGGAGCTGAAGAGAAGGTTCGCTTCCGAGACCATTCTGCACTTTGCTGACCCGACCCGCCCTTTCATCGTGGAAGCAGATGCTTCAGATTTTGCTATCGGGGGGGTGTCCTTCTGCAATTAGACCAAGAAGGAAAGGAGCTGCACCCCTGTGCGTACTTCTCTCGGAAGTTAAAGCCTGCAGAGAAGAATTACACAGTTTGGGAGAAGGAGCTGCTGGCCATCAAGGACTCTTTTGAAAACTGGAGACAATACCTGGAGGGGGCCCCTCATCAGATCGAAGTGCGCTCCAACCACAAGAACCTGGAAAGCCTCCAAACTGCCAGAAAGCTGAACCAGAGACAAATAAGATGGTCCCAGTTCTTCACCAGGTTTAACTTCAAGATCACTTACCAAGCCCAAGCCAAAAACCAGAGAGCTGATGCCTTATCCAGACAGCCACAGTACAAAGAAAGTGAATCCGAGGACCAGCCTCAGTACGTGATCCCGCCAGAGAAATTAATGTTGGGATCATGCCAGTCTTCGTGGGAAGAGGAACTCAAAAAGGCACAACAAGAAGATGCAGACGTACTAAAATATGGGCAGGAGACGGGACAAAGTCAAGACTCAGAAGTAACCTTTCACTGGAGGAATGGACTATTATGGTTCAAAACAGCCAGATATGTGCCAGAAGGAGAATTAAGGCTCAGAATCCTACACCAGTGCCATGATTCCATCACAGCGGGACACTTTGGGATTTACAAGACCATTCAGAACGTGGCCAAGGACTTCTGGTGGCCTAAAATGCGTAGGGATATTGAAAGCTATGTAAAGTCCTGTTCTGTCTGTCTGCGGACAAAAAAACAAACAGGAAAACCAGCAGGACTGTTACAACCGCTACCTGTCCCACATGAACCCTGGAAGGATCTCTCCATGGATTTTATAACTGATCTACCCAAATCCCAAGGAATGACAGCCGTTTTAGTCGTGGTAGATCTACTCACCAAAATGGCGCATTTCCTCCCTTGTGCAGGGGCCTTAGAGGCTAAGGAAACGGCCAAGTTATTCATCAAAGAAGTCTACCGACTGCATGGGTTGCCAAACAGTGTAGTCTCAGACCGAGGAACTCAGTTCACAGCCAAATTTTGGAGAGCAATGTGGAAACAGTTGCAGATGGAATTAAAACTCTCCTCCGCCCATCACCCCCAGACAGATGGGCAAACGGAACGCTTGAACGCCGTTTTGGAAAGATATTTAAGAAGTTATGTGTCCTATCAACAGACTGACTGGGTATCATATTTGCATTTTGCAGAGTTCGCCTACAACAATTCTCTACACTCCAGCACTCAACAAACCCCATTCTTCGCGAATTATGGATTCCATCCTAAAGTCTTTCCAAGCAGCTCAGAAGGAATGCTGGTACCGGCAGCTGAGGACTTCCTAAAAGAATTGCAAGCGGCGCAACAAACACTGAAACAGCAGTTAAACGAAGCCAAAACAGAGTACAAGCGAGTTGCTGACCTGCACAGGAAGGAGGGCCTCCCCCCTTCAACCAGGAGACCAGGTATGGCTGTCCACCCGTTTCCTCCAGATTCCGGGCAAATGTAGAAAATTACAAGACAAAAGGGTGGGTCCTTTTGAAATAGAAACTCAAATTAATCCCGTGGCGTACCGGCTGAAGCTACCTGACACGTTTAAAATACATCCTGTGTTTCATCGATCCCTCTTGACGAAAGCTGCCCCTCCCAGTGAGCTGCGGCCGGAGGAGCCTCCTGGGTCCCCACTCCTGATAAATGAGCAGCTTGAGTTTGAAGTTGAGGAAATCTTGGATTCCAGGATCAGACGCCACAAGCTGCAGTATTTGATTCACTGGAAGGGCTATGGAGTGGCTGACAGATCATGGGAAAATGCAGATGATGTGCATGCTCCAGAGTTAGTAAAACTTTTCCATCAACGTTTTCCTCACCGCCCCAAGCCAGACAGGGGGATGGGGGCACAGCTTGAGAAGGGGGATGGTGTCGGGAGGATGAGCTGGGCTCCTGGGGGGTTGTCAGAAGAGGATTCCAATGGCTGGCAGAGGGAGGAGGGAGGAACTTACCCTCTGTGGAGCGAAGCCGAAACAGAGGACATGCCAGAGATAGGGTCGCCTAGCAACGGGGAGCCTGAGAGCCTTGAAGTTTTAGAATCCCCCCCAGACATTCCCAGGCCCTCCCTTCTCCTCAGCTCAGAGCAAGAGGGAGGGCTGATCACAGCAGAAAGGCGGAGAGATGGTTTACCCTCAGCTCCTCCTTTATCACCCATAGGGGAATCGGACACTTCAGAAGAGGAGGAGGTGATGGCTCCCCCCTCACCACGCATACGCAGATGGTTGAAAAGACAGGAGAGAAGGGGGGGATGGCGGGCAGTACCTGAGGGGGAGTTAAGGAGGAGCGAAAGGTTGCGTGCCCGTTTAGCCCCTTCTTAAAGAACAGGCGGGAAGCAGCCCCTTGCTCTGTCAACTTTCTCCCAATGTCGCAGGACCTGTATCCCTGTATTGCTTCATGAGAAAGCGCAGTCTTTGTTGGACATTACTCTAATAAAACACGAATTAACTACAACCTCTGGTCTGGTTCCTGAGTCGCATCCTGGGCCTGACAATCCCTCAAGCATCTTCCTTATCCTAAAATCACCTGAGGAGTCAGATACACCCCTAACCTTGGCCAAAAATCCAATCCCAGCTATTTACCCCTAATGTTCTTCACAGAAAGAACCTGCTTGTGAAGAACCATGCACAATTCAATCAACTGGTCTACCAGGATAGGCCAGAGGAGTGAATACCCCATGCTCAGATGAAAATTGTCAAATTCCCTACCTGATCTTAAATATTCTCCCCTGCCCAGTGCCCACACATCCAATCTCCTCCCCTCCCGCTCCCTCCCTCCCTCCCTCTCCTATTCCTGCCCCTCCCCCAGGTCAGTTTCAACTATCCTAAGCATGATTGCACAGGAGTAAATCCCATTGAACTCAAAAAGCATGAAAATGATCAAACCTGCCCTCTCCTCCTCCTCCCTCCCATGACCTCCCTTTTGCCCCTCCCCTCCCCTTCTTTCACCCTCCCCTTCCCCCTCCAATCCCCCTTCTGCTCCCATCTCCCTCTTCCTCCTTCCCTCTTCTCTCACCTCCCCCTCTCCCATGGTCAGTTTTACCTATTGTAGCCATGACTGCATGGGAGTAAATACCACTGAACTCAGTAAGCATACAAATGCTTTCCCCTCCTTCTGCTCTCCTCTCCCTTCTTCCTCTCATCCCCTCTTCCTTCTTCCTCCTCCCCTGCCCACTCCAACCTGCCCTCCCTCCCCCCTGGTCAGTTTTACCTATCCTAAGCATGATTGCATGGGAGTAAATCGCACTGAACTCAATAAAGATGCAAATGATCAAACCTGCCCTTTTTCTCCCCTCCCCCTCCCTTCTGCCCTTCTTCCCCTCCTCTCCTCTGCTGTTCCTCCCCCCTCCTCCCCCCTCCCCTCCCCATCCCCTGTGGCAGTTTCACCTATCCTAAGCATGATTGTAGGGGAATAAATCCCACTGAACTCAATAAGAATGCAAATGATCAATCCATTCTCAGCAAACTTTCACAGGATCCTAGTTCTTACCTCCCAGATTAAAAAGCAGAGAAATTCACTAATAGGCAAAAAACCTGTGCTGTTTAACAATGTACCTGTAGCCCACAGGTATTTCTATCACACTTTAAAAAGCAGGGAAATTGGGCAACTACAGTGAATGAACCAGGAGAGCATGAGACCAACAAAATACAGAAATGTAATTCTCCATCTTTGGAGATGGCAGATGTCGCTACCAGTCCCTATATGCTCAGAGGCACGTTACCAAATTCTTCTAAGGTACACAGGAAGTGGACTGTGAAAGTCCAACCCAAATTGTGTTTGCATTTTTAACAAATTTGTAGGGCAGTACAATATCTCAGAGAGGAGTTCAGGTCTCCTGCTCCCCTGGTGCATTCACTATAGCTGCCCAATTTCCCTGCTTTTTAAAGTTTGACAGAAATATCTATTGGCTATAGGTACATTCTTAAACCGCAAGGTTTTTGCCTATTAGTAAATTGATCTATATGTGTAAACTAGGCAATTCAGTTTGCATTTCAAGCTGAATCCATCAAATTCCCACTTTCTAAAACAATGTGAGAACTGAAACATGGCAATCCTTGAAAATTCGCACTTATTTGAATTTTGCAACGCAGGTTACCAACCAGTGTTTACAAAAATGCACATATTAGGGGAAAGTGTGCATAAAAATGGATATATGAGTGAAAATAACATGCAAACAATGCATTATATGTTGAGAAACGGCTTGCAAGAATGCTTAGTTTCAAAACTGCCTGCAAAACTGTGTTTATTAGGAGAAATATGCACTAAAATGCTATCGAATTTTCATGAGGATTTTTTTAAAAATCTGCAAATTGCTGCAGAAATGTGGAGAACTGAATTTATGATTGGAAAACAAGAAACTGAGAGAACCGAAACTGGCAGATCTTTCCATCCATGTGTAAACTAAACAAATGTATAGATGATTAAATATTTTGTTAATGTGAGCTGACAGGGTTATTTCCCCTTTCTGTCTGTCTTTCCTTCCTTTTCGCTTCCTTTTTTTTTCTTAATGAAATTACAATAAAAATCAGTAAAAAATAAAGGGCTTGGTGGGGTGGAAGGGAGTCCATCACCCCAGTTCTGCTCAGAAGATGCACCTGCAGTTGGTAGAAGTGTTGGAATTCTAATACTAATTCTAATACTAATTCTAATTTTATTTATTTTTCTTATGAACTATAGGAAAGCACCATATAATAACATATACAAACATCAAAAGATGTTTGTGGTGAAGAATGGGAGAGGGGGGTGTTTGGAGGGTCTTCGAAAATGAGATTGGTACTAAAAAAGTATGCATCCTCAAGATAATAGCATCTGGGATGGTATTTATGTTGCATTTCTTTCTGGAGTTTTCCCCCTTCTTTGTCTTTATTGCTAGGGCTCACTACATGTTTTTGTCCCCCCCCCATCCTGTGCTTATAAAACAGAAGAAATTATTTAGTGTATTCTCCACCACTGCAGCTAAATGATGTCCCTGTTGAATTTCTTACCTTATTTAGATATTTATTAAAGGCACAGGACCCCTGCCAGAGAAAAGTTGGCAGCGCTATGTCTTCATGAACACAGTCAGTTTTGTTTGCTGGTTCTTGGGGAAAGTGCCTTAGAACTCTGCTCTGGAGAAGCCAGTGCTCTGGCCATTGTTGAAGGTCTTCTGTCTATGCTTGACAAAATGCATAGTTAGAGTTATTGTCTTTTCTCTCCTGTGCTTGTGTTTGTCCCCTTGTGTCTTTCTATTATGTGACCTTGTGTTCTTAGAGTGTTGAAAGTCTGCTTGTATTCTTCATGGTACACATATTTTGACAAGCTTGGTGATATTAATTGGTCTCTCAGGAGCTTTCCGTAATAAATCTGTCTTTCTGACAGTCACAAGTACATGTGAACTCTGGTTTCCTTATCTCCACTATTCAGCAGAGGCCACACAAGAAAGAAATGTGTGGAGATATGACAAAGTTGTCCCCAATTTCACTTCTTTCCACCTTTGCTTGCAATAATATGGTGTGGAAAGGGGGTTGTGGTAGAAATAATTCAATCCTTTTTACTGAAAATCCTGCCTTATTTTACCACAATAATTGGGATGCCCAGAGGTGTTATATACTCAGTCTTCCTTATTATGGCTCATTTTACCTCACTTCCAGCTCTATCATTATTCTATTTATTAACGTTCAGGCAGGATTCAGTTCTTTGCCTGGCCCATGAACATCGGCAAATAGCATTAATAGTGCATTAGTACTATGGTGATTTTCACATGATGGAAGTTGGTGCTCGTGTCACAACAACCATGGTAGTTTGGAGACTGCATATCAAGGATGCCTTTTAGGAAGGCTAGGTTGCTCCTTGCTGCTGCAGGCCTGATTCTAATAGGTGTGACTCATCTTATAAACAAAGAAATGGATGTGTGGCCTAAAGATGCATGCTAAAGTCTGGTAGTATTGCTGTGTTGTTGTTGGGGCTTCTTTTATGTGGGATAAGACAGAAAGAAAACATATAAGAGTATACTTTGTCACACTGCAAAAGCACACAAAAAATCCCAGACAAGACTACAGTAGGGCCCCACTTATACGGCAGGTTAGGGACCAGACCACTGCCGAAAAGCAAAAACCACCAAAAAATGGAACATCAATCAGCTGTAGTGCAGGGAGCTCCAGCTGACATCGCTTGGCCCCTGAAGCTTCCCACGCAACAGCTGATCAATGTTCCACTTTTCCGTGCATTGCCCTCTCCCCCCCGCTTGCTTGCTCACTCACCCTCATTATGGTGAGGGAGTAGTGCTCCCCTTCTGTGGCAAGCTCCCTGCCATGGATCGCAGGGAGGGAGCTGCCCGCCCACCAGTGCCTGCTCGCTCACCCTCCGCCACCTCCCTCGTTAATCCCCCCTTGCCTGCTTGCTTGCTCGCTCGCTCCCTGCCACCTCCCTTGCTCATCCCCCCCTTGCCCTCCCCCACCTGTTCGCTTGCTCACCCTCTGTCACCTCCCTCGCTCATCCCCCCTTGCCCGCTTGCTCTCCCCCCGCCTGTTCGCTCACATGCTCGCTCACCCTCTGTCACCTCCCTCGACAATAAAATGGTGCCGGATGCCCTTCTCAGACTCAGCTGCTGAGTGTGTCATCAGAGCTTGGAAATGTTTCTTTTTTGAACTACAACTTCCATCAGCCCAACTGTAGTTTAAAAAAGGAACATTTCCAAGCTATGACAATGCACTCAGTAGCTGAATCCGAGAACGTTGGCAGGTGCCATCAATTTGTGCATTCACCGTCTCTCTGTATTCTGGCAATTTTCAGCCGCAAAAACGGAACAAGCGTCGAACATATGGAACATGGATATAATTCAAAACTGCCGCATTAGTGAAGCACCGAGAAGCGAAGCACCGGAAAGCGGGGCCCTACTCTATACAATATAAAAGAAGCAGATAAAAAAAACAGTCACATGAAGAATTTTAAATTCCAGAATAAAAAGGTGTAGGAAAAATTTAAAAGGTCTTTGTTCAGACCTGGAATGGCTGCAATGTAGGTACTAGGCAAACCTTCCAAGGAACAGCATTTCACAAAGAGGCACCACCACCAAGAAAGTCACCACGTACCATTACTCAGATAGTGTAGAAACCCAGAAGAGTGTCTTGGAAGATGGCCTTAGCATATGTGCAAGCCAGGGTGGTGTTAACACATTGGATCCTTGCACAGCTGCAGAGACTCCAGCATCCCTGCAGGCCCTATCACACCTGCCCTGGGCCCTCTTTTTTCTGCCACTCTAATGAGCACCACAAAAGCTCAGAGCTGCCATTTTAATTTCTTACAATTATCTGGACATCCCCCCCCCAGAAGTAGCTTCTCACTGGGCATTGTGGGGAATTAAAATAGCACATTCTTTGGAGGAATGAGAAATGGGAGCCATTGGTCCTCTGCAACTCCTGCACATCCACCACCAAGTAAATGATCCACAAGGCAGCTGAATGTCAGCTGTCAGAGGAGGGGAAGACTAGACACTGACTGGATCTTGCCCTTACATATTCTTTTTAACTAGCAATATGATGTGAAATTCTGCACAAGTTTAGTGTTGGTGTAATTCTGGAACACAGGCCAGATGTTTTCATTTTCAAGACATGACTGTAAACTATATTCTGCAAAGAAAATTATACCAGCAATTAACGGTTTCAAATTGTCTTTTGTAGTCATATAACTAAAAGGTAGTTTTTCAACTGCTCATTTCGAAGGAAAAATGTACTTATGTTATTTTTCTTGTTTAAAAAAATCTTGTTCTACAAATATATGCAGATATTATGCAGCAAAAGTGCTCAGTGGTGTTCAGCCCGCAGATTCAAATTGTATTCTTTCCATTTGAAAGATTCAAAAGCTTTTCTTCAGTCTCCCTAGTATACACTATCTATGTATTAAGGTACATGATAGGGCTGTTGCACAATCTTATTTCTGTTTCAGTTCTGTTATTCAGTTCTCTCTAGCTCTATTCAGGCATTAACACTACCATGCTTTTCAACATGAGAGCAGAAAATAGGCTAAACAGCCCCACCCCCAAGCCTTCATACAGACATTGTGACTGTAAGTGATGCAGCCTTCCTTCATTTTGCTGTACACATAAAAGATTCCAATGAACAATGCTTTAGTCTATCCCATTGCAATCAACTGAATCTACAAGTACTTAAATTGGCCTGGATCACAATATCTCTTTATAGCGTAATACACTTTTTAAAAAGTGCATAGTATTCTCATTAATGCTACCAGTTCCAAGCAGAAAGCCAACTAGATAAGCAGAATTCTGGATCTCAATGTGTTTGAGATTTGTGGTGTCAGGAAAAGGGTTAAGATCTTTCAGTTACAGTGGAACAAGCCTGCATAAAAACGATGGCATGTGTTTGAATCACAATGGAGCCTGTGAAATTACAGTATATTTACATACAGGAAAGAGCAGGATGGAAATACCAAACCCCCAAAATAATTTAAGTTGAAATCCTATAGCAAGTTACAGGAGAGTATTCCCCACTGAATTCCATGGGATTGATGTCTGAGTAGACGTGTATAGAACAGTGCTGTTAGTACCCTTGTCCAAAACTCTGATGCCCATCTTGAATATGGAGCAAGAGCCCAGGAAGACAGTCAAAGGAGAAAATGTCACACAACTACCATCATATGGACTGATAGCCAAGTTGATTGCTATGGACTGATTGCCAAGTTCACTAGGATGGGGGAGACCTGGGTTTGAATCCCTACTTATAAAAACTCTCAGAGTCACCTTGGGCCAGTCACTATGTCTCAGCCTTAATACTTCACTTGGCTGTTGTGATGATAAAATGGAGATGGGGTACCAGCCATGTACACTGACTTAAGATCCATGAGAATATAAATCCAATATATATATGGAATCTGGACCAAAGCCTCCCCACAGGGGGTTATGTGGAAAAAGATTAGATTGATTTGCAGAAGCTGTTTGCACTGTCCACCAGGTTAAGGATACGTGGTGCCAATGTGTCCAGAGAGTATATCCTGAAGTTCTCCCTCTTACTCAATACTGTTGGATCTGGTGGCATCTCTATAGCTATTATAGATAAGTCCAACAGACTGTGGCCTTCAGTATAAAATTTTTTTGCAACTGGTTGTTTCACTTTTTTAGTCAAGATTGCCGATTTGTGGTTTGTGATGCGTGTGCATAGGTCAGTTGTTTTTCCTACGTATTGGATATGACATCCATTATTTTTTTTTTTGCATTTGATGATGTAAATTATATTGCAGGACCTTCTGTTTGATGCAATATGTTCTGCACATCCTAGTACTTTTGATAGTAGCTGTCTCCATGAGGTACACATAGGTGATACAGCGTTTGGACTGGCCAAGATGAGATCCAGGATTGCTGAGAGGTATCTTAAGCACCACTGTCACTAATCTCACTAATCTGAGCATGCCTATTATCAATAGTGCCCATGTCTACTGGTGCAAATAAACTGGAAGGCAGGCTTGTGTTGTCTACCTTAGACTAAAGCTAATCACTGCTTTCGGTATTTGGGATGAATCCTTCCTTGTGTGGCCCTGTTTTTAGAAAAGGACTACACATGATATCGCCCCTGTGGGAGCTGATCCCCCAAAACATGGCGTGGGACCGCAATACCTGGTGGAACGCCTCTCCCGCTATGAACCTACCCGTTCACTTCATTCAGCATCTAAGGCCCTCCTCCGGGTACCAACCCATCGTGAAGCCCGGAGGGTGGTTACTAGATCTAGGGCCTTTTCTGTGGTGGCCCCCGAGTTGTGGAATAGCCTCCCCAAAGAGGTACGCCTGGCGCCTACATTATTATCTTTCCGGCATCAGGTAAAGACCTTCTTATGCTCCCAGGCATTTTAATCATTTTAATCTTTTTATCTTTTTAATCTTGTAATACTAATCCTTTTATCATCTTATATTTTGTTTAATTGTATTTTGTTTTCATTGTGTCTTATATGTTTTGTGATTTTATTATTATGATGTATGTATTTTATCCTATTCTGTTTACCGCCCTGAGAGCTACTTGCTATGGGCGGTATATAAACGCAACAAAATAAATAAATAAATAAATAAAACGTATGATGGAGCTGGTGGTGAATAATACCAACCAAGTAGACAACTTGCTTGGTTGTTTCTTCAAATGGGAGGTCTGTCTCTACCTCTTATGTGTAGATACAGCAGTTTTGCTGCTTCCCAAATGTTGAGGCTGTTCATGATTTGAGCTGCATGCATGAGAAGAGATGGACTATGGCCTTCATAAAATGTTGTAGGAATAACTTATTCACAATTGGCCAAACCTTCAGTTGATGTTAACTGATGTAGTTCTACTGATCTCAGAGAACCTACTATGACTTGCATCATTATGTAAATTACCACTATTGAATTCTTTCCCCTTTCATATTTTTGAGGGATTAAGGTATTTACCATAATGCAAAAGGCTTTTTTAATGCTTCATTCCACATTCCAGAGGAAAAAATCTGCCAACATGTAGGGATCGGAATTATTATACTTTGCACAGATGTTCATAAAATTAATGTAATTCTTTTAATTGCACATATCATTTGGACATTCACAGAAAGATATTGACTTTAATTACAAAGCTCATATGCATACTGATGAAATGGTGGTGTGATTACTATCTTACAGTTTTTGGAGCATTAGCCAACTCTGCAGTTGTATAAAATCCTCTTTATTTTTTGTAGCTAATATTTGGAAACAGGAACAGAAAGATACATAAAAAATATCTAATGTTTATGCAACAGCAGCTACAGATGCTAGCTTGAAGCATTTTGACAAGGAGATAGAGCATATTCCTAGCTATCCGTGGATAGATTTTGTTTAGTTACTAACTATGCTTTTATGTGGAGTTTATTGTATTTGGTTTTTATGTGTAGTATTTCTTTATGTTTAAGATGGTATTTTGTTGTTCTGTTAATTATGCTGCTTTAAATGCATTTTTTATATTTGACCTTCATCTGTAATGTTTTGTTTTGATATCTTGCAATGCTTTATTGGATGCTTTAATTTAAGTTGGAAACTGCTTTGAGATTTTTTTTCATAAAATATATATTATGCAGCATAGAAATGATTTAAATAAATAATAATAATAATTTTAATTAAATAATAGATGCCGACTGAGATTCAAGCTTCAACAGGCTAAGTATGACATTGACTAACACATTAAGGTTATCTTTGAACACATTAGGGAATATTACAATCCTTAACTTGCCTAAATGGTATTGGCATGCATTTCTCTCTGAGATGGTTGAAAGAAATGAATGAAAGTCAATTAAAACAACCAGTAGAGTAGTGGCAAATTTAGAAGAGCTGGGTCCCTTCATAAGTCATGCCACGCCCTTGCACAGCCACATCCTTTTGCAGCCTCTCTCTCTTTTTCTCTTTCTCATTCACTCACACTACTTGAGCAACCCCCCCTTTAGTAAGTAAGCACACCTGCACACATACCTCCTGTCTCTCTCTCTCACACACACACATACATACACTACTGGAGCCCCATACTTCAGAAAAGATTCTCCCTGGGTCAAGGAAGCACCTGCCACCAGCTCCACCTTGCTGGCAGACAACAGCATCCTGAGCATGCAGGGTCCTGCCCACTGCTCCATCCTTCCCTTCACAATTTTTTTTAAAGCAAACCACAAAAGCTTGCTGCTGGCTGACAGCTTGGGGTAGCAGCCTGAGCTTACAGTGATATCCCTCCCCCCCTCCCAGCTAGCCCCAGCCCCAAATATTTTTAAAAAGTAAGACCAAGCCACAGGGCGAAGCAGGCATGGACCATAGTTTGGGAAATTCTGCCTAAATAAGTAACAAAAGGAAATACCTGGGCTTGGTTGTCCACACTCCTTGCCACTCTGTAAATGTCTCTCTCAACTCCTTGTGACTCTCTCGCCCCCACAACAATAGACGGTGGGAGCCAGTCAGCATGCAAGGGGGTACTAGTGAAGGGATCCACAGCTGCCCCCGCCACCATGGAGAAGAAAGGGCAGGAGGGGAGCCCCTTGCCCCCACAAGCCAAATGATAGAGCAGAGGCCTCAGTAACATCCTCCTCATCAGGGCCAGACCACAGAGGAGGAATTAAGCAGATTTGTCACCCATCCCAGCATGCAGCCTGTCTCCTGCCCCACAGTGTGGCACCTCCTTTTCCTGTTCCTCTTTCAGAATCTGGGCCTGCTTGCTCTATCATTTGGCCCAGGGGACCATCCTCTCCTACCTTCTTCTTCTCTGTGATGGCAGGTTGTGTGTGGTGGGGTGTTGGATCAGAGGGGGCCAGGAAGGGGCTGTCCCCCCAAAAAAGTAATGGCACAGCATCTTGGAGTGTCCTGACAGGACTACACACTTGAAAACAACCTATTGGTTTGGAATGCTATGGTGTCCAGAGGGTCCCCATAGGCCAACCCAGCTAGGCCAAGATCCCTCTGGGACTGAAGCACAATGGTATCAGGGATATCACCTTGTTGCCTTGACTCGCAGCCCAGTTTTCATTCCTTTTATCTGGGCCTGAGTTTCAGAGGGGAGGGGTTACTATCAGGAGTCTTTCCCCCCCTTCCTGGGGCTCTCCACTGCTGCATTGTGTGAAATGCAATGGAGAATCCTTGAACCTTTCTGGACTGTCCTGAAATAGTGTTGACACTTGTGATTCATTCTCTTCCCACCTCCCACTATGAGACATCCAGGACTCTATGCAGGTGACCTGTCTTTGTTGCTCTAGTAACAGAAGCTATGCTGCTCCCAAGACTTGGCCCACCATCTCTTCCTTCTCACTGGATAGCCAGGATAATTTTCCTTAGCTGTTGTCAGGTGATTGTCAATATACCTAGATGATGCCTTTAACTTCTCCAGGCACTCTGCTCACATCCTTATGGAATTATTTTCCTGTCAGTTGTCCTCTCTATTGTCCTATCCAGCTGTTAGTGCCTGGCTGGACAGAGAAAAGCCCCTTAATTTTGGTGAACAAGGTGAAGCTGCCTATACAAGAGTGTTGCAACTTTAGCATTGCATTTTGGCAATGCTCAGAGGAGGCACTGATGGTGGGGGAGGCATCACAGCACTGAACATTTGATCAGCAGAGGGGGTCATCTTGCATGGGTGATGCTCTGCAAATGGTTTTCCTTTAGGAACACTGTCTGGCTCTCCTTTTGCCTGATGCCTTGCCCCCTGACAGCCACAGATTATTCTGAACTGTAACAATCTGTGATCTGAACTGTAATGACCTGACTTGTCTAAGGCCTGAGTACATCCGAATAGGCCTGATTTGGCTTGCAACTTGGCTGCCTCTGGTGCACAGCCCTGAGTGATGCTTTTGTTTTAGTTTTTGCCTTTTTAGTGATCATCCTCTAAAGGGACACATGGGATTTGTCCTTTTGTAAATATTCTTACATCACCATGTTTCGTTACTGGGTTTCATGATTGTTTTATGGAAATGGAAATAGATTGCCTTCAAGTCAATTCCGACTTAAGGTGACCCTATGAATAGGGTTTTCATGGTAAGCGATACTCAGAGATGGTTTACCGTTGCTTTTCTTTGAGGATGAGAGGCAGTGACTGGCCCAAGGTCATGCAGTGAGCTTCATGGCCACGCAGTGAGCTTCATGGCTGTGCGGAGATTTGAACCCTGGTCTCCTGGGGTCATAGTCCAACACTCTAACCGCAAAATGGAACATTTTCTTTTTATGCTGTAAGTTAGTTTGGGACACACTTCTATTTGTGAAAAGCAACAAATAAATATAATAAATAATAGGACTGTGCACCAGATTCGCCTGAGGCCTGAGCCAAATCAGGCCCATTTTGACATTTTTGGGCCTTGGCTGAGTTATGTTCAGACAGCCACATATCACTACAGGTTGAATTGGATGACCCAGAGTGACCCAGGGCTGTCAGGGGGCAAAGCACCAAGCAGGAAGAAGAGGCAGCTGCAGCTCCCCTTCCTGCCTGAGTGCTGTTCCACTCATCAGCTGTTGAGCTGAGGGAACGATTCTGGGGAGTACATGTGTGTGTGTTTTGCAAAGGGCTTTCCTGCAGGAAACCTCTTGCAAACCAGCATTGTGCACGATTGCTCCCTCCACTCAACAACAAAGCAAAATTGATCCCACTCTCATTTTGGGGGAAAGGAGACACAATGTCTTCTTCTGCCGCCCTCCACCCAACAGAATGTTTAATTAGAGGGTTTTTTTAACCCTAATTAAATATTAGCCCTACCCTTGAACTTATTAGGAGTGCTTCTGAGCCAGGATTGACCCAGGGCTGGTCGGCCTGAACTCCTCCCCACCCTACTTGGAGCCACAAGGTGGATCGTGGGGTCTGTGCACAGCCTGATCAATAATAAGACCATATAATTGTTCCCCTCCTTGGAGAAGTCATCAAAATGCCTGCTAGAAAGGGCATTATTTGCTGATGCACACATCTGAGAGGAAGCTACATTAAAAACAAAATCAGACATTATTATCAATATATCAAGATTAAGATTAGTCACTTGTTACTTGAAGGTCTCCAAGTGACATATAACAGTATTAAAAGCCAAAATAAATATACATAAAACAAAATGATAAAGCAACAACTACCCCCATACAGCCATAGAAAGCTCTGGCAGCCCACTAATACAAACAACATTATCTTAGTCCATCAAATGCCTGGGAAAGGAAATAAGTCTTTACTTGGTGCCAAAATGATGTCAATCAGGGTGCCAGGAGGACTTCACTGGCGAACAGATCCCATAGAAGGGGAGCCACAACTGAAAAGGCCATATCCCTTGTCACCATCCTCTGAGCCTCCCTGGGAAGGGACCTGGAGAAGGGCTTCAGAAGAAGAGCTAAGGGTAGAGGTAGATTCATATCAGGAGAGGCATTCCAGAAGATATTGCAGTCCTGAGCCATAAAGAGCTTTATAGGTCAAAGCCAGCCCTTTGATTTGGGCTTGGAAGCATACAGGCAGCCAGTGTAACTGGAACACAATTGATGTTATATGATCTGTTTGCCTTGAACCCATCAACAGTCGGGCAACCGCATTCTGCACTAATTGAAGCTTCTGAACCATTTTCAAAGGCAGCCCCATGTAAAGTGCTTTGTAATAATCCAACCTTGAGGTTACCAAAGCATAAATTACTTAACTAGGTTATCCCTATCAAAAACATTTTTAAAATAAAACATTTTTAAAATCATCTTTTGAAAAAATCTTTAAAAGCATGTCAAAAAGCAATTCAGAATAGACACAGACTGGGATAAAGTCTCAACTTAAAAGGTTTGTTGAAAGAGGAAGGTCTTCAGTGGGTCTTGAAAAGATAACAGAGATGGTGCCTGTCTAATATTTAAGGGGAGGGAATTCCAATGGGTAGGTGCCACAACACTAAAGATCTACTTCCTATGTTGTGTGGAATGGACCTCCTGATAAGATGGTATCTGCAGGAGGCCCTCACCTAGGGCCTAGATATATCGACTACGTATATAAAGGGTAAGACGATCTTTCAGGTATACTGGTCCCAAGCTGCATAGGGCTTTATATACCAAAACCAGAACCTTGAACTTGGCCTGGCAGCTAATGGCAGTTGGACCACCAGCCTAAGCTGTTGGAAGGTACTCCATGCCACTGAGGCTATCTGTGCCTCAAACAACAACAATGAATCCAGGAGAACCCCCGAACTACAAATCTGTTCCTTTAGAGGAAATGTAATCCCATCTAGAGCAGGCCTCACACCATTCAGCTGGTCAGAGAATCACCCACCAATAGCATCTCAGTCTTGTCTGGATTAAGCTTCAGTTTATTGGCCCTCATCTAGTCCATTATTGCAACCAAGCACTAAATTCAGCACATCCACTGCCTTACCTTGCAGAAGATGAAAAAGAGAAATAGAGCTGCATGTCATCAACATACTGATGACAATAAGGTTGCCAGGTTCAGGGCCTGATCCTGATCCTGTATCTTTAGGAGAAGAGAAAGTCAGCCAAGTGCAGGTGTTCTTGCAACACTGTAATGGGAAAAACCACGAGATGGAATTCTCCCTTCCCCCTGCACAACATTTAAAGACACAGAAGACCTCTTGGTTGCCAGGCCCAGCCTCCATGAGGTCTTCTGTATCTTTAAAAGTTGTGCAGGGGGAAGGGAGAATTCCACCTTGTGGTTTTTCCCATTACAGTGTTGCAAGAACACTTGCACTTGGCTGACTTGCTCTTCTTCTAAAGATACAGGATCAGGATCAGGCCCTGAACCTGGCAACCCTAGATGACAATGCATTCCAAAACGCCGTATGACCCCACTCAGTGGTTTCACATAGATGTTAAACAATATGGAGAACAGAACTGATCCTACAGGATCCCATACTGGAGAACTCATGGAGCTGAGCTATGCTCCCCAAGAACCACCTTCTGGAGCTGGCCAAGTAAGAATGGAAACACCACAATGTGATGCCCCCTTCCATTTCTATGAGTCCCCTTCAAGCCTCTGATTTGGAACCCTGCACCTGCAGCCTAAGAGAGGCTTGTGTTTTTAGTTGAGTCTGAGAAAAGGCTGGGAACTGGATACACACAGAGAGGTGCACCATGCTGCACCATGGCTTTAGAATGCCTCCTGTAAACCTGATGGCAAAGCAAGATCTATTAGATTGCTACTGCTTTGACCCCTCTGTATTAAGCTCAGGTTGGAATGTGTGTAAATAAAAAACATATTTTCTAAAAGACACCACAGTCTCTGCTGACCTTCTTTCCAAGGAAAGCAAACATGTTCTTCTTAGGGCTGGTGTAAAATAAGTAAATTCGTAACAATAATTCTACAATGATCATCTTATACATTCAGCAGCACTATCTAGATTTTGACTTTGGAAAATACAGGCATACCCCACTTAAAGTAGCTTCATTTAAAGTAGCCTCACTATAAAGTACATGCTCTATACTCCACCATACCCCGCTTAAAGTACGTGCGCTTCGCAATAATGGACACTTTATTGGCATGACGCCGCTGCTATCTAGTGGTGATTGCGTGCAGTACAAGTGAAGATAATTGCTTCACTTTAAGTACATTTTCACTTAAAGTACACTCTCCGGTCCCATTGCGTACATTAAAGCGGGGTATGCCTGTATACCAGTTAATTATATAGCAGGTGATGTGAAAACATTAGTTTTGGGGGGGGGGCATTGGAACAGTGCTTGCCAGGTTCTTTAGCCGACAAGGCGAGACCTTCGCAGCCAAGATGCCTGGGGCAGTGGTGTCAACATGGCCAGGTAGGTTTGTCCCCCTCCCTATAAGCTGTAGAAGTTGGCTGTCACTGGACTAGAAGGGGAAAATATTGAGAAAAAATATACTGGTGAAACACTTTGTTGGAAGATTCAGGACAGACTGTTGGAAGATTCAGAACAGACAAAAGGAAGTACCTCTTTACTCAGCGCATAGTTAAACTATGGAATTTGCTCCCACAAGACACAGTAATGGCCACTGTATGGCTTTAAAAGAAGATTAGACAAATTCATGGAGGACAGGGCTATCAATGGCTACTAGCCATGATAGCTGTGCTCTGCCACCCTAGTCAGAGGCAGCATGCTTCTGAAAACCAGTTGCCGGAAGCCTCAGGAGGGGAGAGTGTTCTTGCACTCAGGTCCTGCTTGCAGGCTTCCCCGAGGCACCTGGTTGACCACTGTGAGAACAGGATGCTGGACTAGATGGGCCACTGGCCTGATCCAGCAAGCTCTTCTTATGTTCTTATGTAACCCTGGGCAAGGGCCGGGACCCCTGGAGAGCTCTTACTGCTTGGAGATAGGGGTGGCATGCAACAATATCAGTCGATGGTATTGAAAGCTGCTGAAAGATCAAGGAGTATCAACAGAGTCACACTCCCTGTGTCTCTCTTCTGACACAGGTCATGGTATAGGGACAAGAAAGCACTCAAAATGCACATCACTCGGATTGTCAGCATGAACAGTAGAGTCCAAATTCTGGTGGATGGAAGCAATTTTATCCTCAAATTGCTTAGCAAACATGTCACAGTGGGCTTTAGATTACTCTACCATCTCCCTAGGGCCAGTATGTAATAAGCCCCTAGCCACTGTAAACAGCTCTGCAGGACAGCAAGCTGAGGATTAGTATGTTTTCTTTGCCACCTTCACTCCCACTCAGTAGGCTTGAACATGAGCACATATCAGTGTTCAATTACATTCATTGAGAGTTTTTCTCTAACTACGCTCAAGCCATCTCCCTTCTTGCTTCATTGCTTCCAGGTATATCATGGAGCTTTCTGAGCTCTGCCAGTTGGGAAAGGACACTCAGGTGCAATTGTGTCAATCGCCCGGGTCATCTCTGTATTCCACAGATCAGGGATTTGACAGAAGAGCTGGCCATGCCAACTGGAAAACATCCCAGAGCCCTCTGAAAACCAATAGGATCCATTAGTCTCTGGGGGCGGACTACCCCTGCAGAAGGAAAAGGCTATTGTAAATCTAAATTTTTTACTAAATTATGAAGCATTATATGTATTCCAGGTTTGCCTAGACCGAATTCATGCATTCATGTATGTAATTTGATTTCATTTTACTTCATCAGTCAACACAATTACTTACTACTGAATATGCAAATTGATTTCATTAAAAGGGTCATGCTGATTGGCTTTTTGAAAGTCATACCTGTGATGTTTGACCTTTGATTGCTCATTCACATATGTAAGTCATTACCTGATGCCACAGGTGTAGAAGGTGGTTGTTGTTTTTTAGGCCCTAGCAAGGAAAGAATTAGATTTCTAAGTGCCCACTTGAATTACATTTATTGATTGCCTCAAAGAAACTCTTTGCCTCATCATTTTACATTTGTAAAATGGATAAATTGTTTTCCAGAATATCTGAAGGGACATGAGACCTCCACCTTGCTGAAGGATCTGGTCAGTGCCTGGATGGGTGAACACCATGGAACTTAATGTGCACCACCTTGGGGTCCATGATAGAAGAAATGTGGATATAAGTGTAATTAAATGAAATAAAAAGGAGCATAAGAAGCTGCCATATACTGAGTCAGACCATTGGCCCATCTAGCTCAGTACTGTCTATACTGACTGGCAGCAGCTCTTCAGGGTTTCAGGCAGGAGTCTGTCCCAGCCCCACCTGGAGATGCTGGGAATTCAACTTGGGACCTTCTGCATGCAAGGTAGCTGCTGTACTACTGAGCTACTGCCCTTCCTCTGGTATATGTGACTTAACATGTAAGCTGTATCTGTACTCACCTTGTTGAGTTATGCACTTACAGTTCTTCTTTTATGTTTGCAACAGAGCTGGAGTCTTAAATTGCAAAAATATAGTTTGTGTTGGCCTAATTAGCATTATGTGTGTATTACAAACTGGAGAATCTATCGTCCTCCAGATGTTGCTGGACTTCAGCTGCCATAATTCTTTACTATGCTGACTGGGGATGATGAAGTTGGAGTCCATGCTGGTTTCCCCCACAAATCTCAAAGCCATGTTATTTCCTGCCCCACACATTTTTCCATGATATATTTGATTTTAAGAGAGGCTCTTGCAGACATTTCTGTCAACCTCCCATTCTTTGGCCAATCCGCTTTATGCACCACTCAGCCAATCTCAATTCAAAAGTATTGCTAGGGCCAGAAGGACCCATCCATCTGTCCACAGACAAAAAACCATGTGATAATAAATTTCTATGTTCATGGACCTACTGGCTCTTAGCCCTGGTTGTCCCTCCCTTCTTTTGTGATGATAGCAATCTAGCTATAGAATCTAATCTTAGCAGGAAGACCCCAGTGCCAATCCATTTGTTCTGACCATGCTCAGAACTGTTTCTTTGAAGGCCATACCTACACAGCCAGGCTCCAAGGTTGTGTTTATTCCCGGCTGTTTGCTTATTTTTGTTTCACAGCCTTTCGGGTGAGTGACCACCACTATATACACTGACTCTCTTGTTTGTAAAATACTTATACTGTTTTTCTTTTATGGATGGGGATACTGGGAGCACTTGAATTATTATTTTTTAAAAATGTGTTTGCTAGCTTGCAGTAGTAAGATCTTATGCTAAGAGGAAGTGGGGCGCTTTCCTCAAAGCATGCTGGGACATGTATTTCTTTTTGGCCAGCAATGGATGTTGTGAAATAACCTTATTAAATACAAAGACTGATTCTTCTTTGGAGAGAAAGGTACACTCTGTGCATGTTCATGCCATTTATTTCTGAGGTTCATGATTCCTAATCATGCCTGCACATTTTCCTTCCCAGTATGAACCTTGTCTTTATACTTTTTTTTTAAAGTCAGCCAGAAGATCTGGAGACCTAATTTCAAATTTCTCTTCACTATCACAGACTCATTGTACGGTATTTGGTATATTACCCTGGTACACTTTCAATCAAAGGGGTAGCCAATAGCCATTGCTTACAGAAGAAACAAAACAATAGTCCAGCAGCACTTTAAATGCTAGCAAATGCATTATTACATATGCCTTCATGGATGGCCAAGAGTAATGCATCTGATGAAGTGGACTGTAGCTCAAGAAATCATATGACATAATAAATTTGTTAGTCTTTAATGTGCTAGTAGTTTTCTTTTTTATTGTTTTCCTAAAAATGCAATCTACTTTACAGGCTTGTTGTGAGGATAAAAATCTATAAAACACTTTGGCAAATTTAAAATGCTATTACAAAAAGTAGGATGGGGTAGGGGATGGTTCACATGAGAACCCAATGTGCAGAACCCAGTGTACACAACCCTATTTGCAGACCCCACCCAGAGAAGCCTGTCCCAGTGGATAGCCACACACTGGGTTTGCTGAGAACCTACATGTAAAATCCAACGTTTGCAGGTCTAAATATTCTGGCTGTGTTGCATTTTTAATAGGATTTAGGTTTTTTAATGATTCCAAACCTGGCCACACAGACACACACACCTCTCCCCCACATTTCACCTTTCCTCCAAGAAGTTCAAGGTGGCATTCATGGCTCTCCTTTTCCTCATGTTATCCTCACAACAACCCTGTGAGGTAGGTTAGGCTGAGAGACAGTTACTGGCCCAAGGTCACACAGTGAAATTTGTGGCTGAGTGGTGATTTTAACCCCAATCTCCCAGGTCCTGGCCCACTTAATATCCTTCCACCTAATTTACATTCTGGAAAGAATATGTTGAAGTGAATAAGTTGGTGGAGGGGGAACTATATTTTCCTGTAAGTTTGGAAAGTTATGGGGAGCCTTGTTAACTATCCTTTCTTTAAGACTAATCAATTCAGGCTGCAATGCTGTACATACTTATCAGGGAGCAACCCCATGGAATGCAATGGCGCTTACCTCATAGTAATGTACAGTTTCTTTGGCACAAACCTACAATAGAAACTGTGAGAGCAATTCTGAACCAAGGTTAGGGATGGGGTTCGCTGCCTAGTTCTGATCCGCTTGTATTCCGATAGTTCGTCATTTGATCCTGATCTGCCCTTATTTGGGTCCCACTTGCTTTGGTACTTGCTGATTTGATCCACTGCTTTTTTTGTGTGAATAAAAGTGTAATTTTAAATGTAAATGCTTATGTAACTGATCACGGTATTCCATGTGCCCCCCCCATTTATCATACCTACATACTGTTACGAATAGAGGAAATTATGAAGATAATTATGTAAAAATTGGGGATTTTTTTTAAAAAAATCTGTGCTGATTACAACTGCGACCTGCCACAAAAAAATCTGTGCCAATTACAGCTGCGGCCCACAGCAAGAAATAAGAGCTTGTCTGAAAATATAGTGGACTGTCGAATTCAGTCAGAATCTGTTACTAAGTCCAATTTAGCAGATATTCTCCCCCCTCTCTAACCAAGGTAAGACGGTTAAGTGCTTAGCAGAGCTTGAAAGATTACTTTTAAAAATTAATAAATTACAGTTACAATTACATGGCCAAAAAGTAGTTATTACTGTTACAATTACAATTGCTCTGAAAGTAACTGATTACTTTGCCTTTTCTCAAAAGTAATCACTACAATTACATTTCAGTTACTTTTTAAAAAAATTGCCTACAAGGTGCTGGCCTTGGCTGCTGCACATTTAAGTAGCCTAAAACAACATTAAAAATAAACACACATAGAGAGGTAGTAGAATAATTCTTTTTATCCATAAGATAGCAATGGTGGTCTCTCCACTGGTAAAAAGGTGGGGAGGGAGGCAGAGGCTACTACTCAGATCTTTGCACATCAATAACTCCCCCCCCCCCCAGCCAGCATGATCTCTCTCACTTAACCACCTCCCGGACTCTGCCCTGCCACCAACTAGGGGACACTCACCCAAGCAAACATTTTCCCGAGATGCAAAAAAGTTAAAATACTGCAAATGCAGCACAGTAGCCAGAGAGGGTGGTGGAGGCCACTTTGTGTGCCAAGTGCAAACACAGTACAGACACAGACACACAGACACACAGACACACAGACATCTTTCACCTCCACAGTTCTTTATCTCCATTCTGCTGCTGCCTCCTTCTCCTCCTTTGGATAATTTTCTTGCCCTCTGGCTCCTTTCTCCCTCCACTCCATTCTTCTCCACCACCATCCATTGTTTTCTCCACTCCACCCGTCTCGCTCTCCACCTCCTCCCTCATTGCCTCCTACTCACCCACAGAGCATGAGGGAAGAGCAATGCTGCACAGAAGCCCAGTTTGAGTCGCATGATTTTCATCCACAAATCAGAAGAGCAGAAGACTTCCCTTGCTTCCCTCCCCCCCCCAAGTAATGCCCCAAAGTAATGCTGGAAACATTACAATTACCCCACAAAAGTAAAATTACTCCAAGTTCTATTACAATCAAAATGTAAAGGAATTACCCACTTGTTCCTCAAAAAAGTAATGAATTACAAGTAATTTGTTACTTGTAACAAATTACTTCCAAAGTCTGGTGCTTAGTATTAATAAAACTGCAATGGTCCACTGTTTCTTTGCAAAGGAGGAGGATCAGAAGAGAATCAGAACAGGCGGGTTCACACAACGTTTCTCCCAGCAGATAAGCAACTATGACAACAGGGTCCCCTTCTAAACCAAAGTAAGACACTTTTAAGTTTAGTTAGGTGGTTGTAAAACTGCAGTGCTTAAATGTCCATAGTATCTTTGCATATACTAGTAAAAATAACACAAAAATGTGTTATATTAGGGAAAATTGCTTTGCATAAATGTGTATATTTGCCAAGATTACATACAAATGTGTACATGACAAGAATTTTGCACTAAGACACTAATGAATTTTCATGAGGATGCTTTTAAAAAAGTGATGTGGAAATGTGGAGAAGTAAATTTCAGGCTGGAAAAATGAGAAATTGAGAAAAACAGAAATTGATAGATTTGTCCATAACTAGGAATGTCATCCATGGGTTTAGAGTAAGTCAATTTGAAAGGTAAGTCAATGTTAAATGTAGCATTATGGCTGAAGTATAGAAAATGCACAGAAAGTGTCCTTCAAGATCTAGATGATAGAGAACCCCTTAAAGGGTCCTGGCCCCAAGCATTTTGGGCCCTTGAAAACTGATAAAGGAGAAATGGATTTCTTTCCCTTAGTCACATACAGCAGGCATTAAAAGCAGGCCTGCATGTACGGAAAGCAGAAAAAAGGGTTAAGCTCACTTTGTTGCAAATTCCTTAACATCTTTCCGTGCCAAAAATGGCTAAAGCATGACCAGAGATCATTAATCTGGTATTGTTTTACTGTTTGATCTTGGAAAATGATGTTTCTGATCTTGCATACTATAGAGCCTGCATCCCTTCTGCGTTTGATAGAGTGGCTGGCTCATGTTTGCCCTTTTCCCTTTTCTGTGTTCCCTAATCATTCTTTATATTTTGTGGGTTTTTTAGTTATAATATGGTGATTTAAAATTAATCTTTCCTTATAGCAAGGTAGTAAGCGGAATTTCACATGGAACTTCCAGTCACTCTATGTGAACCAAAACTTGGCTTTGAAATCATGGCTTCACCCAAGGAACATGCCGTTATGTCCTAGAGGTGTTCCTTGACCAGCATGAATGACCAGGAACCATGAAAGAATGGAATGTAGGGTAAAGATGGCTCTCAGAACAGTAAAAGATCATCCATATCTATGACAGTAGAATAGGGATAATATCAGTCAAGTGGACAGATTGGCATTAATCTGAGAAGTCATGAACAATGGGATGGGAGGTATCTGTTTGATTATGAATATCCATGAATTCCTTTTAATAAAGCTATCTGGTTGGTTGGAAATATTTCAAGAGGGAAGAAACTGTTGTGTTACATAGGGAAAAACTTGGGGGATTGGTTAAATCATTGTCACATGCTGTAACTGTACCCTATAAAAGATCTGTGCACACCATACTTCTTTACAGTCCCTCTTCAATTTCTGGAGAACTGTCCTTGGATATGCTTGTAAGATAATAAAGGCCTACCTTTTTGCTTTAAGCCTGTGTCTTTAATTTACTTAAAGGACCCCCAGCAAAGATCCCACAGTAGAAAATAAAAATTTCTCCATCATAGACATGTTTTCTTCCCCATTCCAAATGGGCAGCTGATAGGTGTGCAAGGTGTATAGAAGGGCCCATTATTGTGTTATGTGCATTGTGGAGTTTGAAAGTACACCAACAATACTGTTTAGAAAGTTTTATGTGGATATGTCCTTCGGAAAAACTGCTCACATGACACAATGTTTTCTGAAGTATAGGAGGCTTATGAAATCAGTATACCTATTAAATTGAACAAACAGAAAACTGACTTTGCTGCTTATAGAAACCAAATATTATCTGTGTGGATCATTTAAAATGCAAATATTGTCTCCTCTCTTTCTTTTTTTAAGTAGGCTTTTGCTATCACTAAATTATAATAAATTGACTGCAGTCCTATACATGTCTAATCAGATGTAAGACTCATTGAGTTCAATGAGAGTGGAACCTAGATAAGCAAGTATTTGATTGCAGCCTGAATGTTTGCTGTAGCAGTACTTGGGATATCTCTGAAATAAAGTAAAATAGTTTTACTGCTATGGTGCAGAATCAGAGGCACAATTTAAAATCATGTAAATTCAGGATAGAATTATCAGCTTATATATACCACAACAAATATAGAATTGTTGTTCATTTGTTATATTGAATTTATTTATTTATTTTGTATACCACTTTATATTTCAACAAATCTCTAAGCAGTTTACATATCTCCACAAAAATCTGATATTGAAACAATTCAATACAAACGTCACATTTGATACTATTGCTACTGCTAACAATAATAATTATAATACATTTAACATTTTAAGCAACAATAAATATATCAGAACAATGTACATCAAACACAAAAGTAAAATCTCCTATGTTATATTTACCTAACAATGTTATTGCTCTGGAGGGGCAGACCTTATCTCTATGAAAATATGTAGGGGGAGGAGCAATCTGGGGACATGGCCTCCAAATTATTTTGGTGAATATTCTAACAGTATGGAGACCTTCTCCTGCCCTGGTGAAGCAATGAGGACAGAGAGGGACAGTAAGAGGGGGAAAGCGATGGTTTAAAACAGGAGGGTCTGAATTGATTGGGAAGTAAAGAATACTGAGGGGTTTTTTTAGTTTCAACAAGCAGAACTAGCAGAGGCAGTTACTTCAGTAGAACTTCAGTGTTCCTCCATCCCTGCTTTGCTCAAACCCATCCCGTTGTTTAAAACCAACACTTTTTTCATCTCATGTTCCTCTATCACCACTTTACTCAAACTTCTCCCATTGTTTAAAATGGGGTATGTGCAAAGGGGGGCTTTAGAATAGGAGGGGGAAGAGGCACAGAAATGGAGGTGGTCTGTGTGCAAAGGGGAGTTGAGAAAAGGAGAGGGAGAAAAGGGTTGAAGGTGAAAACTGGATATGTGTGCAAAGAGGGAACTACAGAATAGGAGGGGGGAGGAGGCATGGAAATGGAGGTGTTCTGTGTGCAAGGGGGAAGTGAGAAAAAGAGGGTGGAGAGAAGAAAAAGGGGTGAAGGTGAAAATTGGGGCAAAGGTGGATTTGCAAAAAAGGAGGGAGGCAGTGGCATGGGAATGGGGTGAAGATGAAAATGGATATTTATTTATTTATTTATTTATTATTATTTGATTTATATCCCGCCCTTCCTCCCAGCAGGAGCCCAGGGCGGATACAAAAGGGGCTGAAAATAGTGGTGGCTACATAATTGGGCAGAAGGTGAAAAGGATGCTTAGTAATTGCAATGTGTGGGAGGAAGTAGAGGTTACTATGTGGGTGGTCTGTGTACAAGGGGGATTGCAGAAAAGGAGGGGGAGGAGCCATGGACATAGGGGTGAAAGTGAAAATGGGTGCAAAGTGGGGCTGCAGAAGAGAAGACATAAATGGCTTCAGAAATAGGGTTGGGAAAGTGAAAAGAGAGATAAGTAGTTGCATGGGTAGGAAGGGGAAGCTGTAGGGGCTACCATGATGGGAGTGGCAGGGGTAGGTGAGTAGAGTGAGCAGGGGTGCAGTCCCTAGTAAACAAAAAAACCCCACACAATTAAATCATTAAAAAATACATCAACAATATCAAAATGCAACATAATTACAGTTTGGTTTCAAACACAAGTCCCAGATCCTATCACTTTGCTAGTGAGTATATCCTTTCTCATAGCAGATTCATATAAAGACCAATCAATTTTATGATGACACCATATTTTGTTACTGGTATTGGGTTAGCATCAACGAAGGGGAGAACAGCTCCTACTGTCTGCTTTATTTTATGGCTACATTTCTCATTCAGGCACTGTTAAAGAAATGCCTTTAACAAGATCTCATCCGCCCCGCAATGGTTTATTTTGCCATTTTGTTAATGATGATGATCTCAAGGCTCATTTGCTCACCATAATTGACTTTGCCTGCAATGGTTAAATAAATAAATAAAGAGTTGTTTTATTCCTATGCATTAGTAAAAGGAATCCCTAAAATTTATCTAATTTTCTTCTTAATTTAAGGTGCACTTATTAGTATTTTCCAATAAATATGCAATCTAGCTATCAGCCTGCTCCAAGTCAAGCTTCGAGCCTCCACACTGGGTGCTAATTGTGGGGTGGAGCATGCCCCAGGCAGCGACAGGAGGGAGGAGCTAGAATCCTCCCATTCCATGGCCCAGCTCTCGCGAGATCACCCAAAATCCTGGGCAGTCTCGCGAGAGCAGCCAAGGGGTGGAGCCAGACCCGGGCGTTTGAAGGTCCCAGTCTCCTGTGAGCCGGCCTCTTTCTTTGTGTGCTGGCTTTGGAGGAAGGACATTGCTGGATCAGACTGTTGGAGAGCCACATGGAGAGCAAGGTCAGTATGTAAAGGGCTTTATGGCAGCCGCTCCATGGCTTCTTCCCTCCAGGAGCCAGCACCCAGTGATGGGCTCTGGACAGTCAGAAGGCGAGGTGGGGGTTGTTATTGAACTTCATCCTGAACCTGGGGATTGGGCCGCCACCACATACCCCGGATGGGCTCTTTCCTTGGAGCACTGGGGGGGGGAGAGAAGCAACCCAGCACCTAACCCCCCTCCTTTTAGGCAGCCACCCTATGTATACACCCTATGTATAGATCAAAAATATGAAAATGAGGTTCCTAAATTGTCCCAATGGGTGAGAGGGTGGTGACCAGACAGGACCTGGGAGGCTAAAATCTGTATGGAAAGATTTCTTTTAAATACATCAGTAGAAGACCAGTGAACACATTTCAGCATATGAAAGATACAATCATAATAGTAATAACCAGAAATCATCAGCACATTGTACATGCGTGAATCTTGGGGAAGGGAGAGATAAGGAATAGTATATTCAAATAATGATTACATGGAAAACAAGATAAACAATGAATGTGCAACTTAACTTTTAAAATTAAATCTACTCAGAAGACAATATGCAAGGTTAAAATTAACTATAACTTATTGCTGAATTCTACAATAGCCCATCTAAAGGCTTCCAGTTAAAGCTTGCTACATTATCCCAGCTGTCCCAGCTGCATGATCCCCTTCAGTTTCAGAAAGGAGCATAGCTATCAATCCAGAGCGAAATTCCAGGAATCAGGCTCCTGTGGTCTTAGGTGGATATTACTAGGGGCCAATCTAGTGTCCAGGATATGGGATTCAGCAAAACCCAAACGGAAAATTGATTTAGGTAAAAATTAAAGAAAAATGTTTAAAAATGAAATGGTGATGCCTGAACCCCAAGCAGGAATAAAATAATCAGAGCGGCATAAAAAGTATGTGGAAAACCTAACACAGTGCAAAAGTATTCCAAGCAGCAAGAATGGAATCTAAAAGCAAAGATTTCATCTCTATGTGTGCGTTCCAAAGAAGAGATAAATTACACCACAAAAAGTCATTTAAAATAGCTATTTTGTAAAAAAGAGATGAAGCTACGATGGAGTCCAGAGAAGAAAATGTAATTTTTCTCTGCTCCCCAACATCTCATAAACCTTTCCTGCTCACTGATTGGCTCATTTTTATTCCCTCTTGTTCTCAACTAAATTTGGTTCGGGGTTGGTAGATGACAGGTCACAGGATAAACACTTGTTTCTAGTGTGAGCCAGTGTCTAGACCCAAGTTTTCTTCCATTCCATTACTTCTGGGTTGATCACCTTCACCATACACACAGATTCACCCCAGAACAGAGGTCATTAACAATATGCAACCTATTTCCAGAACCTTGGGTTTTAGGTCTGCTTCTTAGAGCACCATTTTTCACCATAGAAATGTTTCTTCCATCATAACAATGGACAAGCAACAGCTTAGCCCAATATTGATTTACAATTGTATCAATGCTGTGATTCCGAAGATCTTAAAACCTGGGGAAACTTGCATGGTAGAATAGTCTTTCAGATAAAATGTTCCTAGGTCATGTATGTATTTTTAAGTCATTGCCAGCATTTTAAACTGTGCCCAGAAATGGATGGGTAGCCAGTGAACCTGCTGAGTCACATGCTTCTTATAACCAGAACTGGTCAATAATCTGACTGCAGCATTCAGAACCAACTGAAATTTCTGAATTATTTAAAGGCAACTTTGCATAGTCCAAACAAGATGTAATTAAGGCATGTATCACTGTGGCAAATTTTACATTTCCAGGAACTGATGTGGTTCAGTACATTTCCAGAAATGTGCACAAGTTCAGGGCAGAATCCAAGAACACATCCAAACTGTGAATATCTTCAAAGGGAGTGCATATCCTAAAACAAGTTGAACTCATGTTCCCTGTTCTGCTTTTCTACTGACCAGGAACACCTGTGTCTTCTCCGGATTAAGCTTCAGTTTGTGAGCCAAGATGTTACATGCCCTCGACCATCTAAAAATACTGTTGGACTACTCTGTGCAGATGCAATGGTGGCACAGACACATGAATTTTTCACAAGCGTCAGTGCCAAGGAATAGGCCTTCAAAATTCTTCTAATGTTTCATCATTCCCAATTTCTCAAAAAACCAGGGGGCTCATTTGGCTCTGCTGGACAAAAGCAGACACTCAAGAGCCATTGTATCAACTGCCAAGGCCATTTCCCCATCCAGAGTTTGACCAGGGCTTCAAAAGAATCACCAGCCAATGTGACAGGAAAATCCCAAAGAGCCATCAGGAAATCAATAACTTCTTCTACATATTTGTATGGAAATATGGAAAGACGTTGAAAAAATGTATGAAATTACATATAAGTATGTTCCTGATTGTATGAGCCTCCTAGGCCACATTCACACTATACATTGATGCCATTATTTTTCCACTATAAACAGTCATGGCTTCCCCCAAAGAATCCTGGGAAGTGTAGTTAGTGAAGGGTGCTGAGAGTTGTTAGGATACTCCTATTCTCACAGAGCTACAATTCCCCAAGTGGTTTAACAGTCAGCTTCCCAGAGAACCTGGGGAACTGTAGCTCTGGAAGGGGAATAGAGTTACTCTCAGTAACTCTCTGCACCCTTCACAAACTTCACTTCCCAGGATTCTTTGGGGGAAGCCATGACTGTTTAAAGTGGAATAGTAGTGGAATAAACGTATGGTTTGAATGTGGCCTTTGCAAATGGGAAGACCATACCACTAAATGACACCAGTTCTCTTATGAAGCTGGAGCATTCTTGAGAGGGGGAATTGTGTGACAAAACATACTTCCATTCCCTGGACCTGTCTGGAGAATAGAGTCATCCTGAATAATCCATAATTTGGCCACCCTTGTCCTAGAATATATAGTGGGTGATTGAAAGACATTGGGTAAAAGGAAATGGCACATCTCAACCACTATTACATAAGAGGCATGGGGCCTCCTGCTCAACAACAACAGCCGCTGCTGCATCTGCCTCCTCCTCCAGGCCCCTGAGCCTGAGCTGCTGCAGCTGCCACCCGACATGAACCACCACCAGCAACAGCAGCGGCAGCGGCAGCGGCAGCGGCAGCAGAAGCCTGAGGAGCAGCAGCTGAGCGAGCCTGAGGATGTGGAGATGGAGGCAAGCCCATCTGGACACTGGGGGAAGCCACTGCTACCCAGGAATCTATTACAGCCTTCTTTGAAGGATATGGACTGTTATTATACAATGATGGGACTTTACTGTATATGTGTTTCTCTCTCTCTTTTGCAGACTAGATTGATTTGAGATTTCAGCCTGTTTTGTGATATTTTCTGGTGTTATCTATTGATACTGTTGTAGTTTTTAAAAATTATTATTATGTTCTGAATTGTTTTTATTATATTGCTATGGAAGCCGCTTTGAGGTCACCTGGTGATGAAAAGCGGCAGACAAATACAGTAAATATTTTAAAATTGTTTTAAATTGTATTTTAAATTGTTTTAAAATACATGTTTTAAAAATTGTATATTTGTTTTTAATGTTTTTAGTTATTGTAAACTGCCCAGAGAGCTTCAGCTATGGGGTGGCATATAAGTAAATAAATAAAGAGGTTTTGAACCTAAATAAAAGATGATGGTGTCCTGGAACTATACAGGAGGGAATTGTAATAAATGTTATTCTCTGGGATCCTGTTGCATTTTACACAATTGACAGTTTCCTTCTAGGAATCACTGATGAAGGAAGACCATTTGTCAGCAATGGTAAGCACTGGGTAGATCATTTCTCTTTCAGCATACAGTATCTACAAGTATATACTTTAGTTATAGTATATCTATTACTAAACTTCATTCAGGTTTTCCAAAACGTTTTGTGAGATAGTGTATATTAAAGAACTAGCACATTTTGAAATAGTCTGCCCTTCCAGCAATATAGAAGAGAGAAGGGAGAGAAGATTGCTGGAAGAGTCTTGAAGTACTAGAGCCCAAATGGGACCTGTAAGCTTTTAAGATAAAGCTTTTTTAAAATTTAGCTCAAAGCTCTGTGGGATTTCTGCAAGGGGTTTTGAGCTTTATATCATCATGTACAAAACAGCTGTAGTAAATTGTCAAGCTCTGCCTTTGTGAAATGGCATGAAGCTATTAATTTTAAAGCAGAAATTGTTAATTTAAGGACCTCTCCCAAGCAGCTGCAGCGTATTTTCAAAGATAATTCAATATGAAATGCTCAAGGTTTTTTTATCATGAAAATTTCAAGCAACGTTAATTTCCATGCTACTGCATGGTGATTTATCAAACAAATACAGCAAATTATTTGGCCTCTATGGAGATGAGACCAAACTGTGAGGTATTTGACGAAATCATACTGTGGTACTCTTTTTCCTTTTTTTTTTTTTTTAAAAAAAAATGATGTTCCTCAAACTTCCCATATCAAATGACAAAACAGAAAGCAGCTTTCCCTTCTTAAAATCTGGTTTGGTATTCATTTACAAACAGAAAAAGGTAGCTCAAATTAGCATGAAGGAGGTCACACACTAAACTGTGTTAGATCCAAACCCAACACGCAAGCTGTCCTGTTACCCCAGCTTACTTATTACACCCCGGGAGAGTGCGGAGCTGAGTAATAAATGAACCCACTATCAGAGATCAAACAACACAAAACAAAGCCTTTGCAAAGGGGACCCAATACTTACAAGCCAAAGCAGGTGAGCATGGGAACCGCGTTTATTGATAGATGGGGGTTTATATAGGCTTACCTCGAAGTTTACAGTATCATGTTCACGTCATAAAACATAAAGAAACAATTGCTAACTGCCATAGCTTTAGGACATATGTGAGAAACAAAAGGGGTACAGGAGAAGAACAAAGTGGAAACATTGCACTGTCAACTTGTCTACATATTTCACATGTCCTTGAGATAAGCACTATGCAGGAACGGACAAAGGCGTATGGGAAGAGGAGGTTCAGTTGCAACCGGGCGCCCTCTAACTCAAACACAGACATGGTATCATTATGTCTTGCATATCAAAAGGGAGGGATACAACTCGAGAGCTATGAGGGACAATAAAGCAGTCTTTAAACACAGACATTTCTGTGTGAAACATTTTGACAGCAATAAGCAAAGCCATAAGCATATATACGATATGAAATGCATAGTAGGGGAGTCTCCAGCGTAATCCGGCTTTTATTATATGAGCCACTGGAACGTCGGTAAGGGTCAGGTCACAAGGAAATAAATCTACGTTTTATACCGAAAGTCAGATAAATGCCACTTTGGTTCTATTTCTCATGAAGCCTAAGCTGGTTTAGGTAAGACCAGTGAATTATAGTTTTATTAACACTGGGGTTTCAATTTAAACACAACACTGGCACTGGGGGTTTCAATTCAAACACAACAATCCCCCCTTTCAGCCCTGAGAGACTAGCTAGTCTCTCAGGTAGCTGTATCACCTTGCTTGGGTTGCCAAATCGGCCTTAAAGCCATTTCCATGTAAGTTGGTTGCGGTTTTCGGAAAATGACAGTGTGAGCTTGTTTATACAGACTGAGGCCAATTGCATCAAATTTGGAATAGCAGATTGAGGCTTTCGGGAAAATGAAGAAATCAGCCTATGCAGGCAGGCGGAAGCAAGCTGGATTAAATTTGGGATGCATTGTATACAGCAACAAACAGCTATTAATAATACTATAACTATTACAACATAAAACACAATCTTGCGTCAGTCTGCTCAACTTCCTTTTCAGTACATCGACCAAGGAACTGTCAAGTATGACTGGGCCTTTTGATACTACTAGAATGGCCCGTTTGCTTGGTTTTGGTCCCTAAAACTAAACTCAGAGACCTATAGAGATTAACTGAATAACATTAGAAATACATTGCAAGTAACAACATCCAGTATTAATAATAATAATAAAAAAAACTTATTACTATAATCACATAAAACAATATCTTCTGCCAGCTAGACCAAAATTCACAGAGCCACCAAGGGCCAGCAGGCATTTGGCGACCCATTAAGCCTCATAGGAAAAGAACAAGTCAGTGACCTGAGGAAAATGAAATGCAACAAATGCTACCATCTCAACAGTAATATTACCTTACCCACTGTTTTATGTCCCATTCTTCAAAGTCCAATTGCCATTTTCAAGTGGGTATATCACATGTATTGGTCATACAGACCTCACCTCTTACTAAACCGCTTATCACCCAGCCCTCCTCTGCCTCCTTTAAGCTGTAGCAGGAAGCAAAGGAGACTGTACTCCTTAAGTGACAAAGGGAACTCCCACTTATCCATGTGGTGAAGTGTGTGTTCCTTGTTTTGGTTGTCCCTGTCTTCTGTAAAATCCAGGCCAGTGGGGGGGGTCTCAATATAAGAAGACCCCCTATGTCTGTATATATTTTCTGATATGTGTGTTTCTAGTCAAGAAAAAAGGAAAACTAATGCTATTTCTAACGAGCAATGGGATTCCCTGTGGATGGGGGTGTATCCGCCAAGGATTAAGATAACATTTATGCGACAGCGTTTAACTCTGCCCTTGTTTTTCTATGCACAAAACCTCTGGAACGCATTACCAGCCGTGGGGGTATGTGTGAGTTGGAGTGGAAGTTATAGCTCTTGGCTTTTGCACCTCCTAGATTCCACTTGAACCAAAACGGGGTTAGCCAAGCCGTACCACTCCCTCCTTTTATGTGAAAGGCAGATGTACACAGATGACCTTTCACATAGGCTCCAATACTGACTTCCAGGGTGTGACTGTGCCATACGAGATGAATACACATTACAAGGGTTAATTAGACAAAGATCAGAATTCAAATCACCACAATGGGGTGCATTATAAGTGTTAAACCTTCTTTGGCATCCTTATCCCAGCCAAACAGGGAATTCCAAATACATCCATGTTACTATATCTGTGAGTGCTTATCTATAATGTAAATGACTGTATGGCAATCATGTGCTATCTAGAGTGTACTTGCTTCTCCATTTGTTTAACTGCTTCTAATTGTTTCTGTACATAGGATGAGAAAGTAGTGTCTGAAGATTAGCTAGGTCATAACCTAATGTGATGGGTTTGAGGTGTTGAAACAAATCTGGATTAACTAATATTCTCTGGATGATCCATACATGGACTTTAAATGGAAAGTCACATCCTACCTTAATACCACAAAGGCATCTATTGAAATGTTAGCATAGGTTGTATATAGTACTTATCAATAACATCATAATCACAAAATATTCTAAGGCTCATACACCCATGTCCAGAATATACAATAGTTGAACTTAATTCATTTCTTAGCATGAAAAAGCCATAAGATACATTAATCATTTTGAGAGAAAAGCAATCTTGATGGAATTCCAAACTATCATCTTCCTAGATTCTTAAGTGTTGACATCCATTCACATTAATTGTTACCTATTCCTAGCCATTGTAATGACAGAGTGAGAAAATAAACAAATGGGTCAAAACTTCACATTGATGAACCTTACATCTGAAGTAGCCAAATTCAGTAAAACCCCTATTACAGAATCACTCAGAAGGATTTGAAAAGTAAAAACATCTAAAGAACAAAACAGCCATAACATATAAATTATGAAGGGAAAACAATAACAACAACACATTCTTAAAGGACAATGCATAAACAGTTACATTCAATATTACAATGGAAATATTACAAAGAAAGCAAGTAAATAAAACAAATAAACACACTGTGGGATGGCTTGCACAAAGTTCATCCTGTTCCTGTTCATGTTCAGTTACAGCTTCCACTGAACATGTGTGTCTTTTGCTGATGTTAGGCAGAGAAACTGAAATAATGAAAGAATCTTCATTTCCCCCCCCCTTTTCCCCCGAGTGACTGTATGAAAAGATTGCAAACTTGCACAAGGTGCCCGTTTCAGGTTGCTGGCCAATATAGGCCCGAAAATAGTTCTGTGGTTAGGTAGAATGAAGCAGGCCTCTATGCTGTTATTGCAGCAATACAGGAAAATAGCATGCCAGTTGCATATCGTGTTATGGTCCTGGAGCACTTCAAAGATCGAGTCCAAAATGTCTCAAAATAAAAAATCTTCTATGATACACACGCAAAAGGAAAATGTTCCTTGGGGAGAAAACACTTCAGTACAGGAAGGAAAATATAAAAATAAAACATCCATGGCCACAGATGAGACTTCTGATTAAAGTGGACAAAACCAAAATATTGTCTTTGCAGCAGACAGACAAAACACACAACAGTACAACATATTCTAAACTCCTGAGTTTCCCCATCCTCTGGCTATGTAGAGCCTTGCTCATGAAAAGCAGCCACGGAAAGCAGAGAAAAAGGATTTATACCTCTTGCTATGAATACAAAACAAAGAGATGTTAGTGGCACAAATAGATTAAGTTCTGTTCCAAATCAGCAGGGTGTTCCAATGGTGCTCATCCTGTATGCAGAGCAGTTGCTCTAAGTGCCCGTCAAGGAATAAATGCACTAACATGCGTTATAATTGCGAACATCATTTTAAAAGAAAAAAGTTCATTAGTAATAGTGTGATTTATATGCACAAGGTATGACAATGCATTTTCCTGTTGAAAGTCCTGGTCCATCTTCAGTCAAAGAGCAACTGGGGATGAGTTTCTGTTTTGGAAGCAAAGTAATATTGATTCCCAATGTGAATTCTAATATGAGGTAGACAATTACTGTGGCTGGAAGCTCTGCATTTTGGTCCCCTTTTGCTAATGAATTTACCTAGTCACAAGAGGGCATCTCATTAGGTTTAAACAGCAAGGTGGCCTCAGTTTTGCCTATCTAGGAAATGGGCAAATTATACATTTCACAGACAAATTTAAAACAATTACCTGGGATCGAGTACCTCAAGAAGAGGTTTTATTTTCCTTATGGAAGAAAGACCCTTCAGGAAGTTTTGTTGTTGACTTCCAAATATATATATATATTTTACTCAAGTTCAAAAGTTTCAACAGGTATAGGTTCTAATCCACAATCTACCAACAATGATGAATTCTACCCACAAGGCACTACATACAAATTTAGTTGGCACTTACAATTGCCTCCCTTTATATACAGGTAAATGGGTAGAGTAGTTTCAAAAGTAATTTTGTTATTTTTGCCCCTTTGGCCACTGACAGAAAAACTAACTGTGCCAGGCTTTTATCTACAAGCAACAGCCAAAGGTTCAGGTCTAATCTAAACAAAAGGAACTCTAGTATCTTAACAAAGGGGGGGGAAACCAATCTCTTTCCCTTTTCTGTGATTCTGGCTCAACATGCAGTAACAAAACAAACAAACAAACAAAAAAAGAACCACGTCAAAAGAAACGTAACATTTACAAGATAAGAAATAACTGACAAATAATGAAAAGCAAAACTTATTCTAGACAAAAATATCCCCCCCTCTGTGAACATCTGCTATTGGGATTAATGTCAAACGGCAAGGGCTGAACTAAGAAATTATATTTAATAAGTTACAATCACATAACAGACAGCACAATAATTAGGAAAACACAGCCAATCCGTCTTTATATAAAACATAGTAAACCATAGGGATCACGTTAGACTTAAAGCATAAAACTGCTGCAGAGAAAACTATCATCCCACTGTTTAAGCAGACTGGAGAAAACAATTTTAAGAAGCTTGAAAAGGAAGGGAGCTCCAAAGAAATAAAACGTTCCTCAATGGCAAGGACTGAGATAAGGAAGATATAAAACATTACATCAGGAAGGAAGATGCACACAAGTAATCTGTAGCAAGCAAGACAGACAAACACACACACACACACACACACACACAAAAAACCCCTTAATAATCTAAATTCATATCAAATAAGGAGGTAGGGAAGAAGGAGTTAACCCAGTACAGGAACAGAAGAGAAAGAAACCCAGACATTCTAAAAGGAATCGCTTAGTTCAAATCCTATACTTTCTATAAAAAAAAATGCTAAGAACTACTAAGAGAACAGGTGGGCAGCGCAGCTGATCCAAGCAGTTAAAAGAGGAAAAGGTAAAATCAGCATGATTTATGAACAACAGTAATGGAAGGAAAGTTCCCTTGAAAGCAAACCCACAGAAAAACTTTCATACATACACTCAAAACAAAAGGCTATCCGCATACAACCTCTCACTTGGGTACCCAACTCATACACATTTCTTTTATGCAAATCCTTCCTATTACCATTCTTACGTTCTTACTTCCCGGGAAAACACAAGCCTTACACACCTAGGAGTCTGACCCGTCCCTGGGCATCCAGGTACGGCTGGTCTCGCACAATCAATGGCGTTTCCTTAGTCAATAACCGTTTCTCTTTTTCTCTTTTTCTCCTTTTCGCAAGCGCGTGACCATTCCCCCCTGAGGGCCCCTCTCCTGGATCCTTCTCTTCCGTCTCAGCACTTGAATCGGAAGAGACTTGTTTCCGCGCCGGCCGAGGAGCCCCGCCTTCAGGGCTGGAAGGCGGCGCTGGCGCGGAAAGCATAATAGAACGACTTAAAATCATTCTTCTATCTGAGTCATCCTTAGAAAAATAACTTGGAGGGGGGGCCTCACCGGTCAAAGATCTGTCTTTCAGCATTGTAAAAACCCTGCAATCTCTGCACTCCCATCTGCCATAGGAGCCAGAAATGCAATTAATCTGAATGTTTTACCTCAATCCGCTCCCCTACTCCTCTTAAAGGAACGGGTTTAAAGGAGCCGCTCTTTGGCTACCGTTCACCCGGTGCCAATACTGCAGTTACCCGCGGTCTCGCTACCGCACAGAGCTCAATCATCTTTCTCTTTTTCAGGCCTCTCTTACGCACAGGCAAGTCCTCCTCTTGCCACAGCATACACATTATTCCCAAAGGGCTGTCCTTTACCGGCACACTCCCTTTATTTCCCATGACGTCTGATAGCGGGTTTTCCTCAACTGTGCTTTATCCCCAAAATGTCAAAGCCGCCCACTTGTGTTGATAACCGAGGAAATCCTCGTGGCGCCTGTTATCAATTCAAGGGGTGCAATGGCAAAAAGGGGGTCCGCACAAGGGATCCCGGACGAGCCCCCAATTGTTAGATCCAAACCCAACACGCAAGCTGTCCTGTTACCCCAGCTTACTTATTACACCCCGGGAGAGTGCGGAGCTGAGTAATAAATGAACCCACTATCAGAGATCAAACAACACAAAACAAAGCCTTTGCAAAGGGGACCCAATACTTACAAGCCAAAGCAGGTGAGCATGGGAACCGCGTTTATTGATAGATGGGGGTTTATATAGGCTTACCCCGAAGTTTACAGTATCATGTTCACGTCATAAAACATAAAGAAACAATTGCTAACTGCCATAGCTTTAGGACATATGTGAGAAACAAAAGGGGTACAGGAGAAGAACAAAGTGGAAACATTGCACTGTCAACTTGTCTACATATTTCACATGTCCTTGAGATAAGCACTATGCAGGAACGGACAAAGGCGTATGGGAAGAGGAGGTTCAGTTGCAACCGGGCGCCCTCTAACTCAAACACAGACATGGTATCATTATGTCTTGCATATCAAAAGGGAGGGATACAACTCGAGAGCTATGAGGGACAATAAAGCAGTCTTTAAACACAGACATTTCTGTGTGAAACATTTTGACAGCAATAAGCAAAGCCATAAGCATATATACGATATGAAATGCATAGTAGGGGAGTCTCCAGCGTAATCCGGCTTTTATTATATGAGCCACTGGAACGTCGGTAAGGGTCAGGTCACAAGGAAATAAATCTACGTTTTATACCGAAAGTCAGATAAATGCCACTTTGGTTCTATTTCTCATGAAGCCTAAGCTGGTTTAGGTAAGACCAGTGAATTATAGTTTTATTAACACTGGGGTTTCAATTTAAACACAACACTGGCACTGGGGGTTTCAATTCAAACACAACAACTGCATGCTGCAAAATCTGCACTCTATTCAATGGAATGTGTACGTGAATAAGATGCAAAAGACCTTGATTGAATTATATGCTGCAGATTGTGTCCCAAATCAACAGGAGCCACATCTTGAGACCACTATATTCATGACTGCCTGTGTGCTCTACTTCTGTATTTGGTAGATATACACATATCCCAAGTGATGGGCTCCCAGCAGTCTTTATCCTACATAGTGAGTCATTTTCCATATGTGGACCACATATATTTGATTAAGTGCTGGATTTAAGAATAAGTCAAGTAAGCCATGTCTTAAGGCCTCACATTATGAGGGGTCTCTAAATATATTGGAGGTAATGAAAAAAATTATCATCATTGAAATTGTTTTGGCTTAAATAACCTTTCATATCTATAATATATGTAGGCTACACCAGTAAGATGCAAACAATAACTGGGATTATTTCTTAGGTTCTTTCACACAGTACTCAGTTTTGAATCCATCTTGGAACCACACCCTGAAAGCACAGGCCTCAGGCATGCTCAAATCCAACTTTTCTAAAAAAAACCACTTTACCTTTTTGGCCACTAGGCGGCAACCACATGAACATATACTCCTCCCACTTTAGTTTATACTATCAACATACAATCTACCTATATTACTAAACACCAGATACATTGGTCTTAACAACATCCCTTGTATTTATAAATTCAGTCTCTCCCTGGGCTGAGGAATTCCTTTTGAACAGCTTAAGAACATAAGAAGAGCTTGCTGGATCAGGCCAGTGGCCCATCTAGTCCAGCATCCTGTTCTCACAGTGGCCAACCAGGTGCCTGGGGGAAGCTCGCAAGCAGGACTTGAGTGCAAGAACACTCTCCCCTCCTGAGGCTTCCGGCAACTGGTTTTCAGAAGCATACTGCCTCTGACTAGGGTGGCAGAGCACAGCCATCATGGCTAGTAGCCATTGATAGCCCTGTCCTCCCTGAATTTGTCTAATCTTCTTTTAAAGCCATCCAAGCTGGTGGCCATTACTGCGTCTTGTGGGAGCAAATTCCATAGTTTAACTATGCGCTGAGTAAAGAAGTACTTCCTTTTGTCTGTTCTGAATCTTCCAACATTCAGCTTCTTTGAATATCCACGAGTTCTAGTATTATGAGAGAGGGAGAAGAACTTTTCTCTATCCACTTTCTCAATGCCATGCATAATTTTATACACTTCTATCATGTCTCCTCTGACCCACCTTTTCTCTAAACTAAAAAGCCCCAAATGCTGCAACCTTTCTTCGTAAGGGAGTCGCTCCATCCCCTTGATCATTCTGGTTGCCCTCTTCTGAACCTTTTCCAACTCTATAATATCCTTTTTGAGATGAGGCAACCAGAACTGTACACAGTATTCCTAATGTGGCCGCACCATAGATTTATACAACGGCATTATGATATCGGCTGTTTTATTTTCAATACCTTTCCTAATTATCCCTAGCATGGAATTTGCCTTTTTCACAGCTGCCGCACACTGGGTCGACATTTTCATCGTGCTGTCCGCTACAACCCTGAGGTCTCTCTCCTGGTCGGTCACTGCCAGTTCAGGCCCCATGAGCGTATATGTGAAATTAAGATTTTTTGCTCCAATATGGATAATTTTACACTTGTTCATATTGAATTGCATTTGCCATTTTTCAGTGTAGTGCAACTGTGGGTGTTCTTGGCTTGTCCACCACTGTCACTGGATGTTCTATCTCAGCAGGTGTCTCAGCAGGAGACATCTCTAAAGCAGTGTTAGCATTGGATGCAGAAATTGTGGGCCTGTCAATCTTTCTGGTTGTATCAAGTGGGCAGTGTAATGGTTCCATATCAATTTGCTCTTCTGCTCATCTGTGGACCCTCTGCAGGAAAGTCTTCTCCATGGTATAAACACACTTGATTTTGGTGTTGCCGAATATGCCTCCCACCTGGTAATTCTACCACCCATGAGAGGGGACCTGCCTGTGCCACAAGATGACCTGCCAACCAACGAGGTCCAGTCCCAGAATTAAGGGCATAAACTAGGTTGCCCACTGTTAGGGTTCTTGATGGTGTTTTTAAGTCATAGTAGAATTTTTGTGCTTCCTGTTTCTCACACACCTTAATAGCCTCATCAGGGGATAGGATGTCCAGGTGTGTACGCAATTTCCTACCCATCTGTAGTTCTGCTGGTGATTTTCCTGTGAAGAAATGTGGTATAACACGATACTGGAAAAGGAATCTGGCTAATTTAGTCTCTAAGCTGCCACATGTCTTTTTTGTTAGTCCGTCTTTCAAGATCTGTACAGTTCTTTCTGCTAGGCCATTGGAAGATGGGTGATGTGGAGCAATTCTTACATGCTTGATGTAGTTTTTCTCCAAAAATTCTTGGATAATTACACCTATAAATTATGGCCCATTATCACTTACCACTACTTCTGGCAATCCAAAAGTAGAAAAAGACAGGCGGAGTTTATCCACAGTTGCTTCAGCAGTAGTGGATGACATGATGTGAACTTCAAACCATTTGGAATGTGCATCTGTTGTTATTAAGAATTTTTTTCCCATGAATGGACCAGCAGAATCAACATGAAGTCTTGCCCAGGGTCGTTGTGGTCATTCTCATGGATATAAGGTTGCTTTTGGAGGAGTATGGCAGTTAGATTGACAAATTCCACACTGGGGCACCACTGTCTCAATCTGCTGGTCTATTCCAGGCCACCACACATAACTATGTGCTAATCCCTTCATCCATACAATACCAGGATGTGCTTCATGCAACAATTTTAGCACAGCAGACCGACTCCCTGGTGGTACTACTATCCAAGACCCCAATAATAAACATCCATCCTGGACACTCAAGGACTTCCTATGCTGATAGTAGGGCTGTAAATCTGTGCTTCTCCCCTCAATTCATCCATTTGTGACCATTATTCGCACTCTAGATAACAGAGGATCTTGGTCCATCTCTTGTTTAATCTTTGCTGCATCTACCAAGGATGTGGACATAAATTCAATAAGATTTACAGTAGGCTGAGGTACTGACTTTGAGCAATCTGTTAGTGGAAGTCTGCTAAGGGCATCAGTATTACTCAGGGCTTGACCTGGTTTATATTCAAATTTGTAGTCATACGCAGACAACGTCAAGGCCCATCTCTGGATTCTAGCAGATGCCATTGGGGGTACTGGCTTGTTCTCTCCCAGCAGACCCTGAAGGGGCTTATGATCTGATTGTATGACAAAACATCTGCCATATAGATATGAATGGAATTTCTTTACTGCAAAAACCACTGCTAACCCTTCATGTTCTAGCTGTGAGTAGTTTTTTTTCTGCTGGGGCTAGGGATCTTGATGTATAACTAATGGGACACTGTGATCCAACAGGCACTCAGTGGGCTAACACCTACCCACTCCATATGGAGAAGCATTACAAGACAGAGATGTCCTTTACAACAGTCATAATGAATAAGGAGCATGGATTACTTCAACAAGTTCTTTGCTGCTGCAAAAGCTCTTGCCTGCTCTTGACCGCAATGGAATCTTATCCCTGTTTGTAAAAGTCTATGTAATGGTGGCAATACTGTAACAATTTGCCATAATAATTTGGGTAAGAATTTGCCATAATAGTTTAGCAACCCCAAAAAGGACTTCAGTTTTGAAACTGACTTTGGTGCAGGTGCCTCAGTAATGGCACGTACATTCTCTTCCACAGGATGTATGCCAGCAGCATTAATTTTGTGTCCCAGATACACAACTTTGGAGCCTGATAAATGCACTTTTCTTTCTTGAGACGCATGCCTGCAAATGACAGCTTTGGCAGTACTTTGTCTAGGTTCTGCAAATGTGCTGCCTCTGTTGTTCCTGTAATCAGAATATCATCAAGATATTTATTTATTAATTATTTGATTTATATCCCGCAACAAGGATGATCAGGGAACTGGAAACAAAGCCCTATGAGGAGAGACTGAAAAAACTGGGCTTGATTAGCCTTGAGAAGAGAAGACTGGGGGGAGACAGAGATATGATGGCACTCTTCAAGTACTTGAAAGGTTGTCATACAGAGGAGGGCCAGGATCTCTTCTCAGTCATCCCAGAGTTCAGGACACGGAATAATGGGCTCAAGTTGCAGGAAGCCAGATTTCATCTGAACATCAGGAAAAACTTCCTAACTGTTCGAGCAGTTCAACAATGGAACTAATTACCCAGGGAGGTAATTGTGGTGGGCTATCCAATACTGGAAGCATTCAAGAGGCAACTGGACAGCCATCTGTTGGGTATGGTTTAAGCTGGATTCCTGCATTGAGCAGGGGGTTAGATTCAATAGCTTTCCCTTCCAACTCTAATATTCTCTGATTCTAAGGGCAGTTAAAAAAGTTATTGACAGTTACTTCTTTACAGCTAATGAAAAGGGACCTTATACTCAAGGTTACTTTACTGCTTCCATTTACTAAGTGCTAATCAGTGTAATGTTCTTATGTTCCTTTACATTATAAGTCTTTAACTTCATATATGCTACATAAGAAATCATAAGATATTTTATTTAAAGATATACAATAATGCATATAGGACTACTGCAAGTCAATATATGTTTTGTTTAGAATGCAAGTATTATTTTTTCATTACAAGCTACAATGTTCTTCCATTGACTAAATTTGAATCTCTGTAACTGCTCTTGTCTTTCTATAAAAGACTTCAGTCTCGTATGTGCTGATTAAGAAATCATAAGGTGTTTGATAATGCAAATGAAGCTTTAGAATGGTTTACTTGTTTAAAAGATTACTCATTCTATTGTAATACCCTTTTTTCTTTTTATTTGTTATGGTATGGGGCCTCTGAATCTTGACATGGTTTAGGGCCTCAGCCATACATTTAAAACAAACTGCTATACTACTTTGTTATGGAGAATCCTAGGAACTGTGGTTTGTTAAGGCTGCTAGGAATTGTCAGTCTGTGAGGTCAGTACCCTTAATAAACTACAGTTCCCAGGATTCTTTGTGGAAAGCCAAATATGTAGAATTTCTTCTCCTCAATGGCAAATTATTTCACTCTGTATCCCAAAATCTTTGAAGAAAAAGTTCTAAAATGGAACCTCAACTCAGTTCTTTCTCTGGGAAAAATCTCTCTTAAAGAATGCTTGTCTAGTGTTGATGTTCCTTTCCCGTTTTCTGCTTAAGCAAGGAATAATCATGATGTAACTGGGAAACAGTCTAAGCACAAGATGGCACTCTTAAGAAGGGAGTTCTACTATTTTCTTGAGTATGATGCTGTTGATGGTCAACAGATGCCTTCCCTAAAACATATCTCCTATTTGATTGCTTAATATGACTATGATATAGCTGAAGTTAAGATGTTTGGCACATCCTTAATTCTCTGCTAAATGGGTCTTTAATGTACTTGGCTAGATCATTCTCTGTTTCCGTTATACTTAGCTTTGTTTATTTTATTTCTATATATATATATAGACATTTTTGTACCACTTAATATATTAAAAAAATCTCTGGGCAGTTTACATAAGAATAATAAAAAATACAACAACTTTTAATAAAATTTCCTAAAAACTATATAGAAACAAAATGCAGTTGTATATCACAAATAAGACAAAAGACAAAAAATTTAAAGAGTTAAGAATTGGAGGCCAGCATAGCTTGGGTAAATATATAAGTTTGGTGGAAGGAAAAATAACTCACCAGTCAAATTTAAGAGGCAATTAAAGGTCATTGCTATCTCTGCCTCATACTTAATGCATTTTTTATATGTAGTTGTGATATCTTTAGAAAGATGATGTTTAATTGATAAGATTTTAGTGTTACTGACAATCATTTATTTTTATTAGCTCTACCTGCAGTTCTGTGAAGACTCCAGATTCTTTTTAGAATATGATTTAAGAGTGCTCTACAATACTAAGAGTCAAATTCTTAGTACTGTTCTTCCCCTCTTTAACATGATCCTATTATTGAGTTATGTGAGTAAAAATAATTTTTCATACCTTCATTGTTGTCATGTTGTATATGCCCCAAATCCACCCACCATCTGCAGCAAAAGCCAAAACACTGAATAAATTCATTTATCTTCACAGTTACCTTCAGATCGCCTCATTTCCCCTCCTTTTTACTCAAGCCTGTCAGAAATGGAACAAAGTTCTCATAAGCTTTGTCAAGCAGGTTTCAAAGCCATTCAGTGTGCATGAAAAGTCAGCAATTTATTTGGCTTAAGAAATACACATATTGGTCAGTCATTTGGAGTGTAATGATAATCAAATACAGTACACAGTGTGGCAGTTACATTCCCTCCATCAAGGGAATCACCCCTGCTTTCTGTAATGTCCCGTAACTCATCTTACCATTTTTTGTTTAAAGTGGTGCTATCATTCAGTGGAGCAAATACAGCTAGTTATAAGACATATGGAAGTATTATGGTTCCAGAAACCTGGAGGGCCATTAAGACTTAAATTCAGTTGTGATGAAGATCCCTCTACACTTTGGTCCTAGATCTCCAACATGTTTATAGCATTCATTCTTCTTCTGAAGAGGAAATCAGAAACTAATATAAATCTACACATGGGTTACAGTCCAACACAGACTTAGTACATGTTTACTCCCTGTCATCACTATTGATAATGTAAACATACATAATTCTGTATGGCATTTGGGCAATTAGGTTTCAGTGGTGTAGTGTGGTGTAGTGGTTAGAGTGTTGGACTAGGACCTGGGAGACCAGGATTTGAATCCCCACTCAGCCAAGAAGCTCACTGGGTGTCCTTGGGCAGTCACTGCCTCTCACCCTAACCTACCTCACAGGGTTGTTGTGGGGATTAAATGAGGAAAGGGAGAACCATGTATGCCATTTTGAGCTCTTTGGAGAAAAGGTGGGATATAAATGAAATAAATAAATAAATAATAAACATATATGGATGTTTGTTCTTTGTGGGTTTTGTTTTAAAAATAACTTCTTCCATAAAATATAGCTAAAGGGGATTTTTTATGTAAGGGACTTTTAAAGTTAACATTAGTCAAATTCTTAAATTTATAAATTATCTTATATCCATTATCTTCCAGTAGTAAAAGATAGTGGTGTACAGTGACCACAAGATTATTTTGCATCTCTTGTGTATGGAAGTAGCCCAAACTATTTTGAATGTACTCTGTTCCATTGCAATTCAATTTGTTATTCGGATCGGAATCTGATTGGTTAAATCCACAGCTCCCATTGACTGTAGTGGGGAATCAACAAGCTTTTAAAAATATAATTGGATGAAATTTGTAGGCAAAGTTGCCTTTCCAGAGTGGATTAGACTAGCCATATTTCAGGCTGACCTACCCAGGGCTTTTGTGCAGGGAACATTTAAAGAATGCAGCCTAGTATAAAAAAGAAGAATCACACAACCACAGTGGTATGTGGTCCCCAGAAGGCTGCCCTTGAAAGAATGTGCCACCTGTCTGCTTGTTTCATTTTAGTGTGTTATGGCTGCAGTTTTAATTTTGGATGTCACCCACCTTGAGCAGGTCAAATTCTGAAGCAGAAAATGGACTTGATCTATATCAATATCTATCAAAACACTCTGTGAAGCAATACATTTTCTCGACGCCAACCTAGCATTTATTTCCCTGAGCAACTGTTAATGAGATGTAGCAAATCACCTTTAATTCCTAGTCACCACACTCCCGTTCCTAAAGCTGAACACAGTTAATATGAATCACAATAAAGTCATATTTTGATCTTCATTATAAGTGCCATTAATTAATGTTTCTGCATAAAATAACTTTGTTAGCAGAAAGCAAACTACAGAGATATAGTAGAGAGAGGTTCTTCAATGCCTGCATTGAAATTATGAGTCAATGCAAAAGAAAAAAGCCAATTAAAAATGTGCATATAACAGTGTGTTGTTTTCTGAAACACCACCATCCATTTCCAGATTTTGCCATGATCACTAATCTGATCTCTTTCAGTGCCAAAGCTCTTGCTAGCAATTAGAGTGGCGGCGATGAGGAAAATGGCCATGCAACAGCCCTATTCATAAGATCCACTTGCATGTTCTAACAACTTGTGAGTGAGGAGGAGGGTGCAATGACTAGTCACACTCCCAATGAGGCACACCGTGACTTGTCCCGCCCCTGACATCCATATCTACAGCTTGAACATCTGCAGAAAGGAACCCTTTGCATGTCAAATCCATACAATCTCAAACTATTGACCGTGTGCTCTGACCATGTGCTTTGAAGGGCTCCATAGCAGCTTGACTGGAAGGAGTGTGGCCTGATAGCTGTTGAAGGGGTGTGGCCTGATAACTGCTGAGTGCAATTAGCAGCAGCTATGTATGATGGGAGTTTCATTCTGTTTCCTGACTCCTAACTGAGCAGGGCAGAGGGAGCTGCCTCAGCTGGTCCAGAGGATATACAAATGAACCAGCCCTCAGAGAGCGAGTGAACAGAGTGGGCAAACAGGGAGATCTAACAGGAGTTTGGCAGGGGAGGTAAAGAGGGACATCCCTAACCAAACAACCTTTCTTGTAGCCCACAAGACATACCAGTGGGACTCTCCTGTATACCCTGAAGGAGGACAGGACAAAGCACAGGCCATTCCAATACAAGCAGAAAGAAAGAAACAAAAGGTAATAGTAACTATGGATGGAAAGGACACTCCAGTGGCGGTGAGCTGCAAGGTGTGTGCAATGTTTGTTTTCTTGCCTGAAAACAACATGGCATACACATGCAACAAGTGCAAGCTGGTGATGCTGTTGGAAGAAAAAATGAGAGGCCTGGAGTGGCGGGTGGCTATACTCAAGAGTATAAAAGAAGACAAAAAGTTATAGAATCATAGAATCATAGAGTTGGAAGGGGCCTTGTAGGCCATCGAGTCCAACCCCCTGCTCACAGCAGGAAATCCACAGCTAGAGCATCTCCCGCAGATAGCTGTCCAGCCTCTGCTTGAAGACATCCAGCGAAGGGGATCCCACCACCTCCCTAGGCAGTCAGTTCCATTGCCGAACTGCCCTTACTGTCAAGAAGTTCCTTCTAATGTCCAATCTGAATCTATGCTCCTGCAACTTAAAACCATTAGACCTAGTCCTACCCTCTGGGGCAGCAGAGAACAAATCTGTACCCTCCTCTATGTGACAGCCCTTCAGGTACTTAAAGAGTGCAATCATGTCACCCCTCAGCCTTCTCTTCACCAGACTGAACATGCCAAGTTCCTTCAACCTTTCCTCATAAGACTTGTTCTCCATACCGGCTATCATCCTTGTCGCCCTCTTCTGAACCCGCTCTAACTTGTCTATATCTTTCTTAAAATGAGGCGCCCAGAACTAAACACAGTATTCCAGATGAGGCCTGACCAATGCAGAATATAGTGGGACTATTACTTCCCTCGACCTGGAAACTATAGCTCGGTTTATGCATCCCAAAACTGCATTTGCCTTTTTTGCCGCAGCATCACACTGCTGGGTCATGTTCAACTTGCGATCCACTACAATTCCAAGGTCCTTCTCACACACACTACTGCTAAGCCGGGTATTTCCCATCCTGTACCCGTGCATTTTGTTTTTGTGGCCCAAATGCAGAATCCTGCATTTGTCTTTATTGAATGTCATTTTATTAAGTTCTTAGACAGAATGCTGGAACAACAGCAAATATAGGATCAGCTATCCTTGACTTGATTCTAACCAATGACTTAATGGATGAAGTGGCAGTTACGGGACATCTGGGAGAAAGTGACCATGTTATGTTTGAGTTCTTGATTTTAAAGGAAACAAAAGCTGAGAGTAGCCATATGTGTACCCTGGGCTTCAGGAAAACCAATTTTAATAAACTCAGAACAATAAGTGAAGGTTCCATGGCAAGTGACTATGATTACAGAAGGAGTCCAAGATGGGTGGGAGTTTCAAAAAAAGGAAATTTGAAAGGCACAATTGCAAATAATTTCAACAAGGAAAAAAGGTGGAAGACAGCAGAAGAAGCCAATGTGGCTTCACAAAAAGCTTAGAGATTATCTGAAAACAAAAAAGAACACATACAGGAAGTGGAAGGAAGGCCAGGCATTGATTGCACTGACTAGGGGGTGGGACTCAATGTCCTCATAGGCCCCTTCCAACTCTACTGTTCTATGATTCTGTGAATCATCAGGGTTCTCCAACATGTGGATGTTTTCATGTATATAGTTATGTGCATAGGCTTCCTTTCTGCCGACCTCAGTGCATACAGCTGGAATGTATGTATGATATCGGGGTGGTTCTAGGTGGTGTGACCCCACTTCCCATCCGTGCATTGGTAATATGTGTGCCCCATAAACCTCTAGGTTAGGTTACTGCAATGTGTATACACAGGGCTGCCTTTGACGATGGTTCAGAAACTGCAGCTGGTTCAGAATGCTGCAGCCAGATTGCTTGATGGGGCAAGATGGTTTGAACACATAACACCAATTCTGGCATGCTGCAGCATCTACCAATTCGTTTCTGGGCCAACAAAGGTAAAAACAATTTTATTAACTCAGGCCTTTGGAGCTTAATTCTTTGCATATTTTAGTGAAGTGGAGGATGAGTTGGATCTTGCTTTTTATGCAAAGTATTGTGAGTATTTTACATTGTTTTTATTCATGGTTTTATATCTTTTTTAATGTTTGTAAGTTTGTAAGCCACTTTCAGTTCATTTTTGAGAAAGGTTACTAAATGATGATGATGATGATGATGACAAACTGCATAGGGCTAATGTCATAATTTACTAATATGTTAATTATTTTATGTAAACCACGCTCACTTGAAAAGTGAAATAAAATTTTCTAAAAGAAAGAGAAAGGAAGAAAGATGGAATTCCACTATCCAGCTGCCTCACTTGAACTCTCCTTCTGGCTGTGGTCCCCTTCCGACTGTGATAGCATATGAACTCAGTGGCAGGTAGCAATGCCTGCAAGTTCTAGATAGAGCCTCTGTTTAATTATTCCTGCATTTATCTAGTAGACCATGACAGCCAGAATCTGAGACACACTTTATAGGAGACACAGGGTGCAGGCAAAATGTTTTCATCTGTGCTGGGCTCCATAAAGCTCAGCAAACTGGCTTAAAATGTCCTTTTTGCATATGCACCAGCCCCTATGAAAATGAAAGAGTGTCTTCATTTGGGGCCAGAATCACTGGCTTGCCAAAGTGAACATGTGCAAGCTGTTTCCAGGGGTAAAATACATTTTAAATGAGACCCTGGGCCATCTAGAATTCAGCATGGGCAAGTGTTTTGTCCATACCCTTCATGTTCTATAAATTAGCTATGATGCTGAAAGGTGCAGAGATGTAACACCCTAAGGTCAGCATCCTGATTCGTGACACTCCCATGTGGATGAGCAAGGCAAATGAATTTCCTTAAGAGCTCCAACGGCAAACACAGAAGAAGAGGAATTGGAAAGATTTTATGCAGAAGTACAGGAGGAAGTTGATCACACACCAAAACAAGATGTTCTGATAATCATGGGGGACTAAAATGCAAAAGCAGGGAACAGAGAAGAACTAGAAATTGTGGGAGAATGGGGCTTAGGAGACAGAAATGAAGCAGGAGAAAGACTTACTGAATTCTGTGAAGCCAATAATTTGTTTCTTGCAAACACATTTTTTGAGCAACCAAAAAGACGACTGTACACATGGACATCACTAAGTGGTTGATATAGGAATCAAATGGATTATATAATTGGGAGTAGAAGATGGAGATGTTCCAAACTTTTTGCAAAAACAAGACCAGGAGCAGACTGCGGTACAGATAATGAACTGGTAATATCGAAAATCAGAGTTAAGCTAAAGAAGAACAAAGCAATCATACTGCCAAAATTTGAGCAGATTTGAGGCTTTAAACTTAGTTGAAAGAGAACCAGAATAACTATGGATTGAAGTCAGATACATTATTAAGGAAGAATGCAAAAAGACAATACCTCTAGTTAAAAAGAGAGAAAGACCTCAATGGATGACTGACAAAACACTTAAAATGGTTAAAGAAAGAAGGAAAGCAAAAGCAAAAGGAGATAGAAACACGGTCAGAACCCTAAATGCAATAATACAGCAGCTAGTACATAGGGACAAAGAGAACTTTTACAATAGTTATTGTATAGAAATAGAAGAGGACAACGAGATGATATAAGAGGAAGATGGAAGCAATACACTGAAGAACTCTATAAAAGAGATGCCAGGATGACAGATTCATTCACGAAGGAACCGTATGATGAAGGACCAGAAATTTTAGAATGTGAGGTGAAAGCTGCTCTTAAAATGCTTGGAAAAAACAAATCACCAGGAACAGATGGAATACCAATAGAGTTGCTACAAGTAACTGAGACTAAATCTGACCAAATCTTGACAGAACTTTGTCAAGAAATATGGAAAATTAAACAATCGCCCACAGACTGGAAGCATTCAATATATATCGCAATTCCAAAGAAAGGGGATTCTAGGGAATGCAATAATTATTGAACTATTGCCTTAATATCCCATGCAAGTAAAGTAATGCTCAAGATTCTACAACAAAGGCTCTTATTATATATGGAGCGAGAAATGCCAGATATCCAAGCTAGATTTAGAAAGAAAAGAGGCACCAGAGATCATATCACAAACATATGTTGGATAATGCAAGGGATCAAGAAATTTCAGAAGAAATCCCCCTGTTCTTTATAGATTACAGCTAAGTCTTTGATTGTGCAGATCATGAAAAACTATGGAATGCTTTAAAAGAAATGGGGGTGCCACAGCAGCTGGTTATCCTGATGTGCAACCTGTACTCTGGACAGGAGGCTACTGTAAAAACAGAATATGGAGAAACCGATTGGTTCCTCATCAGAAAGGGTGTGAGACAGGGGTGTATTTCATCACCCTATTTGTTTAATCTATATGCAGAACATATAATACGGAAAGCAGGATTGGATGAAGATGAAGGAGGTGTGAAAACTGGAGGGAGAAATATCAATAATTTAAGATATGCAGATGATTCCATACTACTAGCAGAAACCAGTAATGATTTGAAATGGATGCTGTTAAAAGTTACAGTGGAAAGCACAAAATCTGGACTACACCTGAAGGTCAAAAAGACTAAAGTAATGACAACAGAAGATTTGTGCAACTTTATAGTTGACAATGAGGACATTGAACTTGTCAAGGATTATCAATACCTTGGCACAGTCATTAACCAAAATGGAGACAATAGTTAAGAAATTAGAAGAAAGCTAAGACTGGGGAGAGCAGCTTTGAGAGAACTAGAAAAGTTCCTCAAATGCAAAGATGTATCACTGAACACTAAAGTCAGGATCATTCAGACCATGGTATTCATGATCTCTATGTATGGATGTGAAAGTTCTACAGTAAAAAAAAAAGTGGATAAGAGAAAAATCCGCTCATTTGAAATGTGGTGTTGGAGGAGAGATTTGCGGATACCATGGACTGCAAAAAAAAAAAATCAAATAAAATGATGAAACTGAGGTTATCATAATTTGGACACATAACAAAAAGACATGATTCACTAAAAAAGACATTCATGCTGGGAAAAACAGAAAGGAGTAGAAAAAGAGGAAGGCCAAACAAGAGATGGATTGATTCCATAAAGGAAGCCACAGACCTGAACTTACAAGATCTGAATAGGGTGGTTTATAACAGATGCTATTGGAGGTCGCTGATTCATAGGGTTGCCATAAGTCATAATCAACTTGAAGGGACACAATAACATCAAAGAGCTTGTACTTTCATATCATTTAGGGAACATATCTGTATCTCACATAAATGTCAAGGGTGAGGGAATGATGGCTGGCTAATGACTTTCGGGCTCTATCTGCTATTATTGATAGTGTTTTGATTGTTTTGAAAAGCAACCCTTATGTAATAAGTATGTAATAAAGCTGGGGTGGGCAGGGAAATAAAGTTACACTTTAAAGAATAAAAAAGAGCATGCCATTTAACAATAATTATCTTTATTGTTAGTTTTGCATTGTCTTTTTTTAATAAAAACAACCACCTTTTTCACCTGTATTCATAGCATGGTTAATTAACTATCAATAAATCAGGTCATCTTATTTTCTTCCTTTCCCAGGGTGAGATCACAGTGTGACAGTTAAACATCAAAAATAATGGCACAAATCTGTATTAAGCTACAGAAGGGAAAAGGCTGATCAAAGAATACTTTTAAGTCCCAGAATTTACGTTTTGCATGTGTCACTGATGAGGGTGCTTTCACACTGCACTTTATTCCGTTATTCTGACGATTTATTTCCTGTTAAATTGCACATAAAATTTGAGCTTTCACGCGACATGATGGGTAGCTCCGGAATTCTGGTGAAATGTAGTGGAAGTTTAGCGCTAATTTCCGCAATAAATGATACCAGAAAAATTCCGATAGAAGGCTGGGAACCCAGAAGATTGCAGGAGTTTTGCACTAGCTGCCGCTGCTCACCTGACAGCCATCCCAGCATGCAGTGCGTTCCCACCCTTACCAAAAGCCATCCCAGCATGCAGCCTTCGAGAGCTGCTGCGCTGCCACCGCCGTGCCTCCCAGCCAATCCCAGCTGCTCCTGAAAGCAGCCTGTGCTGCTGCTGCTTGTGCTCAACCAGAGCCTCTGCTGCTGCGCTACCACGCCTCTCAGCTGATCGCGATCACGATCGGGCCTCTTTCAGCCCCCCCCCCACGCAGAAGGAACAAGCAGAGCTTCTGAATAGAAAAGGCAGGAAAAGAAGCAGTGTTCTATTGGCCGCAGTAGGTGAGAGTGCTGTGTGAAAGGCCATTGCGCAAAATGCCGCTAAATTGGTACTGCAGTGTGAAAGGGATTTTTGAAATCCAGAACGAGGTGCTAGATTTTTAATCCATTAAACTAGCTCTATTAGCCCCATGTGTGAAAGCAGTCTGAATCTTATCACAATTCACAACCCATTTTGCTACATGAGATCTTGAAGTGAAGCAGGGATGGATCTTTAAGGTAGCAGTCATAGAAAGAGATGGCTTTCTAATTAAGTCCTAGGGCTAGAATGTGGGGTAGAGCTAGGCATGGAGGAGGAATCCAGTGAGCTGTGATTCCAAAGCAGACACACCTTGTCCAATATGCCTGAACCAATGTGGGGATCAAGGGAGGGATTTGCTCTGGAATGAGCACCTCACTCCCTCAGAATTTTCTGAAATAAGTGAAATTGACGGTCTGAAATCAACGTAGTAACTCCTGCATCTTGATGATGTGTCATTGCTCTCAATGGGAATTGTATGTATTTTACACACATTTTATGTTTTTTAAATTCAATTCCCCCTTACAGTCTTCTTATATGCATTTTATATGCTTTATTTTACCTATAATAATTTATATTATAAGCGTATAAACACCCGTTTCCTTAAAGTAGCCAGCACATAAAAAGACACATGCAAAAATGTTTGTCTATATTTCTATACCTGATACTTATAAAATTATGCTGCAGAAACATATACTGCATAGGATTTGACTCTGTCATGTGTATTATATATAAAATAAACATATTTTATATAATCTTGCATATAATTACCCTGGCTCTTTTATTGAAAAACAAAGCAACAATGCATAAGCAGCTGTGGCATAAACAGGCACTTGATTCAAGAGGCAGTTCAACATGAGAAACATTTGATCAGATCAGACCTGTCAAAGTCCATATTCAAATACATTTAAAATGGATTCTTCCTTTTCTGTCAGTTCCTAAAGTCAAGAGCCTAATTTTCTGGTTGAAAAGAGTAGACGCAAATCTCTTTTGGCCTTCAGTTGGAGCTAGCTAACTTTATTTGGATGTCCATGCCGTCTCACTGCCAGGAAGACAGAGACCTTTGGATTTGACTCAGCTATTACTACATAGACAGCATCTTCTTCATCACGAACGAGGAACTTTTTTCAGCCTGAGGGCCACATTCTCTTTCTGGGCAACCTTCTGAGGGCCACATACCAGTGGGGAGTACAGCCAGAGGCAAAAGTGTGAAGAGCAATGAATGTACGTTTTTTCTTTACCTTTGTACAGTTGGCTAAGTTTCTTCACACACTCATACACCCCTCTCTATCCTCTCTCTAGGCCAGCCTTTTTCAACCAGTGTGCCTCCAGATGTTGTTGGACCACAAGCCCCATCAGCCTCAGCCAGCATTGCCAATGGTCGGGAAAGATGGGAGTTGTGGTCCAACAACATCTGGAGGCACACTGGTTGGGAAAGGCTGCTCTAGGGAACCAAGAGGCATTTTCAGAGTTCAAGAACACCCTGGCAAAAACACTCAGTGAGAGATGTGGCCTGGAAGAGCTTCATGGGGCAGATAGACAGGCCTGGAGGGTTGCATTCAGTCCCCAGGCTTGAAGTTTCCAGCCCTGTTCTATAACATGTAAGAAAGGAAGTATCTGTATATTCTATCAGCTAAGGTATGTTTATAAGTTTACAAATTTGTAAATCTTAGGAGTTAGAGATGCTTTATTCTATTACTTCTGATTAATGTGTACTTTTTTAGTTAAAAAATTATATTGTGCTCCGATTGGGATAGATTCTGAAACAATATATCTCACTTCATGTACATACTCTGAAGCCTTTGGCTCCTCTGCCAAGCTATTAGTATTAACTCTTTTAAAGAACTGGGTGGCCAGAGACATTAGCATAAAATGTCCTAACTTCACATAAACACTCATGGGATCTGAAATGGTGATGAATGAGCAGCAATGAGACCTATGAGTCATAGTGGATATGTCAACCCAGTTTGTGAAAAAGGCAAATTCCATGTTAGGGATTGTGATGGCATCCCATTCACACTGGGTCCCATGCCATCTGAGGGAAAGGAGCTCCTGGCTAACACAGAGTATACCCCTCCCCTCAGCCCACCCTTTCATCAAGAATTTGCTGCCACCAGATAACAAGGGGATGTTTCTACAAGGCTGCCCTTTATCAACCAGCCTAAACAACAACAATTAACCGCCTTTACTGTGTCTTTCCCAGAACAGCTCCAAGTAGCATATGATTTGGCTTCAGATGTGGGTGGTAAATAATGGAAGTCCACAAGATTTTAATTAAACAAGACAACATGTTTACCAAGAGAAATATAAGGAGTTTTAGAGAAAATATATTCTATGAAAAAGATACAGAAAACCAGCATAATCACCAATGAATCAAAAAGAACAAACCAAAAAGGGTTAAACACAACCCTCTTTCCTTATCCCAAAATTATGACCAAATTGTACTCTGTACAATCCCAGTACAGTCTTCTTGCTGCCTCTCTCCCAAAGCATGCAAAAGCTTTATGTCTCCAGAGTGCCAACTTGAACTGCCTGCCTCAAAGATAGCTATCTCCAAAAATAACTTCTGTCCCCTGCCAATCACAGGCCCTGCCCAGCAGGTTACAGACACCAGGAACGACTGGATCCCAAGAGTTGTGCCATTCTTCACATCCTCAATGGATTTTGCTACCCTCTCATTAGAGTTCCAGGGTAGGCCAGGTATAGCAAATTAACCCTATAATCCCCAAAGTACAGACAGACAAGAGTCTATATCTTCAAATAATGCAAAGCAGTCCATAAAAGCAAGGTCCATTTAAGCAGTGCATTTCAGCAAAGTCCATTTCCTTCACAAGGATCATTAGAATGAGACTGAAAATAAAACTGCTAATATATTGCCATTATTCTAAACTACGGTGTGACAACACTTGGAATACTGTGCACATCTCTGGTCACCTCATCTCAGAAATCATATTGTAAAACTGGGAAAGGTTCAGAAAAGGGTAACCAAAATGATAAAGGGGCTGGAGCACCAACCCTATGAAGAAAAGTTAGAACATCTAGGGCTTTTTCATTTAGAAAAAAGGTAAGTGGGGGACATCATAGAAGTGTATAAAATTATGCATGGTATGGAGAAACTGGGCTCCTTCTGGGAGAAAGGGTGGGATATAAATGTAATAATAAATAAATAAGAAACCAGATAGAATTTATTTCCTCCAGCTCTCATAACAGAACCTGAAACCATCCAATGAAGCTGAATGTTGGAAGATGAATGACAGACAAAAGATGGTATTTCTTCACACAGCACATAGTTAAACTATGGAATTTGGTCTCACAAGGGGTGTATCTTAGTTTTTAACAATTGTTTTATTGAAACGTTCAGAATATGATTTGGGTCACAGCATTTGTTCTAACAAGACATAATAATGGCCATCAACAAATTCATGGAGGAAAAGGGCTATCAAAGGCTACAAGCCATGGTGACTGCCTCTGTCGTCTGAGGCAATATGTATCTGAATACCAGCTGCTGGGAATGACAAGGGGGAAAGCACTGTTGCACTCAGGTACAGCTTGTGGGTTTCCCAGACACTTCATTGGCCATTATGAGGACAGGATGCTGAACTATTTGGGCCTTTGGTTCTTATGTTCTAATGTCATATCATTTGATTATTCTTGAAAAGACCATGAAGTTCTGATTTTTGTGAAAAAATAGATATCAGTAAATATGTAGATGTTAAAATGTTGCCATGAAGAAGGTTGTTTACTGATGAATGCAGGTAAAAAATCACTCTCAGCAGAATCTTGGAGAAGAACTTTAATCAATTCAAGGGAAATCCTTTACTCTACAATCCCTATTAAATCTTTAAATAATTAAGATAACAATCCCAGACATTAATACAAATCAATCATTTACAAAATGGACATCCAGCCACTTCTTAGCCATGTTTACTCAGAAGTCTCACTGATTTTTATGAGACTGACTCTCAAGTGATGGTTACATCCTAGTTCCTAAATATATATGTGAATCTCTCCACAGCTTCCAGCACATTCCTCAAAATAAATAAATTGCAGGGCTAGAATAATGAATAGTATATCTCCCTTTGCATCAAAGTTGTAGAACAGGAAATGGACTTTGTGTTTAGAGTAGCTCATTTCTGAATAGGTATGACTGAATAGGGTTCATGAATAAATTTATTATCTATAATATTGAACATCTCAAATGTCAGTTTCCCTTCAGCCTAAATACAGTTTCTATTTTTAGTTTGTGTATGTGTATGTATGTTGATAGGAGGGAAGACAGTTTATATATATAATACATCTGCAATACATTTGTAGGGCAGTCCAATATCTCAGAGAGGAGGTCAGGCCTGCTCCCCTGGTGCATTCACTATAGCTGCCCAATTTCCCTGCTTTTTAAAGTTTGATAGAAATATCTGTGGGCTATAGGTATGTTCTTAAACCGCAAGGGTTTTTTTGCCTATTAGTGAATTTCCCTGCTTTTTAATCTGGGAGGTAAGAAATGGGATCCTGTCCAAGTTTGCTGAGAATGGATTGATCATTTGCATGCTTATTGAGTTCAGTGGGATTTACTCCCCTGCAATCATGCTTAGGACAGGTGAAACTGACCACAGGGGATGAGGGGAGGAAACACAAAGGGGAGGACTGGGATGGGAGCAGGCAGGATGGGGAGGGGATCAGGACAGATTTGATCATATGCATGTTTATTGAATTCAGTGCGATTTACTCCTGTGCAATCATTAGGAATTGGTAAAACTGACTGGGGGGGAGGGAGGGAGGGCTGGAGTGGGCAGGAGAGGAAGAAGAAGGAAGAGGGAAGGGGAGGAGGAAGGTAGAGGAGAGGGGAAGGAGGGAAAAAAGCAGGTCTGATCATTTGCATGCTTATTTAGTTCAATGGGATTTACTCCTATGCAATCATGGTTAGGATAGGAAAAACTGACCATGGGGGAGGAGGAGGAGAAGGGGGAAGGACCGTATTGGAGGGGGCAAAGGAAGGGGAAGGGGAGTGCAGGTTTGATCATTTGTAGGCATATAGAGTTCAATGATATTTACTTCTGTGCAATCATCCTTAAGATAGGTAAAACTGACCATGGGGAGGAGGGAAGGGGAGGGGGAGGAGGAGGAAGGGGAAGGAGGGGATTGGAAGGGGATGGGGGATGGGCAAAGAAAGGGGGAGGGAAGAGGCAAGAGGGAGGGAGGAGAAGGGAGGGCAGGTTTGACTGTTTGCATACTTTGTGAGTTCAATGGGATTTATTTCTGTGCAATCATGTTTCAAAATGGAAATGGACTGCCTTCAAGTTGTTCCCCACCTATGGCGACCCTATGAATAGGGTTTTCATGGTAAACGGTATTCAGAGGTGGTTTTACCATTGCCTTCCTCTGAGGCTGAGAGGCAGTGACTGGCCCAAGGTCACCCAGTCAGCTTCATGGCTGTGTGGGGATTCGAACCCTGGTCTCCCAGGTCGTAGTCCAACACTGACCTGGGGGAGGGGCAGGAAGGGGAGAGGGAAGAGATTGGGTGGGTGGGTACTGGGCAGAAGGGAAGCCCCTTTCCTTTATTTATTTATTTATTATTTGATTTATATCCTGCCCTTCCTCCCAGCAGTAGCCCAGGGCGTCAAACAGAAACGATAAAAACACTTTAAAACATCATAAAAAAACCCTTAAAATACATTAAAACAAAACAATGTTAAAAGCATTTTTAAAAGCTTTAAAAACAACTTTTTTTAAAAAAGGGTTAAAAATATTATTAAAGAAAACATTTTTAAAAGCAATTCTAACACAGACGCAGACTGTGATAGGTCTCAACTTAAAAGGCTTGTTAAAAGAGGAAAAGTCTTCAAAAGGCACCAAAAAAGATAGCAGAGAGCAAAAGGAAAGCATTGTGAATGGTATAATTGCTTTTCAGTGTTTCCCCCACCTTTTTATTCTACAGCAGGCACATGTAGCCTCCCATCCAAATTTAAACCAAAGCTGTCCCTGGCCACATCCACACCAGACCTTTATTTCACTTTGGACAATCATGGCTTCTCTCAAAGAATCCTGGGAAGTGTAGTTAGTGAAGGGTGCTGAAAGTTGCTAGGAGACACCCTGTTCCCCTCACAGACCTTCAATCAGAGTGGCTGACTGTTAAACCAGTCTGGCCACTGAAGCTCTGTCAGTGGAACAGGAGTCTCCTCTCAACACCACAAACTACACTTCCCAGGATTCTCTGAGGGAAGCCATGACTGACTCACGTGAAATCAGGTCAGAGTGTGGGGCAAGGTCAGTATTAGGATTACAGGTAGTCTGTGAACATGGCTGATTTTTAATGAATTTCAACTGATTATGAGAACAGATTATGGGGAGAGTGTTCTTGCACTTGGGTCCTGCTTGCGGGCTTCCCCCAGACACTTAGTTGGCCACTGTGAGAACAGGATGCTGGACTAGATGATCCAGCAGGCTCTTCTTATGTTCTTATGTTCTTAACTCTCAGAGAAAAAGTCCAAAAGGGCTCTGAGGGTTTTTTCTCTCTTTTTAGTCTTTAACCTCTCGATTCTCTCTGACTGTTTTGTGTATCGCCATGAAAATTGACAGGGTTGTTAAGCAAGCGTTTCTGAGTTCAGGACTATATGTTTTGTAAGGTTTTGTTTTGAAATGAGCTTATGGGAAGCATCAGAATGGCATGGAGGGTATTTTCAATTTAACATTGCGGAATGTGAAAAATCCACTCTGGCTATAGTATACAGCCACTCTCGTGGCTGTATAATAAAACCCTAATTAAACATTAGGGCTGGCCCCTGATTCATTTTGGGGCCCAAATCTGGGGCAGGTTGGCCTTGGATCTTCCTGGGTCAGATCGGAGCTGATTTGAAGTGCTGGGTAGGGACTCAGATCAGGGGGGCATGGCCAGCCTTAACTACTGCTGCTGCAATTAACTTGCTGCTGCTGCTACTTCTACTACTACTATTAATAATAACAATACAATAATAATATTTCTTATGAATATTTTGTATTATTCTATGTAAACTTTTCTATTAAGTAATATGTATATAAAAATATAAAGGAAGAAGTTGATAGATTCTGAGATGCTGTTCTGTATGTGTTCTGATTTATGTAGTATTCCATAAGGATGCATTCATCACAAGCTTCCAAACCTTCCCTTTCTTCCTACTCTATGTGCAATTTGGAAGAAGCTCCATGTCTGGACTGTAATGATATTTGAGCCTGAAAAACCATAGCAAACCCTTGCAAGTTAATCGAACACTCCAATGAAAGAGTCTGTTCCATGCTTAATGCAGAGTACAGCTCAGTTCCCACAATTATAATAAAAGGCAACAAGGTGAAAAGTCCCATCAAAAGGCCAAGCTATCAGTCTATTCCCCCCCTGAAAAATAAATATGAACAACAATTTGACTGTGAGTAAGCTACTGTTTGAATTTATGATACAAGTTAGCCCTTTATAGATGACATCTTTAGGTTTACACATAGGTCAAGCGTGAAAGGTCAATACCCATGAAAGGCTATTAACTTCATTTTGCATTTGACATGCTTGCTTTTTTTTTTGCTAAGCACACCCACACCCCCTAAAGGGCCTTTCCATGAAGTACAGAAATCCTTTCACAACTGTATTTCTTCTCTACACTGTTCATATAATGCATGGTCAATCTAGGGAGAGAGGGAGGATTTGAGTTTATTTATTTATTTATTTGTTACATTTATATACCGCCCCACAGCCGAAGCTCTCTGGGCGGTTTACAGCAATTAATTAATTACAAGTGAATACCACTGGTGTTCAAGTTACGACGACTATATTCAATTATGCATGGTGTACAGTTTTCTTTAATGATCAGTTCTATTCTAGGAAGCCTGGTAATTACATTCTAACATTGGCTTATTGCTATCTTGTGCTGTTCCTGGTTTGATTTTTTCTCCCCAAAAATATTATTTTAATTGGGGTTTTTTTCCCTAACAAAGGAAAGGAAAACAGCTGCACTGGAAGAGCAATTTGCAAATGAGATTGCAGTCTCTCGCTCGGTCACTCACTTGCTTCTTCCTTGCCATCCCAATGAAAGTAAACCAGCTCTGAACTTCAGCTCCCTTTTCCTCCCCAGTTCAAAGGCTAACACAAAGGTTGGCTGGGGGGGGGTGTATGATGAGGAATTTTATATATACATACATGTATAGCTAATGGGGAATTCAATATACATAAATAATAAGCAAAATATATTCTTTCATAAAGCTATAAAGGTTCATAACATTTTAATAGTTTAGTAGAAAGCCAGATCCTTTTCTCTTTGGAGCTGTCTCCCTTTACTGTACTGGTTTGTTTGGCACTATTTGTACTCAAAATACTAGATAACACTGTGCAGAACATCTCAGTATCCCTGAGATGTAGAAAGAAAGAATAGCAGTAATAAAATGCGTAACTAAATTGCTTGCTCAGTAGCTGGAGTGCTTAGCTCACTGTGAAAATGTACTTTCACGTGAAGTACTGAACACTGCCAAATTCATTAGAACACCAAATTCACTAGAACATGATGCAGAGAGTACAGTACCTATGCAATGGCTATGCAAATGCCTGTGTAATACCTGTGTAATACAGTCATGTCTATGTCATTCTGATGTGTTAAATCCTGATTGGTAGATGCTAAAGTCTTTGTCCTGAAATGTATAAAACCCCCTGGCAACCAGTGCCAAGTTGCAGTTCTCCACTCACTAGGAGGGAGACTGACCAAGTGTACACTTGTCATCCAATAAAGGCCTACCTTTTTGCTCCAAGCCTGTGTCTTCAAAATTTTTATTCAAGGACCCCCAGCAAAAGAACGCAAGGAGAAAAACAATATTCTCCAACATGTATGCCCCTGAAGGTGATTATTCTACAGCTTCATCCCCCCAATTGATATAACAGAAGCAGAAGGGGTGGGACTGGGAAAGAGAAGTAACTGAATCTTCCCATGTGAATTACCACCACCCATTCTGAGTGAGATCCATAGCTACAGAATAGGAAAAAGAAGGGAGATTTTAAAAAACATCCCCATAACAAAACATATGCCCAAATATTAGAATAGATTATTATGATGCCAGAGTCCCAGCTGCAAATGAAAGATGATCAAAGTCAGTAGTTCTCCTCTGAACTGGATCGCCACTCTGGGTGAAATCTGCAATTTTGGTTGTGTGGTTGAGCTCATCTCGCTAAAGTGTGGATGGTTAGTGCAAAGAGCTCGGTTTGCTCTTTCCTCTGTCTCTTGGAGACATACATGCACATACACACACAGCAGAGAAAAGCGCAAACAGGAGGCTTTGCAAATGGCCACAGGAAGGGAAGGGAAAAGAAGAAGAATGAAGGGAGAGGCAGGAGAGCATCAAATGTTGCCCCAAGTGGTTAGGAAGCTGCTGCGAAAGCTCTCAGTGGCTCTTTCCTGACGATGCTGCTGTAGCAGCAGAGCTATACACTGAGAGCAAGAGACAGGCAGAGAGTGAGAATGGGGAAGAGTTGGGAGCCATCAACAAGTGCTGTACTCTCAGCATTTACTCTCTGCCATTGCTGCTGCTGTTAGCCCTGGGAAGATGAGGCTGGTTGCCGCTATCCCAGTGCTGCAGCCTCTAGCACCGGCAGTGCAGAGCTTGGAAAAGTTACTTTTTTGAACTACAACTCCCATCAGCCCCAGCCAGCATGGCCACTGGATTGGGCTGATGGGAGTTGTAGTTCAAAAAAGTAACTTTTCCAAGCTCTGCAGTGTAAATGTAGGGAAGACATGTGCATGCATGTGTGTGTGTGTGTGTGTGCGTGCACACACGCATGCACACACACACCAACTGATGCAAAAAAGTAAACGGGGTTGTGTCATGTGTGTATGTGTGTGACAGTGAGAGAGATCTATGTGCATTTCCTTTCAACCTTGTTGCATTCTGGACAAACATCTGCAGAATTTGTACCTTGTTGCTTTGTGACTAATGACTTTGTGCAGAGTTTTTAAATATACATATATATAAAGAAGAATTCTCCTGTCCGGAGAAGGAACTGAACATTGGAGGTGATCTCTTAAAGATGCATTTCGGTACTATCATCAAAGGAGATTGGGAACTGTTCTGTAATACCAGGAAGGGGAAATACTCTTCCCATTTATACAGCTGTTGATCTCACATCACTGGAGATGGGGCATTCTGTTTCGTCATTTGGGGGCTATTTTTATTCTCCCCTGTTCCCTCTATAGCTAAGAGAATCTGAATGCTGCCTTGTCTTTGCCTTTGTGCTGGACACCAGCACTCAATGAATGAAGCAATTTACATTCCACCCCCTCTCCCATCTCTTTGTTGGTGTCTAAGCAAAAAGCAGGTTAGTGAGTTTCACCCCATTAGTAAAGCAAAGACAGGATGGTTAATTTCACATTAGCAAGCAAACACAGGCTAGTCAGTTTCACATTATATTTGATTTTTTTTTAAAAGCCAGCGTGGGGAAAAGCTGCAGAAGTTTGCAGCATTCAGGATCTGTCCACATAGGCAGTGAACATGCAAATTGTGAGGGAGTCCAACTTGGATTTTAGTGAAATTCTCACCTACCTCTGTTTGGGCCTTGCTTGAGAGCCAGGGCAGATACACGAAGTCCTCCTGGGTGACAGCTAAGAGGTTAAGAGGGTAGCTGTGCCAGAAAGGGATTGATTTTTTTAAAATATCTATTAATGTGTATTAATGTAACTGTAATGTAACATTTGCTGTTTAAGCTGTCTGTTGTTGTTTCAGTTTTCTGTAAACCTCTTAGGGATTTTTATATATTAAGTAGTATAGACATTTCTAAATAAATAAAAATAAATGCTATTAATGCATGCCTTTTATACAGTACCTTAAAATGTTCTAAGCACTGAAACAGGATCTATACATGCAGTGGAATCCAATGACAGAATGCTGGAGCAGTAAATGGGAATATATCACTTAAGGCATATACCACTTTTGACTGCTTTACAGCTGACTACCTATGTGAAAATGAATAAATAAATAAATCCCAGAAAATAGAAAACTAGCATATCAGGAAGGAAGACTCTAGCCTAGATGTTTGCCCACTGTGCTGGTTTTCATTTGTAGAAAGTTATGAACGCAAAGAACTTCAAAAATGTGATCACTTACCTGTGACTGCATTTACCATTTTACCATCTCAGCATTCTGCTACTTCATTCTGTTGCACATGTAGACTATAGTTCAGCATTCCTTACAACACCCCTAGATGGTAGGTCAATATTATTAAATTGCTGATGGCAAGGAAAAATGGTTGAAGCTGAGGGATAACAGTTTGCCTTAAAGCCACCTACTGTTGTCATGATGGAGGCAATGACAGGGAATTTTGTAGTTTGTTGGACGGGGTCCTTGAGGGAATTGAGGACACAGGCTTGCAGCAAAAAGGTAGGTCTTTATTGGATAACAAACGTAATCTTGGTCAGTCCCCTCTGATTGAGTGGAGAAATACCCCTTGGCGCTGGTTGCCTGGGTTTTTTATGCATTTCAGGACAAAGACTTTAGCATCTACCAATCAGGAGGTTACACATCAGTATGACATAAGCATTACAGTATTACATACTCATTGCATAGTCATTGCATAGGAATTGCATTAGAACTGCATAAATATTGCATAGGCATTGCACTGTTCTAGTTACGTTCCAGTCAGTTCAGTACTTCACATCCCTGTACATTTTGCTATGAGCTGAGTACTAAAGCTAATGAGCTAAGCGTTTTAGCTACTAAAATTCTCCTACGTCTTGGATACAATGTTCTATGTTATCTTAATTGTTTAGAGTTCAAGCTGTTCCAAACAAACCAGCACTGTCAAGGAAGACAGCTCCAAGAAGAAGAAGAACACTTCTGGCTGGCTACTAAACTTATTAAAATATTATAAATGTTTATAGCTTTACAAAAGAATGTATTTTGCTTATTGTTTGAAAATAAAATTCCCCATCAGCTCCCCACTTGAAACTAGCTATAACACTAGCCTCACACAGTCTATTTTATTATTTCATTATTATTATTTTATTATTTATTTATTTTATTTTATTTGCCCATTCAGTCTGTAATGTATTTACTTTAGCAGCTTCCTCTGTTAAACAAACAAACTTGGGTGTGAGGTGATCCATGTTGTGTGTATGTATCTTGCTGACACTCAGGCTACTTTATTTTCTAATGTTCTCTTTAAACAATGGCATCATTCTGCTGACCTTGAGGGAAGCCTGTCAAGGAAGAAGATAACATTTATTTCCATTTCTCTTAGTTATTTTAGTTGCCCATGGAATGGCCTTGCTTCTGTCCTCCTTCACAGTACTGCAGGAATGCATAACGAGGCAGAAACATGGGGTGTGGGGTGAAAAATGTGGTCCAGAGTGCTTCATGGCGTTGCCACCCCTTCGACTCCAATGAACCAAAGTGGGGGTTAGCCAAACTCTCATAACAACTCCCTTCATTGAAAAACACCTGAATACTGCAGTCCCATCCCCCCCGGACACCTTATGCATCTCTGTTCTGCCTTGGACTCTCATGCTTTCTTCCTCCTCATATAACTGCCATTTGGGATAGGATCCATCTTACCAGGGCTATTAAGATGATGACCAGAATCACTAAAATCACCACAATGGGGTGTATTAAAAGGGATGAATGTCCTTTTGCTCCTTCACTCCAGCCCAGCAGTCCGTCCCACCACCTGTGTGTACCTATCTGTTTAATATGGGCTGTGTGATGGCCTGGCGTTTCATGCATTATTTGGAGTGTAGCTTGCTTTCCTAATTGTTTTACTACTTCTAACCTTTTTATGTAACCTAGGGTGAGAAGTAACTGTTGTAGATCAGCGAGCTCATAGCCTAATGGAATGGGTTCAAGATTTTACAGAAGGTTAATATCACATCTTAAAACAAATAGCTGAGACATATCAAAACCCTCAGCTAGGACAAGTGTTCATGCTATTCACTCCCATTGACACGCACATGTTGACACACACATTGACAAGCTTATAATGACAACTGGTTGTCATATACAAACAATCTTTGCCTAACCATTCTTTAAGACTTTGTTAAGAAAATCAAAGAATATCACCTTCTTGGGATTTGAAAAGCAAATCCATCCTATAACACTGAATGAAAAATAGCAATGGTTAAATAATCAAATCCTTAAAGTACAAGGCATGAGTATTCAGTTACATTCAATATTATAATGAATATCCACAATCTGTAGAATAAAACAATTTTTGTTATCTTGAAACAAACTGTAGAGTGGCTGGTTAAGAGTTCATGCTCAGGAGACTCCAAGGGACTGGATGGTTATGTTCAGTGGAAGTTGAACTGAACTGTCTATGGTAAGTTGATGCTAACTTGAATAATGAAAAGAACAATCAACCCCCTCCCCCCAAGTGACTGTGGTAAAAAGTTGCAAGCTTACACCATATGGGACATCTTTGCCAGAAGAAATACTGGTGTGCACTGCAACTCTTCTGTAGTTGGGAGAGAATGAAGCAGGCCTCTTCACAGCAAGAGGATGAAGCCATAGAAAATTGTTGACAAGTGGCATGGGAGTATGTGACACGTGCTGCCTCCTGGTGGATACCTGACGCATGCCAGTGTATTCAGGATTGTTCAGCTACTTTTGCTCATGTGGCCCATTCCATTGGGTCACTTGAGCAAGATGAAAGGATGGTGGGCAGCTCTGTTTGCTCGCTGATTGCCTAGAGAAATAGAATCTGTTCGGTTAGAATGTGCCTCACAATGAAATGAGAGACTGTGTTTTAACTAGGACACCTTGCTCCAATAGGGGAAGCAATTACAATGGCGATGCCCTCCTCAGCCTCTCAGGCCAAGGGGCACTGGGGTACCTTTTGGGAAGGGCCTGTTGCATTTATAGTGCATACACACTGGCTCTGCTGTTAGTAGTTTTCTCACTTCATTGTCATAGGAAGCCCCAGAGCTTGGAAGTAACTAGTTGCAAGTAACGAATTCCTTGTAATTAATTATTTTTTTGAGTAACGAGTTGGTAATTCCTCTACATTTTGATTGTAATAGAACTAGGAGTACTTTTACTACTTTTGTGGAGTAGTTGTAACGTTTCCAGAATTACTTTTGGGCATTACTTGGGGGGGAGCAGGGGGAAGTCTTCTGCTCCTCTGATTTGTGGATGAAAATCATGTGCCTCAAACTGGGCTTCTGTGCAGTGTTGCTCTTTCCTCATGCTCTGTGGATGGGTAGGAGGTGACAACGAAGGAGGCGGAGAGTGAGACGGGGTGGAGTGGAGAAAACAATTATTTGAAAAAACAGATTGTGGTAGTGAAGAATGGAGTGGAGGGAAAAAGGAGCAGGAGGTCAAGAACATGGATAAAGGAGAAGGAGGCAACAGCAGAATGGAGATAAAGAACTGTGAAAGTGAACTCTCTCTCTCTCTGAACTCTCTCTCTTTCTCTGAACTCTCTCTCTCTCTCTGAACTCTCTCTCTCTGGGTACTGTGCTGCATTTGCAGTATTTTAACTGTTTTGCATCTCAGGGGAACATGTTTGCTTGAGTGAGTGTCCCTTAGTTGGTGGCGGGGCAGGGTCTGGGAGGTGGTTAAGTGAGATAGATTATGCTGGCTGGCTGAGTGGAGGGTGGGGTTGCATTTGATTTGACATCCAAAGATCTGAGTAGTGGCCTCTGCCTCCCTCCCCACCACCCTTACCAGTGGAGAGACCACCATCGTTATCTTATGAATAAAAATAATTATTCTACTACCTCTTTATTATTGTTTGTTTTTAATGTTGTTTTAGGCTACTTAGATGTGCAGCAGCCAAGGCCAGCACCTTGTAGGCATGTTTCTTTTTAGGTAACTGAAATGTAATTGTAGTGATTACTTTGGAGGAAAAGCAAAGTAATCAGTTACTTTCAGAGCCATTGTAATTGTAATGGTAATTACTACTTTTTTGGGCCATGTAACTGTAACTAATTTATTACTTTTTAAAAGTAATCTTCCAAGCTCTGGGAAGCCCACAATGACTCAAGAATGTCTGAGGGCTCGGAGTGGGAGGGTGCCTCCTCTGCTTTCTCAGCTTCCTAGTCTGTTGCTAATGAGCAAATTTGGGGCCACTTCTTCAGGAATTTTCACATATACTCCATCAGGGGTACAGAAAATGATGGCATTCAATTTGCATAACAGGCCTTACCCATCAAGTTTACAGGTTTTACAGGGGTTGAGGGAAAACAAAAGAAAAGCATATTCACATGAAATGGAACCCAAAGTGAGCCGTCCAGGGCGACTGATGGGATGTGGAGTAGCCTATCCTCCCACTCTCACATCTTGGAGTATTTCCTGAGAAGGACTGAGTGTGGAAGCCTTTGTTTGATGGCATAAAAAGAAACACCAGTGTCCGCTAGAAAGGCGCAGACCTTGCCATTAATATTCATAACAACAGTTGGTTCAGGAATGACAGAAGGAGAAATATTCAAGAGATGAACCAGGAATTTTGCAGTTCATAGTCTTAGCCAAAACATTCTGCTGTGCTGTGCTCCATTTCAGTGATTTTTTAAAAAAGTTTACAGATATTGATATTCTAATACACACAGGGGGGCTCCAGTGCACATAGACAGCTTCCCCATATGCAGAATCCATGGGTGTACTTCTTTACTTGTATTGGTTGGCTGTCTCCATTGAAATGAAATGGGAACCCATACACCTAAGAGCACTTTATGCACAATGGGCTACATGAAATATTGCAGAATAGAATAGAATACAATGCATCATGAGACTTTCATGTGTCCATGGAGTTTTACATACCAGGGGGAAGCTTCCCATCATCCAGAATTCCATGTGTGCATCAGAACCCGTGCAGATATCCAGTGTTATTGAGGACAGATACCTTGAACAGATGAAATTCAGCTCAGATAAAAATGTAGAAAAAAATCAAGTATTCATATTATTACTAAGCTGTGGAGTGCCATAATTTTTATTTTCCAATTATCTTGCTAAGGCTTTGCTTTATAGTCTTCTTGAAGGGGTGGCATTATTATTAGCTAACAATAGATTTGAAGTACTGTAATTACTGGGACAATTTTGTTTTTCATGGAAGTTTTTTCCCCCTTTGTCAGCAGCAGCAGCAGCAGCTAATATCTGCATGGTATTTTATCCAGTTAACAGAATAATATTGTCAGAGCCAGGGGTTAATTTAGCTATCCCATTGTTATGCATCAAAAGGATGTCAAAGAAATGCAGTTTCATTCCAAGGCATTATTTCTAGAATTGCTCTGAAAAAGCACATATTGCATGATATATATGTTTTTTAATCCCTGTTTGCCATGCTCACATTTTATATTTGAAATGTGTTAAGAGGCCCAAAGGGCATATGGGGGTCTACTTGAAGCTTTATCCAAAAAGCAATCTATGTAATAGTTAGCAGGTAACTGGTTGGTAAATGGATGTTTTTCCCCGCAACACAAATGAAGTAATGTACAAATACAGTGCCATTGGTATCTGGAAGAAAAGCAAACTACATTTTTTTCAGCCGGACTAGGTAAAGAAGACACAAGTATGTGGGATTGAACTAGGGCCACATTTTATGTAATAAAGATCTCAGAAGAGGGCAAATGCTATGCAGGAGAAACAATAACTCAACTCAAGTTGGGTGGGCCACTCTGCTCAGGGCAAGGGCACAAGTTGAACATAATCTGTTACCTGAGAGCCCCATTCTCAAGGTGAATAGGGAAACTTCTCAATCTAGCCCCAGCCCAGAACCACACAAGTCGTGGAGGGTGAGACTAGGCAGCCCCAAAGGCATTCTGTATCCATCCGCAGATGCTGGCCTCTGAATTTGGCTGTCACCTCCTAAAGTGCCTAAGGGTGCTCATGTGGTAACCCTTCCATCTCCTGCACCTACTTGCCAAAAGGTAACCAAACAAACCTATTTAGCCACACCTAGAATTTTTACCCTTACTCCCCCACGCAGTATCCAGTGCAGAGTAGGCAAAGTTGCAGAATTTTCTGCAGAACAAACGGAAAATTCCTACTCAGCCCTGGCGTGAGTAGCACCAAGACCTGCATTACAACCGAGGGAGAGCTGGGTGGGTGCAGAACACAAAAGAAGAAGGGCAGGAGGCAGGCATGGGTTTAGATAGCCTGCCAAGCCACACTCCCATGCTGACAGTAGCATGCAGTTTCATGCCACATCGTGCACCCTGCCTTTTCTCCACCCGGCTGCAAAGCTCACTCCCAGCTGGCAGCTACACCAGGGACACATTCTGTGCTTTAGATTGTGCACTGTGGAAACTGTTTGAGGGCCAGCTTTGCTATCAGCAGGCTGAAACAGCCTGTTTCAGGTGGCACCACAAAGGCAGAGAGGTGACACTGGTGAATGGAATTAGTGTCTGAATAGTGCAGTGAGCCTATTAAAAGCAGGGATGTGTAAGTGTGTCATTGGACTCCATTTCTCAAAAGGTTTTGGGGTGGTCTTGAGGACAGTAGTTGTTTGGACATACCCTAAAAGACATAAATCTCAGGGAAGGATTAGGCAGTAGGTTTGCTAAACTGCATCCCAGGCAGGGATTAAAAGTCATGTCTTATTCTGCACCGGAGTTAGTGTTAGTCTCAGTTGCCCAGCAGAGGGAGCAACGTGGTACACTTTAAACACCTTTTCCCCTTGCCTCTTTGTTACCTGAGGTCCACTGAACAAAAAGGTGTATTTGCATCTGCTAAATGAACCATGGCTCCTGAAGCAAGCTGGCTGGTCAGGGCCATAAACAGGGGGCTCTTTCCCCACTGTTACTAGTGTGCTTGTGTGTAGAGAGAATTCCCCCTACCCATGGAAAGTTCAATAGATGTCAAACCATTGACATATGAATGGCTGGGAAGGTCTGGTTCTCCCTTTTTAGCTCTAGGCTGGAACCACTGCACCTCAGCTCCAGCCTGAGGAAGTGGGAAAACCCAGTGCTTCCCCTTTTTAACCAGGGTCTCCCCAGGAATCCAGTTCCCCTTATAAAAGATAGAACTATAACCCAAAGACATAATGAAAATCAAGGCTCATGCATACCATGCCACATTCTGGCCTGTGCATAAACCCTCAATGGATTCTTTATTAATCACCCTGCGCTGTGCTTTTAGGGAATGGGAAGGAATGCTGAACAAACACATAACAAAACACAGAACACACATACATGGAAATCAATGCCCTCAGTGCTCAGTGTCTACTCCAGAAGAACACAAAAGACATAGAAAACACACACACACATAAAATTATTGCAGCCAAAACCAGTGCCACCCTATAGTGCTTTGGAAAAGTGCACCGAACATTTCCATATTAAAACATTAAGGCTGCTTTCACGCTGCACTTTATTCCGTTATTCTGATGATTTCTTACCTGGTAATTTGTGCATTATATTTGATCTTTCACACAATGTACAAGCTAGTTCCAGAAATCTTGTGGAATATAGTGCAAGTTTAGTGCTAATTTTCATAGAATCATAGAATCACAGAGTTGGAAGGGGCCTTGTAGGCCATCGAGTCCAACCCCCTGCTCACAGCAGGAAATCCACAGCTAGAGCATCTCCCGCAGATAGCTGTCCAGCCTCTGCTTGAAGACATCCAGCGAAGGGGATCCCACCACCTCCCTAGGCAGTCGGTTCCATTGCCGAACCGCCCTTACTGTCAAGAAGTTCCTTCTAATGTCCAATCTGAATCTACGCTCCTGCAACTTAAAACCATTAGACCTAGTCCTACCCTCTGGGGCAGCAGAGAACAAATCTGTACCCTCCTCTATGTGACAGCCCTTCAGGTACTTAAAGAGTGCAATCATGTCACCCCTCAGCCTTCTCTTCACCAGACTGAACATGCCAAGTTCCTTCAACCTTTCCTCATAAGACTTGTTCTCCATACCAGCTATCATCCTCGTCGCCCTCTTCTGAACCCGCTCTAACTTGTCTATATCTTTCTTAAAATGAGGCGCCCAGAACTGAACGCAGTATTCCAGATGAGGCCTGACTAATGCAGAATATAGTGGGACTATTACTTCCCTCGACCTAGAAACTATAGCTCTGTTTATGCAACCCAAAACCGCGTTTGCCTTTTTTGCCGCAGCATCACACTGCTGGGTCATGTTCAACTTGCGATCCACTACAATTCCAAGGTCCTTCTCACACGCACTACTGCTAAGCTGGGTATTTCCCATCCTGTACCCGTGCATTTTGTTTTTGTGGCCTAAATGCAGAATCCTGCATTTGTCTTTATTGAATGTCATTTTATTAATTTCAGCCCAATTTTCTAGTCTATGCAGGTCCCTTTGGAGTTTATTCCTGTCTTCCATTGTGTTAGCTATCCCTCCCAGTTTCGTATCATCCGCAAACTTCATAAGGCTTCCCTCCACCCCGTCATCTAAGTCATTGATAAAAATGTTGAAGAGTATCGGCCCCAGGACAGAGCCCTGTGGCACTCCACTCGAAACCTCCTTCCAGTCCGAAGTATGTTATGTTATGTTACGCTTTATTTCTAGGCTGCCTTTCGGCCAAATAGGCCCCCAAGGCGGCTTACACACAAATAAAAATACAAATACAAAATGCAAATTAAAACAATACAATTTACAAAAGAAAAAAATCAAACTAACAAAGTCCTAACATCTCTAAAAAAACAGGAGCAGCAAACCAAAAGCATTAATCTTCCTGGTAAAGGGCAGTCCCCAGAAAAATGTCACTAAGAGCAGGGGTGGGGGGCAAAGCAGGTGGAAATGCTTGCCCCTTGATGGTCCCAGCACAGTCTCATCCCTGCAGCAGCACATCTCAGTCTGCAGCTCTTCCTGATAAGGCCCACGCAGAGGGGTGGGGCAAGGCAGATGGAAATGCTTGCCCCTTGATGGTCCCAGCAGTCTCACCCCAGCAGCAGTACCTCTCAGTCTACAGCTCCTCCTGATATGGCCCAGGCAGAGGGGTGGGGCAAGGCAGGTGGAAATGCTTGCCCCTTGATAGTCCCAGCACAGTCTCATCCCTGCAGCAGCCTGTCTCAGCCTGCAGCTCCTCCTGATAAGGCCCAGGCGGAGGGGTGGGGCAAGGCAGGTGGAAATGCTTGCTCCTTGATGGTCCCAGCACAGTCTCATCCCTGTAGAGCCACCGACGACCACTCTTTGAGTACGGTTTTCCAACCAGTTGTGAATCCACCTGACAGTATTTCCATGTAGTCCGCATTTGACTAGTTTGCTAATCAAAAGGTCGTGGGGGACTTTGTCAAACGCTTTGCTGAAATCTAGATAGATGACATCTACAGCATTTCCACCATCTACTAGGCTAGTGACCCGATCAAAAAAAGAGATGAGATTAGTTTGACAGGATTTTTTCTTTACAAACCCATGCTGGCTCCTACTAATCACAGCATTGTCATCTAGATAGTTGCCAATGGACTCTTTTATTATCCGTTCTAATATCTTTCCCAGTATTGAAGTCAGACTGACTGGTCTGTAATTCCCCGGATCTTCTTTTTTACCCTTTTTAAAGAGCGGGACGACATTTGCCCGTCTCCAATCCTCCGGCACCTCTCCCGTTCTCCAGGATTTCTCAAAGATGATGGCAAGAGGTTCCGAGAGTACATCCACAAGTTCCTTCAATATTCTGGGATGCAGTTCATCAGGCCCTGGAGATTTGAACTCATTTAGGTTAACAAGGTATTTCCTGACTATCTCCTTATCAATCTCGAACTGCAATCCCGACCCCTTACTGAGATTGTTACCGATGCAAGGTTGCACACTGTTCCCTTTTTGGGAGAAAACGGAGGCAAAATAGGCATTGAGCAGTTCTGCTTTTTCCTCATTATCTGTCAACATTTTGCCATCCTCATTGAGCAGCAGTCCCACCATTTCCTTGGTTTTTCTCTTGCTTCGAACATATCTGAAAAAACCCTTTTTGTTGTTCCTCGCTTCCCTCGCCAGCCTCAGCTCGTTCTGGGTTTAAGCTTTCCTTACGCTATTCCTGCAAGCCCGAGCCGCTCGTCGGTACTCTTCCTTCCTTCATGATAAATAATGCCAGAAATAATCCATTTGCAAGCTTGGGAACCCGGAAAATTGTGGGAGTTTTTCACTAGCTGCAGCCACTTATATGACAGGCATCTAAGCATACAGTGCACTGTCACCTCCTAGAGATGTGGGGGGGGTGTTGCTTGATGAAAATTGTACCAGTATTCGGGCTTAGGCATGGGTAGGAGCAGCTTTTCCTACACACACCCCTGGGTCTATACAACAACAAAAAAGTCAGATGCTAAAGGGAGAATGAGATCTTAGACCTCCTACACAGTGAGGAACTACAGTACACATGTGTACAACAGGTGAGGGATCAAAACAAGACATTGTTCATTACAACTCATTGCAGTTATAGTTCATTGCAACTCCAGTGAAAGACAGTTGCACCAAATACTGGTATATTGGCTGAAAATGTTACTGTTCCTTAATGCAACAGGTACTGCAGTGTGAAAGAACTTTTAGAAATTGGGACAGAAGCACTACCATTTTAGTCCGTTAAACTAACACAATACTCTCTGTCTGAAAGCAGCCTAAGTAAACAGCACTAAGGAAGCAGTACGTGAAAAACGTACAAATGGAGACTGCAAAATAAACATTAACATGCTGTGAAAATTGCATAATGATTAAATGTAAGTTACTGTTTTGTCTACAAAATCTCCAGTGTTGCCAAAAGCAGTGCATGAGCAAAATATGTTATTCCAGTCCTTGGGAAAGTCTGATCATGAGAAGAAAGAAAATTCTGGACATGCATCTGGATCTAACAAAATTCTGCTCTCTAATCCTGGGAAAGGATTTTGTACTTTTAAAAGCCTGGTTCTTTGGTAGCTGTAGATGCATACACTGAACTGCCCGCCTCCTCTCCATCCCTGTACCATTAAGTGGTTTTTGTGACGGCTCTTCCTAGACCTAGGCCTACTGTTGTTGTTTTAAAAAGCATGGATTTTATTGAATTCCTTTATTTATTCAACAGGATTTATACCTTTCTTTCTTCAGCACATCATATGAATGATTTGATCCGCAAACTAAAATGGCAACTTTATTACACGATTGTAAGCAGAGATACATTTGACTCAGAAAATCCTATTTCAGAATTTGGAGCTTAGTCAACCCTAACTCTAATTTGAAATGCGGCAAATAATAAGAAACACATATATGGTGTGTGTTATTTTGTGTGTTACTTTGTAATAAATACTGTTAGAGGATGTAAACATTTTTCGAAATGCTTATCAAGACTTCCCTGTTAGAAACTTTCAATTATTATAAAAAAAATGTTAGGAAAAAAATAAGTTTATGGTGTACTTTTAGAACAGAGTGAAAGGCTTATTATAATCTTACAGATGAAAAACAGCTGAGAAAAATGAAAACACTAATCATTACCTTGTCAAACGTATCCAAAAATATTTTAAAGCCTCTCCCATCCCCCCCAAAATCCCAAGAATATTAGCTAAATAAAATTTATCATTATAAGTATATCAAAGGAGATAGTCCTTTACTTGTTATATGACTTTACTTGTTTAAGAAGTGTTAAGCAACATAAATATATTCCATAGCTAAATTTTAAATAGGGATAAGGCAAAACTAGTTTTTTTGTATGAAGATTTGTAACAGTATTGATAAATATCTCTCATTTTGGCCAGTTGTTCTGCACCTCTTTCAAAAACCTGCAGCTCATACCAAGGCCAGCTTCAACATTGCCCCATATATAAAATTTCATAAGTTAAAGGAAATGAAATATTGGGTGAAAACAGTATTTCTTGAGAGGGTGCTTTCATCTTAGTGATTTTGTGTTTTATCATTGGAGTTTCTGTAGACTTTTTCTTTAAAACTGTTTTATTGAGTTTGTGTACATATTGCTCCATTCTTAACTTGTAAGCCATTATATGGACCCGTTTGGAGTCAAAAAGGCAAGGTCTATAACTGAAAATAAATTAAACAAAGCATTGCCAAAGGCATATATGTTTTCATAGGGTTTAAAATAAACATATAAATAAAAAAAATACAGTAGGGTTTCAAGGGTTATGCTTTTACGTTTTGAAAAAAGTTCTGATAGGTTGACGTCATTTTCTTGGCCAACTTCTATTAAATAATACCTTCAGTTTCCCCCATTCCCTTTCTTGAAGTGAATGAGGTGTTGTATTGGTTTGTTTTGTGACATTGTTAACGTGAAGCATGGCACAAAGGCTGGTAATATTTTCTTTGTGTCTCTCATTTTTCACAACCACATTTAGTGCTGCTTTCATTTTGTTCGAACCATCTGACTGACAATTGTATGTGTGTATTCAGAATGTACTCTGAACACATATAAGACACCTCTAGTTCTGGAAAGCCAATTATACCCTCAGTCTATCCAGCAGGAGCCTAGTATCTGCATGCTGTGCTTGTTGTGCTCTCAGCATTCTCAGGGCTTAAATAAGCTCAGGCAGTACATACACTTCAGATAGTTTGAAATGCATGCTACTAGGGCCAGCATTTTCAGAAGTATAACACGTTGACTCATTAGGGACTCTGAGATGAGGCTGCCTAGTCAGTTGGGTTTTCTGCTACAATAGTCTGGTTTCACAAGCCCAGGAAGGCATTTTCAGGGGAGGGGGATGCATTTAAAATCATGTTAGGTTTTCATGTCCTGTTGTATAGGATACATCACCTTTGAATCAACTGTATCTAGTTTGACCCTCTGTGCAACACTGTTCATACTAACTAAATGATATTCCTTTAATTCAACTTGTATGTGTGGTGTATGTATATAATTAAGACCACATTCACACTATACATTTGTTTTACTATTATTCCACTTCAAACAGTGATGACTTCCCCAAAAGAATCCTGGGAAATGTAGTTTTTAAGGGTGCTGAGAGTTGTCAGGACAGTCCTATTTCTCTCACAGAGCTACAATTCCTTGAGTTCTCTGGGAAGAGGGACTGACTGTTAAACCACTCCAGGAACTGTAGCTTTGTGAGGGGAATAGGAGTCTTCTCATAACTTTCAGCCCCCTTCACAAACTACACTTCCCAGGATTCTTTGAGGGAAGCCAAGGCTGTTTCATGTGGACTAATAGTGGAATAAATGTATGGTGTGAATGTGAGTTTAGACACACTTAGGCTCCATTTCTGTGCACCATAGATGGGAAACCTTTTTCAGCCTGAGGGCCACCTCCCCTCGTGGACAACCTTCCTAGAGCCACATACCAATGGTGGTGAATACAGCCAGAGCCAAAGCAGGCAGAGCTCCAGAAGGGACACACAAAAGTCCAGTTTCTGCATAGCAGATGCACCAATCTGTCCATCTCCTAACCAGGCAAGCCAGAGACAGCTCAAGCAAAAGTACTCAAAGAGGGTGCAGATGAAGGCCAATGGGGGTCATGTCTTGGGGAGGGAATGTGACCTGAGGAGAGTCCTGAAGGCCACGTTTTGGCTCTGGGCCTGAGGTTCCTCACCCCTGCTATACAGACTTATTTGGGAGTAAGCTGATTGGACTCAGTGTAATTTACATCTAAGCAGAAGTGTGTAGGATTGCTCTGTTGGTTATTGAAATTTGATATAGGAAGTGAGATGGGCGTCACTGAAACATTAGTATTTCATACGTGTGCAGTTTAAAAAAGGTTGCCTATGAGTTAAAACTTACTGCAGAGTATTTTAGTTGACACAGGTCCCCTGTGCATGACAAACAGAAATTCCATAGAGGAAGCTTTTCATTGCATGAAGATAGTGGGATAATGTCATTGGTTGAATTCCTGGCTGACATGCAGCTCTAAAGGAGCTCTGCCCAGCGGTGGCTGGTGCTGTTTGTCTTGGTAGGGCTGCAATTTTTAACCCTGCTCTTTTCTTCATGATGGGACTTGACAGTACTTATTTAGGAAAGTGTGCCATTCCACATATGCAATGTGTCATTGTCTTCTTACTGAAAAACATAAATTATTCTCTGTACATCGATGGACAGGGGAAGATGGCCCAAGTATGATTTTCAGACAAGAATCACTCCATACCTCTTATTTAGAAATTAAGCCGTAAGACATGACATAAGTTCTTGAATTCATGTATTGTTTACACCTACTCATCCTTTGCCAAGAAACTAAACAAACACAAAAAAAACCTTTTAAAATGTGTGTAACACTTGCTTCTAATTGCATGTGGGTTTCTTCCCCCAAAAAATCAATTTAGCTTTTCATTATCCAAAACACTTTTTTAATTGAAAGAACAAAGTATTCCAACAAACAGATGATGAAAACACACACACAATTGTTTCATTTGAGCCAGAGCACATCAGAGCATAACAGAACATATTTTCAATGCATGGCTCAATCCACAAAATGTGAAGTAATCATCTCTGCTAATATGCAGAGTACCTCACACCAGTGAATAACCATAATCAAACTCTTATGTCAGAGATTAAGGAGAATATCTTCCAGGTTTGAGAAAGGATATGGAGTCAGTCAGTATGATACCCAGACTGACTTAGATCTAAAACGTTTCATTTTGGAAAATCACTGACAAATGTACAAAAAAGAGAGAAAGTTACCAAGCCATAATTAGGAACAAAGTGGACTGAATTCTCCCACTCCCATGGAAAGAGAAGTAACCTAGCTTCAAGGATGGTGTATTTACCCCCATTCCAAAGTCTCCTCTGACCTCACCCCACCCCCCAGAATGTCCCTTAATGCCCACTCTACCATTAGAACACTGATAGGGGACAGGCAATAGCTAGCGTCCTTTCTGTGGCACCTGGGAGAGGGTTTCCAAGGACAGGTTATCCTTTCTGACAATGATGCTATAGATCCAGGCACCATAGTATTGTGCCTTAGGTACCATAAACCAATGAGTTTCCCTTTCTCTTTTAATGTCTTCTATTGTTACATCTGTTCCTTCTTTTAAAAATAATATTCCATGTTAAAAAAGAGTACAATTTGAGACTTATTATCAGACAGAATATACGTGTGTTGAATCATTCGTGCACAAGTAGATGGTATAGCTCTTACTTATGTAGATCGATCAATCAATCAATCAATCAATCAATCAATCAGTTATTCGACCACTTGGTCAGCATACTTATGTAGATGTTAAGGTTTTTAGAACCAGTTCTCTCACATACTTGTTTTTCAGATAGCAAATATCAGAGCTATTGCAGCCACAGTCGGGAAATGCAGAGGCGAGACAAGGTGAAGTGTGGGTAAATCAAGGGCCACATTTATTTAGATAAAGCCAATTGAGTGACTGATTATATAAAATGATCTGCAGAGATAAAGTGTGGGACAGAACTCTTAACCAATTGGGCAAGGACACCCTGCCATGAAAAGGGGGTGGTCCAAGCCCAGTCCCCTTCCCTGGGCACCAGCCTCACAGGGTGGTTAGGAGGCCTTCCTGCTCCACCCCCTCCCAGGGGTGGACCTGTAACTCTGAGTGGTGTTATAGGTTAGCCCCAAAGGTGAAAGTTATCCTGCCAACAGGCCTCACCAACCTGGAAGGCAAACCTCAGATAGAACCTTTCACCTTAAAGGGTGCCTAAGGGTGCTCACCAAACCCTACCTTATGAAATTCCCACACATACCCACCACAGAAGAGGACAAGCCTCAGTTTAGTCCCTCTTTCCCCACCTGCGACCAATTTCATGCTGGGCACTCTGCAGATCATTCAGAAACAAATCATTACCTAAGTCAAACATATGAACACCATCTGGCCAGTAAAGTTCAACCCTGCCAAACTTCACCTCTAGATGATGTATTACCTCACCCTGCCTATCAGTAAGGGAGAGCTGGACCTCTCTATTTACTTTCTTTCAAGCCTTGTTCAGGCTCCTGGGTTCAATTCCTGCCCTCCAAACTCTCCTAGGGAGCATGTTGGATCAAACAATCAACGTCCCAGGCCACTATCTATGTATGGCCTCAAAGTCCAGGTAAGCCTGAACAATAAGGGCTTTCCCCTTCAACATTCCCAGGTCGTTGCCTCCCAAATGGATAACCAAAACCTATGGAGGGTGCTGCACCAATGAAATATGGAAAAGTGTTGGTAGAAAGCATTCCCACAGGATGCCATGTCTACCCAGCCACTGAACCGAAGCACAATAACTGAGTCCCAACTGGGTTCCTTGCCTGGTCTGCAACACCCTCCTCTTGGCCCAGAACACCATGCTGTGGCCACATATGAGTACCTTGACTCTCTCTAGCACCCTCCAACCTGTTAAAAAAGGAACAAAACAATTAGCAAGGTGCTCACTAGTGCAACAGTTAATAAGGGCCCTTGATTGGCCTCACATAAACCCAGAAAGCACCTGGGTGCCAGCGCCCTACTGTCTGTATCTCTGTGCTCTCAAAGCCCAAGGTAGCTGCAGTAGAAGCTACACCAATCCTAAAATCGTGCATACCAAACTGCCCAGGATCCAGACCCATCTGGTGATGGTCCAAAACTGAAGCTTAGTTAATGACTGACCATCCTGATGACAAAACAGCAAAAAAAACCCACCTGACTTACCCCTAAGCTGCAAAAATGAACCTAAGGCCAGGACTGGGCACAGCCCATCTACAGGGAAGGCGGCCAAAGTGATGACAGACCCTCGGCTTCTCTGGTAAGTCTTTGACTTACACAGCCGAATCCAAACGCAGCTGTCACTTACCATAACATCATCTACTTCCAAAGCCCAACCAAGCCTGTCATTTCTAGAAAGGGGAAGTAACTCTCCCACATGAAAAACCCCCCAAAATGCTATAACACCATGAAATAAAATTACCTCATAGTTGGAACTACATAAAGACACCCAAAACCCATGAAAGCCCAACAAAATAGAACTGGGGAAATAGAACAACAAGTGATTGGCACAGGATGATGTGCCCAAGTCCACCCCTCAAGCATCTTTCTAATCCTAAAATCACCTGAGGAGTCAGGTACACCCCTAAGTTTGGCCAAAAACCTGATCCCCGCTAACTTACTCTAAAGGTCTTCACAGAAAAGCCCTGTTGGTGAAGAACCACACAAACTTCAATCAGCTGGCCCCCTGGAATAGGCCAAAGGAGAAGATAACCCTTGTTCAGATGAAAAATGCTGAATTCCCTAAAAGGTAAAGGTGTCCCCACACTAGTAGTGCGAGTCGTTTCCGACTCTTAGGGTGACGTCTTGTGACGTTTACTAGGCAGACCATATATATGGGGTGGGATTGCCAGTTCCTTCCCCGGCCTCTCTTTACCCCCAGCATATGCCGGGTACTCATTTTACTGACCATGGATGGATGGAAGACTGAGTGGACCTCGACCCCGTTTACCAGAGATTCGACTTCCTCCTTCCATTGGAATCGAACTCCGGCCGTGAGCAGAGCTTTCAGCTGCGTTACCACCGCTTACCACTCTGCGCCACGGAGGGTCATTGCTGAATTCCCTACCAGATCTTAAATAAGAATATCTTGTGCTGGTGGCAAGGGCTTCTCAGCTTCAAACTGCCAAGTTCCCACAGCGCCACCGGCATCAGCTCCACTTAAAGCCTGGCCCAAGGGGCCAACTCCTGAAAATGTGACATCTGATGGCGGGAAAGGGCATCTACCACACTGTTGTCTAGGCCAGGAACATGGTGAGCAAGAAAAAGAATATTAAATTTAAGGCAGTGGGTTATAAAAGCACATACCAAAGCCATCACTCTAGCATTCCTAGAAGTAAGAGAGTTAATAAAGCGTACTGTGGCCTGGTTATCACACCAAAAATGCACCATGGAGTGTTATGAATGGACCTTGGACTTCCACATGAGCATAGCTCACTAGAAATACAAGTTCCCTGTTGCAAGGGCAGCAGGACCTTTTGCTGGAGTCAACCCACATGTCACCCCTAAAGTGTGTATAAATTTACCCTTAGCCCAATGACACACACAGAGAAAGTAAAATAAAGAGTGGTTTATTAAGAGAAGAAACAAGGAAAAATATTGCACTGTACAATTACAATTAATATTACACAGTTTCTAACTATAACTCATTCATGCATTTTGTAGTGCTAGACAGACTAAAGCAAAGAGACTAAACCCTACACACACACTCATGTCAAGGGGTGCTTTCACACTGCACTTTATTCCGTTATTCTGACAATTTATTTCCTGTTAATTTGCACATAAAATTTGAGCTTTCACACGACATAACAGGTAGCTCCGGAATTCTGGTGGAATGTAGTGGAAGTTTAGCGCTAAATTCCACAATAAATGATACCTGAACAATTCCGATAGCAAGGCCGGGACACGGAAGATTGCAGGAGTTTTGTGCTACTGCCGCTGCTCACGTGACAGGCATCCCAGCATGTAGTGTGTTCCTGCCCTTACCAACTGCCACCGCTGCGCCTCCCAGCCGATCCCAGCTGCTCCTGGAGAGCAGCCTGTGCTGCTGCTGCTTAAGCAGAGCCTCTGCTGCTGTGCTGGCCCGCCTCTCAGCTGATCGCGATTGCGCCTCTCAGCTGATCGCAATTGCGCCTCCTTCAAACCCCCCCACGCACCAAAAGAACAGGCCTTAAACCGGTAGGTGAAGACCTGTGTGAAAGACTGTTTCGCAAAATGCCGGTATAACAGGTACTGCAGTGTGAAATCCGGAATGAAGTGCTACCTTTTTAATCCGTTAAACTAGCTCTATTAGCCCCATGTGTGAAAGCAGCCAAGCTCACCCATACAGACAGAAAAGGAAAGAAAGAGACCCAGATGTTGTGTACACCTTTTCTGGAGAGTTGCTGTGAGTCTAAGGCTGAGGGAGAAAACTTTTGTATCTAGCCCAATGAGCCTTGTGTAACCAGCTCTAGATTTAAAAGATCTCACCCGAATCCTTAGCTCTGAAGCTCTACAATTGTCCCAAAGATGGTGGGGAGTGTTGATAAATAAGGTAGCTGTTGGAACCCTCCAGAAGAGGAGCTGCAGACTCCTTCAAACCCCTCATGTTTTATATTTTTTTCTAACTAAACTGACCCCAGTGTGAACCTGACCAGGAAGATGTGGATGTGACAAATAAAAACAATGAAAGAATTTAGGATTATTGGTCAAGGAATCTGTTTTTTTCCAGAAACGATTCCCCAATAAATTCCCCGATAATAGCTATGATCTCCCTGCTGTAAATTCCTGATGTTTCAGATAATTATTATCCTGTCTCCTCCTAAAGGTTAAGATTATCATAAACCTTATGCAAACTGTTTCTTTGTTTGAAAGGAATGCCTGCTTCTTATTGGGCAACATCCCCCAAATTTCCATGAGAGTCAGGAAGTCTATATCCTCAGGCTTTCAAGATACTTAATCAAGAGGTCACAGAGAGGCTATTTCCCAGGAATCTTTGCTGTTGTAGATTTTTCCAAACTCTGATTCACTGAGGTGAATCAAAGATTAAAAATCCCCAATATTTTATTCCTCATTACAGGAGTTAGCCAAATCATCTGCCCACAGATGAACAGCCACCACTATGGCGAAGAACTCTAAAAAGGTTAAAGTGATGCCAGCCTCAGCCCATGCCACTCAGCATGCCTCTGCACATCAGCTATCCTGAAAAAATAATGCCCAAATCCAAAGCTCCAGAGGCATCAGAGTGAATTCGCAACTCTGCCTCCAACAATAAGTTCTGACACCAAAATGAAACCCCCATTAAATTGATCCAAAAATTGTGACCAAACTAACAAATTGTCCTTCATATTTTGGGTAATCCTAACCCGATGATGAGGTCTACTGAGGCCTTTCATAAAGTCACAAATCCTATGCAGAAATGCACTACCAGGTGCTATAACCCTACACACAACATTTAAATGTCCTACCAACTCCTGAAGCTCCCTAACGGTGACCTTTTTAGCACCCCTCATGCTAGCAACCCTGTGCTTCAACTCCCCCAACTTGGCTGCTGGCAAACAGCAAGCCTGCACCACTGAGTCAAGCTCAATCCCCAAAACAGTGAGCACAGGAGCTGGGTCCTTAATTTTCTCTTTGGCCAAAGGCACGCTTAGCTCAGCAGCTACCTGCCCAAATCCAGACATAAGCAGAAAATACTGCTGTGAGCCAGCAGGTCCAGCAAAGAGAATATCATCAAGGTTATGCACTACTGCTGAAGAGTCAGCCTGCCTCCTGAGACCCCACTCAAGGAATGTACTAAAGAGCTCAAAAGCTGAATACAAAATAGAACATCCCATGGGCTGAGCTTGATCTACATAAAACAAACCATTAAACAAAAACCACAACAGATTAAAGTCCAAAGGGTGGTCTGGCAGAAGGTGGAATGCCGACTTGATGTCACACTTAACCATGAGAGTGTCTGGGCTGAAATGCCGAACCATAATAACTGTGCTGTCAAAGGAAGTGTAATGTACTGAACACAAATGCTTGGGGATAGCATCATTCACTGACTGCCTCCTAGGGTAAAACAGATGATCAACGAGGCGATACTGCCCAGGGTCTTTTTTAGGAATTATAGCCAAGGGAGATACCCTCAAAGTGGCCATAGGAAGGTATTCAAAAGGACCTAGTACCCTATCTTCAGTTACCTCCTTATCTATTTTCCCTCATAGCACTAAATCCATTCCAACCATAGACTTCGAATTTCCAGACATACAGGGCTTGTGCTCCCCAATAACTGGAATCCCAAAGCCATAACAAAAACCTTCCCCCAAATAAACTGCATCAGCACATTGGGGTACTGACTAAGCAAACCCACAAGCCCCTGGACATTAATTGGGGTAGGTTCCCTTATCCACAGGCTGCCTTCCAGGCTTCTTTCCTTTCTGGGACTCCCTAAAGCCCCATGCTCTGGAGCAACTGGTAAAGAAATGCGAACCAGCACAGATGGAACACTCATGTCTGAATTTATATGGGTTCCTGTTGCAAAAGCCCTTGGCACTAAACTTCCAACAGGGCAGATGGGGTTCCACAGGAAGGCACCAATGTGTTAGACTTACCCAGCAAATATAGGGCCTGCTCAGTTGGCTACGGATCCTCTGTCTTCTGTACAGGCTGAGGCAGTTCCATTTGGGGAGACCAGGATACCCCCCCTCTGCCTCACCCACCACCAAAACAGGCTGCCCCATCAAGGCCAACAAGGTCCTCCCTAACCGAGCTGTTCAGTTGTGCAAAGCCAAAAAGAGGCTGAGATAAGGCAAAGCAGGGCTTAAACAGCCACCCTACTCACCCCCTGCGCAACGGGGCATGCATGGCCATACTGCATCCAAGGGTTTGAAGCCATGCCAGAACTTCTGCAGGTATGGCTGCGTTGCAATATTTTTTTGGGGGGGGCGTTACCAATAGAAACTATTCTGTTGGTTCTTATGCCTAGAAGCCCAATCCCAGTACTTTGATTCCAGTAGTGGTGACTATAGGGATTGTAATACCAAGGGTCCCCTTATACTCCTATTACCACCCCTGCATCCACTCCATGCACAAATATCTTCCCTCCTTAAAACTCAGCAAAAGTAGGAATCCGAAGCAAGGCTGATCATTCGAAAGAAGAATTTATTGATAACAGGGTTTCAGAGTAGGTTAATGGCCCCAAGCTGTTCCTGGGTTCCCATTTAAATACTCTCCTCCCCCATTTCCAGTAAACTCCTGTCCGACTAATTAACTATTAATTTCATGCTAATCTTTCTACATTGATTGGGTCTTACTCCCCTTAAAACATACCCTTCTTCTGGGAAGGATCTGCCCATCTACGTAGATTGTTTATCCCAAACTGCACTAACCTTCTCCTTTTTGTGGTGAATCCTGTGGTTTTTACTTTCTCTCATTTCTTCTCTTCAGGGGAGAAGGGGCTTTTTCTGACCATACTGTCAATCATTGCTGTCCCCAAGGTGACTTTCTTTATGGAAGCCTTTACTGATACTATATTTATTCTCTTATTATGATTACCTATAATCTACACCTATATAAACCTTATATCAATTATGCTATCTAAACTATACCTTATATTATCTTTAGTTTGGGCATTTTATAGCCCCTATCATTCATTTCAGCTTGCTAGGGACACCAACAGGACGTTCTTTGCAATGTTCCAATGGTACAGAGACAATATTTCTCTTCTGTTGGTCTTTATTAAATGTTCCATGGACCCCACAATCTCTTTTAATTACCTGAGGTCTCTTCCTTATGCTTTATTAACAAGCACCCGCAATCTCCCCTCTAAATATTTAAACTAAAATCTTATATCACCCAACTCCTTTACCATTTAAACTTAACTATCTAGATCACACGTAAACTTCTAATATAGCTCAAGCTCTTCATCCTTCTGGAAACCCCTCTTGAATGTCCTATAGGAAAACCCAGAAACTTTTATTGTTCAAATTGTACACCATTGACACCAATAGATGGGAGTAAAGCCCACATTCACCTTGATCTTAAGAACCTGTTTACGACCATACTTCAGATAATTAGTTCCCTGTTCTAGTGGTTGTACTGTACTGTGTTAGTTTAATGTTCTTGTGGTAAGCACAGGATGCCATGTGGTTTTGTGAACATTTTCCCCAACCATGGCACTCTCTTACAAATCTTACTAAGGGGGTGAGTTTACTAACTCTCTCATGTCAAACCAGAGTTCCCCAAAGACCCTTGTTATGGACCCCTAAAGTTTCCAGTCTTCTAGACTCCAACAGCTGCAAAGGTCCACCACTGCCAGAGCTCTCCTGGTCTGTCAGCAAGGCGGGAATTCAATTTGTAGTCACATGCCATTTTGCAATGTTACATAGTAGAAATTCTCTGATTAATGCACACATACACACACATATATATAAATGAATGTGAAAATTAATTTACATTTTCCCAATCTGGATATATTTAGTATCACATTTTAAAAGTAACTTATTGCTACATTTTGTATTTTTATCAAAGACTCCAGAAGCCATACAAAATGTACTGTTTGTCATAAAGTGATAGAAATTTCCAGAAACTCAAACTGATTGTCCCTACAAACTGATGGATAGTATTTGTTACACAACTCAATTGCACCATATCAAAGAACATGCATGCATTTTACATATTCATTCAGTATTATTGGTGACCAGTAGCCACTGGTGAACCCTGGATGCAATACTCATGTTCTCTTGTTTACCAATGCTGTCATTGTTGAAGGAGCAACTTTCATACATTCCTTTCATACAAAGTTCAGCAGTTCATATCACAACCCTGCAGTCATGAGGCAAGGCCTGGATAGTAGCTATTCTTAAGTTCAGTTAGATCAGGGCCCCAGATGTTGCTGGACTATAGCAACTTGACCATTGGCCATGTCAGCTGGGGCTGATGGGAGTTGGAGTGCAACAACATTGGGATGACATCACATTACCTTACCAGTCCCAGTGGGCACCAGCTGCTACTAATTAGTGGTTATGTATATTAAAAGTAGTAGTGGACAGTGTGGTGGGGAGGAGGTACCTACCTGACCTCCCAGAAATGGAATCACTGCTGTTTACTGGGAAGGGGAGGGTCAAGGCAGCAGCAAGGTTGGTGCTTGCCAAGACAATCCAGCACTCCTTCCAGTGTGTTTGCACCACACACACCCCACCACCCTGCCTCTCCCCTTTCCCAGTAAGTACCAAAGACTCACCTACTGGGAGGTCAGGCAACACTGTCTGCTATTGGTTAAAAGAGTAATACTGGAATGCTTTGAGGTGGAGTACATAGATGTGTGCAACAAATCACCAAACGTACATTGCTTGCATTTACAGGTATACAATTAAAATTATAATAGTGGATGAGACAACAGATGGAAAGAAAGGAAAAGAAGAAACTAGGAGAGAGAAGAATCATGGAAGGATCTCTACACAGAATTTGTCTAACAACTAAACCGGTTCTTATTTGGTACCAGTCATCTAATCCTCCAGTTCCTTGGTTGCTTAAATAACTCAATAAAGTTTATGAATTCTTAAAAAAAAATCCTGTAATTGCTTCCTCCATTAACTTTCATTCTACCCAAAATCAAATAATTGTAGCATATTGTTTAAACCCACAGTATTATGATTATTACACCTAACTTTGCTCTTTTATACAGGGAATGACTGTCACAAGTCACTCCTATGCCTGTATGCTCTTGCCAACATCTTGTGTGAATCAATAAAATACATGTGAGTGGCTACTTTTGGAACTGCAAATTGAATTTCAAGTGTTGCCATGCACAGGCCTGTCATGGGAGCTAGCTGTGTGCATTCATCACACAAGATATAATTCTGGGTTGCAACAACCCATGGGAATTAGCTTGTGTAAAAAGCAATGCAACAATGGCCTTGTTGAGTGCCATGCAAACACAATTTCCTACCCTTTCCTGTGTCACTCTCACACCAACATTGCTATTCTTTATTTAGGTACTGCAATTTTTGTTTCAGGGGCTGGAATGAGATAGAAGAAATCTTTCACAGAAATACCATTTTTGTGTAAGAATACTTGCAGAAGGCAGAGGAAGGTCCCAGTTCCCAAATTCTGGTTCACTCTATAAATACACTGGTCTCCTTTGTTTCAGTGAATTTTGAGTATCCTATTAGCTAACTTCAGTGATTCTTTAGAAACAGACAACAGTCAAAATATTATGAAAGCTAGGTGTTCCACCACTGCTTTTTTTTTACCTTTAAAGTCTTGTTTTAACTCAAAATGCTCTAGTCTAGTGACATGATAAAGAGAGAGGTATGCTCTGCATGTTCTTAGAGATATTCTGTTCCACAGCCATCCAAGCAGACACTGGGGAAAAGAATTCCCAGCTAACCTATGATGATCCCAGCATCTTTGAAAACAGAAGTGAGCTCTGCTTCTCAGTGATCACTGAATCATTTTTCAGGATTACTTCATAAGTTACTAAAAATCCATTTGCTTTGGAGCCCTGACTCAATTTGGGCCATCCTAAAATCCAGACACTCAACATTCCTCAGAGTTCTGTAGAAAATCTGCATCTTCAGCTTGCCTTATCAAATAGAGAATCTATTATCCTACTAAATGCCCTAACATATTTATTCATTTCAGTTAACCTAGAACCACAGCAGTACATAACCACCCTAAAATGCCCATCATATTATTCAACCAATAAGAAACTCAATGTTAAAACCATATTTCCACATTTTCATGCCCTTGATTAGCCTTCTCCAACCATGTCCCCTTCAGATGTGTTGGACTATTACTCCCAATTCCTGCACAGTGACCATGCTGGCTGGGGCTGATTGGAGTTTGTCATGGCCCCGTCAGAGGACTCATCAGACAAGGATGACTCGGGAGTAACAGCAGCAGACCCAGAAGGAAAAATGGAGGAAACTCCTGAGAACCCAGCTCCTTCTCCCCCTCAGCTGCAGAGCACCCCAGACACAGCTGAAGCCCTTCAGCCAGACACAGCCAGTGAACAGGAGACTCCCCCCTCACCTGCAGAACGCAGACAACAGAAGGTCAAGTAGAAGAGGGGCAGGCCTGTCCACTTAAGGCCAAAATGCTGATGGCTCACACCTGCTGACAAACCTGCTCCTTAAAAGTCGAACCTTGGCTTCAGCTTGTTACTAACTACAATGTCAGGAGTGACCACTGGGTGTCTTCCTATCCCCTGAACCTTGACTTGGACTGATCTCTCGGCAAACTAGACCCGGACCTTCACTGACGTCTCTTCTGGATTTCTGGCTTGGCACGTAAGCTTTGAACGGCCTCTGCCCTTATCTTGCTTCCTCCTTGCTAGCCTGGCAGATTTATAGCCAAGCTGCCGGCTGAGGACTTACGGCCTCGCAATTACCAAGGAATCTCCAGCCCTGCCTGCACCCCCACCGACACTGCTGTCTCAGTGAAAAGCTGACAGAGTTGTAGTTCAAAAACCTCTGAAAAGCTCCAGGATGAAGAAGGCTACACTAGGTAATCCAGGGGGCCCAAACTGCAGCATGACTTGAGGTGAGGAGGAAGTTGCAAGTCTGGAGGGCAACCAGAGTGCTCAGTGTCCACATAGTTTACCAGATAGTGCAGATCCACAAGGTCTTCTTGCAAAGGCCAAGAGTTTCCAGCCATTGTAAAATTAGTCACGGGATGCAAAATCTTATAAAGGATGGAATCTTCTGACTTTGTGAGATTTGACTAATGGGGTTGAGGTGTATTTATTTATTTACTTACCCTACTTTTTGTGATGTGTTTCAAAGGGGCTTACAGAAAAAATAACACTCCTTGGGGTAATGGGTAAAGGGACTTTGGATGAGGCCTGTAGGCAGCCTCATCTCTTGTGGCTTGGCCTCATTTCAGCATGACAGGCAGTACACTCCATCCTCCTACTCCCTTTATTAAGGGTGCTCCAGGTTGAAGCATTGAGTATTAGGAGGGAGGTTTCTCTGTCTACTTAATGTTGTCCTGATTGACCAGGAATGGGCATATTTCTTGCACACCAGAGATATGTGAATAGTTCATGGTTGATCGCAGTAACTGTAATAACTTGAAAGGTAAAATGGTATATGGAGGGAACTAAGGCCTGTAGACGATGATATTAAGCACTTATCCCACTGTGCTTAAACAGAGACAGTGGGTTGCTTGGGCTTGCATGCTCCCACTTCCCTTTCTTGGGCTTGCATGCTCCCACTTCCCTTTCTTGGGCTTGCATGCTCCCACTTCCCTTTCTTGGGCTTGCATGCTCCCACTTCCCTTTCTTGGGCTTGCATGCTCCCACTTCTCTTTCTTGGGCTTGCATGCTCCCACTTCCCTTTCTTGGGCTTGCATGCTCCCACTTCCCTTTCTTGGGCTTGCATGCTCCCACTTCCCTTTCTTGGGCTTGCATGCTCCCACTTCCCTTTCTTGGGCTTGCATGCTCCCACTTCCCTTTCTTGGGCTTGCATGCTCCCACTTCCCTTTCTTGGGCTTGCATGCTCCCACTTCCCTTTCTTGGGCTTGCATGCTCCCACTTCCCTTTCCTTTCTTCAAGTATCTGGGACAGAGACCACCTTCATTTAATTTCTTCCCCTAATCTTTGTAAAGACTCTTACCCAGATCCATCAGCCCAATACCACTGGAAGGAAACATGAGCAGACATGAGGACCCACGCATGAAACAGCTGCCGGGACACCAGTTCCAACTCTGAGAGGCCAGCCTGATCAATTGGTCCAGTGGCACTGGAAGATAACCCAAGCATCATGATGTGGCTGAGCCAGAACCCAGCAGATCAGAGGTGCTGGAGCCCAAGACCCCCTATTTAGGTCCTCCTGTGTCTGTACCCTTTGGCCCTGCATCTCTTGAGAAGCCAAACCCTCTATGTCAGGGGCCACTTCCTGCCTGGAGAGACTTGTTAGAAAGAGGAGTACTAGACCTAAAAACCAGAGGTCTGTCCCTTTAAGGCCTACTGTACCTTCAGGAAGGGAGGAGCCTGGAGTGCCCAGGAAGCTTAAAAACCTTCAGTATTTTATAAGTCTTTGCAGGAGCAAGTTGCTCACTGAAAGCTTATCTAGCTCCACTGTACCCCTGTCATGGGTACATGGGTTCTTTGTCATGGTACGGCCAAAACAATCTTGGCTTGTTGTCACATACAAACCAAATATGGTAGTTTTTTGCTGAACAAGCCAACTTCATAAGATGGGTCATGAAGCTGGCTTGTTCAACTAACCAGAGTTTGTGATAAACCACAATACCTGGTTTGTAAGCAACCATGAGTCAAGATTTAGAGGCATATTGTCAAAGTCTTTGTCCTGGCTACACAGGGCTGAGGCTTTGCTAGGACTTATTCCAGCTCATGCATATAATACTATCCCTAGATTTAGCATTATGTGCAAATCGGGCCTATGTATACTCTTAATTTTATGTCATAGATTTTAAAATCACTACTCTTTCTTTTGTTTTATCTTATCTATCTATCTGTCTGTTGGTCTGTCTTAAACCTCTGATACATTAAGTGATTAAGTGAAGGGGATTTTTTTCCCTTGTGTGCAATTTTAAAACAAATGCTATTATGGAAATACAAGGACATAATGTTTTCTTCCTCCCCTTGAGGAAGCGTTAAAAACATAATAAAAATTACAAGAATATTGAGGGCTTAATTAATTATCTCTAACAGATGATGAGTTTGTAAAGATAACTATCATTACGCTGGAGTAAAGTGCTATTTAGGCAAATCTCTCTGCTGGGATGGTTATGAGCAGTGGAACAGAAGAATATTGAATGAAACTTTCCTACTGGATGACAGTCTAAGAAATGACTATATCAGGTATAGTCATATCAGGTATGAATAACCACCTGAACATATGCCTACCTTCCAACAACATGGTGGCTAGAGCTAAGCTGAAATGTCTCATAAAATAATTTTTTACTTAGAACGTATCTGAGACTTTTCTTAAAGAAAGCCAATGTTCAGAATTTTCTATGAATATTCTTCCCTGTTTTTCTTTGAGGCAATGGGTGATTCCCCCCTACACTCCCCCCCCCGCACAATGCTCTGGAATAACCCTAGATGCGGGGCATTATGGATTGTGTAAAACATAGCGGCCAGGCTGACAACTCAATTGCTGTGGCTGACAATTGCAGGGTGAGCAGAAAAAAGGGACCTTAGGGTGAAAACAGCAAGATGCTGTGGTATCACCGCTGCAGATAGTGAGCCCCACCCTCAGAAACTGTTGGGCCGTTTTGTCTTTCCTAGAGGAATTCAGTGAACTGGTCTGCCCAGTTTCTCTGATCAAAAATAGGGTGGAGAATTTCAGGAGACCCTTTGTGCACACCTCTAACAGTAACATGTGAGTGTTGTAAACTTTTCATAATGTAGGCTCCATCTATGTTTTCCCTCCCAACCTATGGGACACTGGTAGCCACGCTGGGAACTCCCTGGATCTTATTGTTCTGCTGATGAATGCAAGGTCAGTGCCTAATAAAACCACGTTAGTTCACGACATTGTCCTGGATGAGTGCGCTGACCTAGCTTGTATTACCGAAACCTGGCTAAATGACCAGAGCGGAGTGGGACTTTCCCAGCTCTGCCCACCAGATTTTGTGGTATTCCAGCAGCCTAGATCAAGGGGGCTGAGAAGTGGGGTAGCAATTGTCTGCAGGGAATCTATCTCCCCTGTCAGGCACCTTGTCCCTAACACCTATGGTTTTGAGTGTGTGTGCCTGGTGTTGGGTCCGGCAGACAGAGTGGGGACTCTGTTGGTGTACTGTCTAACCCGCTGCCCAACAGCTTCCCTCCCTGACCTGGTGGAGCTGGTCTCGGTGTTGGTCTTGAGATTCCCCAGGCTGATTGTTCTAGGTGATTTCAACATACATGCTGAGGTCAGACTCATAGGTCCAGCTTGGGACTTCATTGCTGCCATGACAACTATGAGGCTGTCTCTAATATCATCTGGACCAACACATGTGGCAGAACCCATGCTTGATCTTGTGTTTTGTTCGGGACAGGAAGATGGTGATCTGAGGGTGGAGGGGTTCTTAGTGACTCCATTGTCATGGACAGATCACCACCTGATCAAGTTTAGACTTTGTGCCCCTGGTATCCTCTGTGAAGGTGAAGGGCCAATTAAGATGGTCTGCCCCCGGAGACTTATGGATCCTGATGGTTTCCTGAATGCTCTGAGGGTTGTTCCCAGCATGGCTGGCGATACTGCCAAAGGCCTGGTCAATCTCTGGAATATGGAGATGTCTCGGGTGGTGGACACTATTGCCCCAAAGTGCCCTCTCTCACCAGGGAAGGCCCATAATTCACCTTGGTTTACTCAAACCTTGGGCCTGATAAAGCGGCAGGCACGATGGCTAGAACACTGATGGGCTCAATCTGCTTTCAACTGAACACAGGCTAGAGCTCATTTTTGAGGCTATCATGTGGCGGTGATGGCAGCAAAGAAAGCTTTCTTCTCTGCCTCCATTGTATCTGCTCAGTGCCATCCGGCGATGCTTTTCCAGGTGGCTCGGGGTCTTTTGGGCTTTGGCCCCATATTAGACTCTGATCCTTCAGTCATTCGTGACATGTTTGTGAGACACTTTGCAGATAAAATTACTCACATTCAGACTGACTTGGACTCCTCATTAATTACAGTTGTGCAGATGTCCCCGAGGCCTCCTCTGGTCAGTTTTCTGTGGATAGTTTCAGCTTGTAAAGTCTGAGGATGTGGACAGGACTCTGAGAAAAATGAGGGTCACTACCTGCTCTCTTGACCCTTGCCCATCCTGGCTAATTAAATCTGCCAGATTGGGACTGGCTGGCTGGTTGACACACTTGATTAACACCTCTTTAAAGAAAGGTTCTATGCCAACATTGTTGACAGAGGCAGTGATAAGACCTTTGTTAAAGAAGCCTTCGTTAGATCCTTCCACCCAGTCTCTAATCTCCCTTTTCTTGGTAAGGTGATTGAGAGGATGGTGGCTGCTCAACTCCAGGTTTTCCTGAATGAATCAGATTATCTAGACCCTTTTCAATTGGGCTTCAGGCCTGGTCATGGCACAGAGACTGCCTTGGTCGCCCTGCTTGATGATCTATGCCGGGCATCAGACAAGGGGATTGTGTCCCTGTTGGTGCTGCTGGACCTCTTGGTGGCTTTCAATACCATCGACCATGGTATCCTTCTGGGTTGTTTAGGTGGGATGGGTTTGGAAGGCATTGTTTGGCAGTGGTTCTGATCTTAATGGATGGACAGGACCTACAAAGTAGTGATGAGAGACTACCGCTCATCCTCCTGGCCTTTGGCCTGTGGGGTCCCGTAAGTTCCATTCTGTCACCCATGCTTTTCAACATCTATATGAAACTGCTGGGAGAGGTTATCTGGAGATTTGGAGTACAATATAAACAATATGCTGATGACACTCAACTCTATCTCTCCTTTCCTTCTGATTGCAGGGAGGGAGTGCTCATCCTAAACCGGTGCCTGGAGGCTGAGTGAACAAACTGAAACTTAATCCAGATAAGGCTGACGTGTTGCTGGCCAAGGGGAAAACTGCACCAGGGATAGGGTTGCAACCTATTCTGGATGGGGTTGCAGTCCCCTTGAAGCAGCAGGTTCACAGTTTGGGAGTTCACTTGGATCCTGCCTTGCTGCTTGAATCTCAGCTGGCTGCGATGGCTACAAGTGCTTTTGGCCATCTCAAAATGGTCTACCAGTTGCCTCCGTTCCTGGAAGCAGTTGACTTGGCTACAGTGACACATGCTTTGGTGACATCAAGGCTTGACTACTGTAACATTGACTACTGTCGACACGATCGCTCCTGCGCGCCCTCTCCTGTGTAGAGCTCATACAGCTCCATGGTACACCCCAGAGCTGAGAGCGATGAAACAAGATAGGAGGCGGCTAGAGCGGAGGTGGAGACGAACTCCCGACGGATGCAATTATGCGCTGGTAAGTGCTTCTACCAAGCTGTACTTAGGAGCGGTGAGGGTGGCGAAGAAACAACATTTTGCTGCCACCATTAAGTCATCTCTCTGCCGTCCAACGGAGCTTTTTAGAGTTGTCTGAGGGTTGCTCCATTCTGGCCCTCAGGACATGGTAGGGTCATCGGTGGCCCGTTGTAATGAGTTTGCTGGACACTTCCAGAATAAGATCTTATGTATCTGCCGGGACCTAGACTCTCAGTTTACAGCAGTTGATCCTAATGAGGTGTCTAGAGCTCAGTATTGTCATGTTTTATTGGATGAGTTTCAGTTGGTTCAGCTCGAGGACGTGGACAAAGTGCTTGGACAGGTGCATGCTACCACTTCGGTACTAGATCCTTGCCCCTCTTGGCTAATAAAAACTAGCAAGGATGGAACAGCTAGCTGGGCCAGGGAAGTGATAAATGCCTCTTTACGAGAGGGCGTGGTTCCTGGCCGCCTGAAAGAGGCGGCAGTGAGACCGCTTCTGAAAAAACCTTCCTTGGACCCAGAAAATTTTAACAGCTATAGACCAGTGGCGAATGTTCCATTCCTGGGCAACATCTTGAAACGAGTGGTTGCTGGCCAGCTCCAGGCGCTATTGGATGAAACTGATTATCTAGATCCATTTCAATCGGGTTTTAGGCCCGGTTTTGGCACCGAGACAGCCTTGGTCGCCCTGTATGATGACCTATGTCGGGAGAGGGACGGAGGGAGTGTAACTCTGTTGATTCTCCTTGATCTCTCAGCGGCTTTTGATACCATCGACCATGGTATCCTTCTGGAGAGGCTCGCGGAGTTGGGAGTTGGAAGTACTGCTTGGCAGTGGTTCCGCTCCTACTTGGCGGGTTGTCCTCAGAAGGTAGTGCTTGGGGAACACTGCTTGACACCGTGGGCTCTCCAATGTGGAGTCCCGCAGGGGTCAGTTCTGTCCCCCATGCTTTTCAACATCTATATGAAGCCGTTGGGTGCTGTCATCAGGAGGTTTGGAGTGCGTTGCCATCAGTACGCTGATGACACGCAGCTCTACTTCTCCTTTTCATCTTCTTCAGGTGAGGCTGTCAATGTGCTGAACCGTTGCCTGGCTGCGATAATGGACTGGATGGGTGCTAACAAACTGAGGCTCAATCCAGACAAGACTGAGATGCTGCTTGTGGGTGGTTTCTCTGACCAGATAGTGGATATACATCCTGTCCTGGATGGGGTTACACTCCCCCTAAAGGAACAGGTTCGTAGTTTGGGAGTTGTTTTAGATCTTTCGTTGTCACTTGAGGCTCAAGTAGCCTCGGTGGCACGGAATGCATTCTACCAACTTCGATTGGTAGCCCAGCTACGTCCCTATCTGAGCAGGGAAGATCTAACATCAGTGGTACATGCTCTGGTAACCTTGCAATTGGATTACTGCAATGCACTCTACGTAGGGCTACCTTTGAAGACAGTTTGGAAGCTGCAGCTCATGCAAAACGCAGCGGCAAGACTGATAACGAAGACCAAGCGGTCTGAACACATAACACCTGTTCTGGCTCGCTTGCATTGGCTGCCAATATGCTTCCGGGCCAGATTCAAAGTGTTGGTTTTGACTTATAAAGCCTTACACGGTGCGGGACCACAATACCTGCTGGAACGCCTCTCCCGATACGAACCCACTCTTACACTACGCTCCACATCGAAGGCCCTCCTCCGAGTTCCGACTCAGAGACAGGCTCGGAGGGTGGTAACAAGAACTAGGGCCTTCTCGGTGGTGGCCCCTGAACTGTGGAATAGTCTCCCCGATGAGGTGCGCTTGGCGCCGACTTTGCTATTTTTTCGGCACCAAGTTAAAACCTTCCTCTTTTCTAAGGCATTTTAATCTAATTTTAATCTTAATTTAGTTTTAAACTTGTTATAACTGATTTTAGATTTTCATTTTTTTCCATATGTGTTCTTGTTTTATTATGATGGGTTTTATTGCATGTATTTGTATTTTTGCTGTACACCGCCCAGAGAGCTATGCTTGTCGGGCGGTATAAAAATCTAACAAATAAATAAATAAAAATAAATAAAATAACATACTCTACGTAGGGCTGCCTTTGAAAATGGTTCAGAAACTGCAGTTGGTTCAAAATGCTGCAGCCAGAATGTTAACTGGAGCATGGCGTGGGGAGCATATTACCCCTGTGCTTTACTGACTCCACTGGCTCCCAGTTTTTTTCCAGGCCCAATTCAAAGTGCTGTTTTTGACCTTTAAAGCCCTAACCTGCTTTGGACCAGTGTAAGGGACTGCTTGCATCCATATGCTCCAGACATAAGATAATCTACCTCTGGTCTCCTCTGCGTGCCTGGAATTAAAGATGTCAGACTGACAGGCACACATGAGAGAGCCTTTTCAGCTGTGGCCCCCAGCTTTGGAATTCACTGCCTCAAGAAGCCCGTTCTGCTTCCTCCCTGATGGTGTTCCGGAAACTTGTAGAAACTATCCTGTTCTGGAGAGCCTTTGAGAGGGTCTGATGGGTGAGTCTGACATTGTTGTATGTTTTTTGTTTTTTATTTTCTCATGTTTATCTTGTGATTTTTACTATGATCTCCCCATATTTGTACTCATATATATACAAGTAGGTTTATATATATATGTAATTGTGATTAACCAAACAGGTTTTTATTGTATTAACAAAAAGTTTCAGCTTCCACCTTCATCAGCTGTATATATATGCTTATTGTATTTATTGTATTTTATGTATTTGAAATGTTTATATTTTATGTATTTTAACTTACTGTTTTGTCTTGTGTTTTATTCTGTATAATTTTATTATGTGTGTGTGCATTGTAAGCCGCCCTGAATGCCCCATTGTGGGGTAGAAGGGTGGGATAGAAGTAGTTTAAATAAATAAATAAATACTGTAAGCTAGAAATGCACATTATGAAGATGTGTCACTCAGCAGCCTATATCTCCTGCTTTTCTCTCCAGTAGTAGTAGTAGTAGTAGTAGTAGTAGTAGTAGTAGTAGTAGTAGTAGTAGTAGTAGTAGTAGTAGTAGTAGTAGTAGTAGTAGTAGTAGTAGTAGTAGTAGTAGTTGTTGTTGTTGTTGTTGTTGTTGTTGTTGTTGTTGTTGTTGTTGTTGTTGTTGTTGTTGTTGTTGTTGTTGTTGTTGTTGTTGTTGTTGTTGTTGTTGTTGTTGTTGTTGTTGTTGTTGTTGTTGTTGTTGTTGTTGTTGTTGTTGTTGTTGTTGTTGTTGTTGTTGTATTTTAGTTTTCTTACCTGTCTTTACTATAATATATTTGAATCTTCTGAATTTCTGTTTTATTCACTTTTATATGCTTTTATGTATTTTCAATTCAGTGAATTTCTGTTTTATTCACTTTTATATGCTTTTATGTATTTTCAATTCAGTTCAATTCAATATATCGCTCATTGACCAATCAGATTATAAGCATACATGCTTAATAAAACAGTAAAACAACAGCAAAATAGGTACATGCAGAATACATTATCATAACACAATCTGATTGTAAAAGTCATTTATTGTTTAGTTGATAATATATATTAACATACATCATTGATATTTTGCAATGGAATATTTTTGTCTTTTTATATTGCTTTAGGTTGTTTATTATTTATTTATTTATTTGATTTCCTATCTGCCCTTCACAGTAAGATCCCAGGACTGATTAGAACTTAAAATTCAATATTAAGAACAGTTTAGAAACAAATTACAGTCACAGGAATGGGGGTGGTGGTTCCTGAACACGTATATCTCAAGTGTCCAAAGCCAGGGTGAAGAGGTGCGTCTTTTTGTTTTTGTTTTTGTTTTATTGTTTTAGTGATTCGAGAGAGAGAGCTTAGGGATTTTTGAAATATTAATCAGTATATCAATGCACTTAAATATATAAATAAATAAAGTTCCAGAGTGGGTTACAACAATTTAAAAATACAATATTAATATTGGTTATAATAACTGGTTGTAAAATGTCTAGTAATATAAAATGTCTAGTAATATAAAACATGTCCTTTTTGAACATAATAAGTATGTGAGCAGACGTGTGTGTGTGTATATGTATATATTGGCAGCCACTTTCAGGGGCAGCGAAACATTGCAGTGGCGATGGAATTTGCTGGCAGAATCACCTCTAGGAAATTTGGCTTCTTGAGGTTTTTTCCATAAGCAGCACTGGAAAATTGCTAGATTCTGTCCTAAATTGCTAATTTCCCACTTTGTACTCTATCTAAGCATCAGGGCTGCTGGGCAGAGTGTGGCTAACATGACCTGTAAAGGGAATTTTCCCCCAGATTAGCAACTGTGGTTGACACTTTGCTGTAGTGCTCATCAAAATGCATGTAGCAAACTCATATAAGGGGAAACACGTTCCCAGCTGTAATAACATTGATGTGATTAAGAGTTTTTAGAATTACGCTACTTGCTGTGGCTTTCATTACCCATTGTGGTCTAATGAACATAAGCTAGTGATTGAAAATAGCTGAATAACATCATTGCAGCATTACCTTATGTTCTGCCTTTATTAACTTATAGTCGCTTTGGATTCCCAGGCCACCTTTTGTCCCTCTAGCATTTTTAACAGGATGGGTTTTTTTACATATTTTTTTAACAAGATATGTGAGGTACATTTAAGAAAAGGCACAAAAGCTTAAATAGAAGAGAGCCACAGAAAAACTGCTGAAGGACGATGGATTTAGAAAACAAATGTTTCCTTTGAATGAATCTGTGAATTATTTGGCACAATATGACACAGCCAAATGCAAATCCACAGCTATTTACTGATCCACTGCTCAGTCTATCTATCATGATACTGAAATGGAAGTAGCATGATAAAATATATGCTGGACTCATGATAAAACAATCAGATGACTGCTTCAGTGGACTTGATACTGCACAGATTCACACAGCTCAGATTCATCAAACACCATTTTGATTCTGTGAACTGACCAACAGTCACTCCAGTACCAGAACTCATTTGAAATGATAATATTTATTATCATGGTTCATTATTAGGAACATGATGGCAAATCTTTGGTTCTAAAGCAGGGATGGGGAATCTTTAACCCTCCAGATGCTATTGGACTCCAAGTAGTATGGCCAATGGTCAGAGATGATGGGAGTTGTAGTCCAACATCTGGATGGTCACAGGTACCCTATCCCTGCCCTGAATTAATCAACCAACATTCTGCACAGCACAGAGAGTAGAGTCCTTATCAAACTTGCTTTGGAAAGTAGCATCTTCCAATTTGACTGCTATGTTGCAAACAAGGTAGAATAGCAATCTGATTTTGAGTTGATTTAATGTTTGTATGGCGCTTTTCTGAAAACAGAGTTGAGCTCTACAGGTCACAACCATAGCAAAGCATTCCAAAATAACATATAACTCACATTTCAGTCAACATAACAATATGATTGTATAAAAAACCACAAGGATGCGGAAGGAAAAAAGGAGGAAAACAGTTCAGTAAATTAATGGCAGTTAATTACAAGCATATAATAATGGAAAATTGTTTATCAGAAATGTCGGCCAAGTCCAACGTCAGTTGACTTAATCCCTTCAGGTTTCCTGACAGGGTACGGAAAAACAAGGCTCTTCTGGACATTGATTTTCCTTTTATTGACACACACACACATGACAGAGTATACTGCCCAAGTGTCACACAAAGCCTACATGGAATATAAATAGTGGAGATAATGACTTGGAAGTGCCTGGGATCCTAGGTCTCTGACGAACATTTAAAAAGTGATGATTTTCAAACCTCATCCCAAGGGTCAAACTGGACATTCGGCAGACTCAAGGGTCTGGAAAACCAACAGCACCTTCTACATCTTCTTTGTGCTTGCTTTTCTGTGTTTTCACCTTCTATAAGTAAGTGCCTATTCTTTGTTGTCAGTCTACCACCTCTCTCACAGTACAGATTTCCAAATGTAGAAAAATATGACTGATAAGCTTATCTGAATTAGTCTGCCCTTAGCACCCTTCATCCAGACTATTGTACCTGCAGCTAGGAAGAAATGGGTGATCATGTGCAAAACCCTAATTTCCATAATGAGCATGAAAGCAGAGTATTAGTCATTGTAGGGGTGCAATGTGGGGTATAGTGTGTAATTGCACATAATTTGTAGCATGTGCAACAAATGCAGGTTTATGGTTGGCAATATTCACACATGCCCCAAACCACAATGGAATGGGGGAGAAAATCAATGGGAAAAAGACTGCGGGACTGAACTTTCCTATATTATTCATCACATGTTACCTTTTCCCACTTGTCTTACACAGCATACATTTTAATCTCACAACAACCCTGTGGAAAACATTACATGAGACATTGTGACTTGCCTGAGCCAAACTGGGATCATCATAGCTTGGGGAGTTAAGTGGGCCTACCCCAGTCCACAACACCCCAGTGGCTGTCTTATTTCTCTTTGGGTAGAAGGAGAAGCAAAACAACCCTAGAATATGCCTTTACCACACTAATTAGTCTCTGACTGCAAGATAAGTGGAGCCAGTGTGATTATAGAATCATAGACTATTAGAGTTGAAAGGGGCTTATAAAGCCATCGAGTCCAACCCCCTCCTGAATGCAGGAATCCAAATGAAAGCATACCTAACCAGGCCCAGTTCTAAAGGGTGGGCAGGTTGGGCCCTGGCCAAGGGCCTAGGAGCCTCACAGGGCCCCTTCACCAGCCTGAGCCCACCCCTGCCACCCCAGCGCTTCTCCTCCTTTTGCTGCCACCACCTCAATATTTCCCCTCAAAGCCTCAATCTTTTCCCTCAGAGCGGACACTTCCCCCTTCTGTGCATGCCTGCTCTCCTCCTCCAAGAGGGAAGGATCACCACAGCAAGCGAGGAGGAGAGGCACACAAATACTTCTGGCTCTCTGTCGTGCTGCCGAGAGAGGAGCAGTTCCAAAAGGCATAAGGAAGCCATTTTGCAGTGCTCCAGTTGCTGGAAAGGAATAGTGGCTGGCAGCAGGAACAAAGTGAAGCACTGCATCCTCTTCCCATGGGCAGATAATGTCTACAAGGGGCCCTCTTGCCTCTGCCTGGCAGAAGCTTCTTCTCATAATAATTAATTACATTTCTCCTGTTGCTGCCGCTGCCACCTCTATCTTTCCCCTCAAAGCCTCAATCTTTCCCTTCAGAGTCGGCTGGGATGCTTCCCCTCCTTTGCATGCCTGATCTCCTCCTCCTCCTCCCTTCTGTCACCGTATCAAGCAAGAAGGAGAGGCATACATACACTTGCGGCTCTCGAGCAAGCCCAAAAGGTGCAAGGAAGCCTTTTTGGGGTGCTCCAGTTGCTGGAATGGAAAGCAATAGCAGCTGCCAGCAAAAGCGGAGCAAGGCAAGGGACCCTCTTGCCTCGCCTGGCAGAAGCTGCTTCTCATAGTAATGATTTGCAAGACAGCAGGGCTGTAGTAGGCAGAGGAGATAGGGTGGGGCAAGCAGAATGCTCATGCCCACACCAAAAGCAAACACTGGGAAGTGAGCAGGAGCGGCAAAAGCAGCTGTTGAAATGCTTAACATGTAGCGCATGTGTGCTCTTCCTCACTGTAAATCTAATCTACTTTAGATTTTGTGGCCACCACTACCAGGCTCACCAGTACACACCAGCTGACCTGGGTTTGGGAGAGATCCTTCCACAGCAGCGGCGGCGGCAGCGGCAGCGGCAGCAGCAGCAGCAGCAACAGCAGAGGAGTAGCTTGCTGTCCTTGCTCCTAGACCGAGGTACATTAATTCTGTGCACTGGGGAGCATTTTTATCTGTCCTTCCACATTATTTCATACACTGCCCAAGGATGCTGCCTTTGCATGTACAAAATACAGTTCCCTGGCTGTGGTATGTTTTACTCAGTATTAACTCTGGTTGAAATAAATTAGGCTCCCTTTGTACTGATGGAAAATGGATGATATTGCAATGCTGTCCACCCCACCCCGTGAAAATAGTTTCTGAGTTACGCTACACAGTCCCCAGAACTCATGAGTCTCCCCTTTTGCTTCTTGGGTGCCAAATCTCTCTTGTTTTCTCATCCTTGATCTTGTGACTTCAATAGAAGTTTTATCAAGTGAAACTGCACAATCCTTGCATGTTTGCATTCTTACTCATGTTTACTCAGAAGTAAATTCCACTGTGTCCAATGCGGCTTACTCCCAGGTAATGTGTATAGGATTGCAGCCTAAGTCTTGTGGGAGGGGAGTCAATTCCTATGTTCCTGCTTGTTGCGTGCCTATATATTGTTATGAGTTTGGGGTTGGAATGGATGATCCCTGTGGGTCCCCTCCTAGCATTTAACTGCTTAGGGCTGCTGCTGATTAAATTTAGCTTCATTCTTGGTTTTCTGTTGCTGCCATTGTTGAGCTATGTAGTCACCAATTCTATATTCATTCTATATTCGTATGAAATGTATATAGCCTTGGGGGTGATGGATGTAAGAAGTAAGGATTAACTACTATGCAGCTTTGATTTTTCAACATAGAGCTCCCCCAAACTGGTCTGTAAAAAGAAGTTGAAGCTGCCAGAGAAAATACTTGGCCCTATATCACAATTTCTTTTAAGCTCATCCTGAGGGCGTCAGACTATATGGCTACGCAGGGCCTGATGAAAGGGCATACTCCAGAGAAAGTTAGGTGCCTCTAAACAATGGCAGACAACTGCAAAAGGATATAATGGGATATTTGTTATTGTATAATACAATTTTGCAAACAATGGGGAAGAGAAGAACAAGAGTTCAGAAACAATGATTCCTACCAAAGTATGGGAGGGGGGAATTGGACCCTCACCAATGGATCAACAGCATCTATTTTAAGGGAATCAAAGGTATTTTTTTTAAAAAAAAAATGAAGGATTAAATCATTTTTTCATGCCAGTTATGGCTCTACTAGATTCTGTGAGGGTATAAGTAGCAGGATGGTGGCATTATAAGGTATTTCTTATTTCCTTCCTTTCTTTTCTAACCAATTTTTTTATTTTCCACTCCAACAAAATTATTATCTTGCAAAGCAAGTATTTTAAGTCATATTTTCTCTCCCCCTTTTTATTAAAAGTTCACCACAAATTCAGTAGCAAAGGATGAGGGATGCAGGAAGAAGGGAGGGGTGGGAGAGGCTTTTTACAATTTATTGAGATGTGAGTACCAGCACTTCATATATACAGGGCCGGTTCTAAAGGGTGGCCAGGTGGGGCACTGGCCCAAGGGCCCCTGGGGCTACAGAGGCCCCTGAGGGGCCCATCTGCTCCCCTTCCGCAATTCACGGCAGGATTGCTGCTGCGGATTGCACAGCAAGAGCTTCGGGGCTCCACCATTCCCTTGCTTAACCTACCTTGTTCTGCGGTTGCTCACGTAGTGGTGCCCTTAACAAAGATGGTGGCTGAGGTTTCCCTAAGGGGCTGAAGCCTCTGCCACCATCTTGGCTGATGGCACGCATGCATTTGTTGGAGAGCCCGCCACCTCCCTAGGTAATTGGTTCCATTGTCATACTGCACTAATAGTTAGGTTTTCCTGATGTTCAGCCAAAATCTGTCTTCCTGAAACTTGAGCCGATTATTCCTTTTCCTGCACTCGGATGATTGAGAAAAGATCCTGGCCCTCCTCTGTGTGACAACCTTTCAAGCACTTCAAGAGTGCTATTATATCTCCCCTCAGTCTTCAATTCTCAAGACTAAACAAGTCCAGTTCTTTCAGTCTCTCCTCACAGGGTTCTGTTTCAGTCCCCTGATCATCCTTGTTGGTCTCCTCTGAATCTGTGCCAGTTTGTCTGCATCCTTCTTGAAGTGTGATGTCCAGAACTGGATGCAGTACTCCAGATGAGGCTTAGCCAGTGCCAATCAGAGGGGAACTAGTCCTTCACATGATTTGGAAACTATCCTGTTAATGCAGCGTAAATCAGCATTTGCCTTTTTTGCAACCATATCACACTGTTGGCTCATATTCAGCTTGTGATCAACAACAATTACAAGGTCCTTCTTGCATGTAGTATTGCTAAGTCAAGTGATGCTGGGGTTAGAGTGGGAAGATCCAGGTTCAAATACACACACAGCCATGAAGCTGACTCGGTGAACTTGGACCAGTCACTGTCTCTCAGCCCTAAGCTACCTCACAGGGTTGCTGTGAAGATAAGATGGGTATGGGTGGAGAAGCTAGTATAACACTTTGATGTACTTGGAGGAAAGGCGGAAGATAAATGCAATCATAAATAAGGGGAAAGGAGGACAACACTAAGTAGGAGATAAAGGGCAGGTAGATCACCAAATCATCTTTGGACCTGATCAAAGGTCAGAGGAAAAACTGATACTTCTCTGATAAATATCCCCTATTACTCTAGTTTTACTCCCCCAGTGTTTGTTAAAAATGTTCAGCTAATTGATAGTGTCAGACATGCCTGGAGCAGAGCTTGGAAGTAACTCGTTATTTTTAACGAGTTACTTGTAATTAGTTACAATTTTAAATAACGAGTGGGTAATTCCATTACATTTGGCAAGTAACGGAACGACTAGTAATTTCCCTACTTTTCAGCTGCAACTTTAACGTTTCCATGTTAGGTTGGACGTTACTTGGGGGCAGGAACAAGGGGAAGTCAGCTCCTGGCTGTGATTGGTTAACACAAGACATGTGCCTCACACTGATTGGACCTCTGTGCAAATACTCTCTTCCCTCGTGATCTGTGTTAGGAGGCACGAGGGAAGAGGTGAATAGGCAGGGCCTGCTAGTGTCTGAGAGGAAAAAATGGACGCCGGAGGAAAAAGCCAGGGCAAGGACAACGGAGGAGAAGGCAGCAGCAGAATGGCGAAGAGCTGCGGAGGTGAGTGACGATGATTTGTGTGTGTGTGTGTGTGTGTGTGTGTGTGCGCCCCCCACGGCCCCTTCCAACCCCCGTGGCATTTTTGCCCCCCCCACCCCCCCGCAGCCCATTCTGCCCCCCCACTGCCTCTCCTTGCCTAGGTATGCATGGGAACAAGGGGGAGAGTTCAAAAAGGGGGGGAAGGAAGAGAAGTAGGCCAGAGCTTGGAAAGTTACTTTTTTGAACTACAACTCCCATCAGCCCTAGGCAACATGGCCACTGGATTAGGCTGATGGGAGCTGTAGTTCAAAAAAGTAACTTTTCCAAGCTCTGGCCTACTTTTCTTCCTTCCCCCCCTTTTTGAACTCGACCCCTTGTTCCCATGCATACCTGTGTGCTGTATTTATCCAGACAGAGCACTCCTGCCTTTTAAAATGCCGGCTAGCTTTTTATTGTATATTTATTTGAACTCCATCTTTCTTTTTATTTGTATTTTTGTCCTGTTTAATCACAAGACTGAATTGTATGTGGGACAAAAACTGTCTAAGTAATAATAATAATAATAATAATAATAATAATAATAATAATAATAATAATAATAATAATATCATTAGGCGTATAATAAATGGCTTAAGGCTGATTTTTTTGTTCTTGGCAGAGATGAGGTGAGAAGTAGGGTCCTTGCAGCTCCTCCTCTCAGTCCCCCAGCTCTCAAACTCATGTTCTGTGAGAAAGAGAGAGATTCCCAGTCCCAGAGAGAGATAGACTGTTGACAATCTCTGCTAATATCTATACAAATTTACATAACATGCATCACCTGAACTCACATGATCTAGAGTTACCTTAGATCTTGCAAGATTTGCAAATGAGAAGCAATAGGGTTTTATATTAGTTCTGATTGTCTATTGGGCTATCATAGGTTATATGTTTTTTCATTTTCTATGGCAAAAACTCCAATTTCAGTGGAATTTATGTGATGTGTTCTAATCATTTGATTTTGGCAAATGAATGCTTTATTCTTTCATCAGAACTTTAGCAGTAGTACTAAAATATTAATAAAAAAGAAAAGGGAAAGAAAAAATACTTTACATACATCATTCAGCTGTATTGCTAATTATAGATGTAGATATAAAAGATAAACGCCATTTTGTCAAAAGTATTTTTGTCTACATTTTATACCTCATCCTTGGTTTTCCAAGCTTGGCATGGAATGCTTCTCATACAGAATTAATTTGAAATGCTGCATATTTATTATCATAATCATCATATTCAAAATAAAAAAATATATGTACCGCCTTCAAGTTGATTCCAACTTCTGGTGACCCTATGAATAGGGTTTTCATGAGGCTGAGAGGCAGTGACTGGCCCAAGGTCACCCAGTGAGCTTCATGGCTATGTGGGGATTTGAACCCTAGTCTCATTTTGTTCTCAACAACCCTGTGAGATAGTAGGTTAGACTGGCCCAGGCAGGGTTATTCAGTGAGCAAAAATGATGCAAATAGGATCTCTTTTAATTGTGCTATTGACCTGCTTACTTCCACTCTGACTGGGGCATCCTGCAGCATGGGGAAGAGATGGGGGCACATCACAGCTGAAGTTCACCCATATAGGAGCATTATCTCTTGTTTATTACAGAGATGCCTGTTGCAGGTTTTGCTGCTGAGAGCAGCAGTCAGTTAGTGCGGCCACTTGAGTCACAGCTTGTTGATCCTGAGGAGGCAAAACTAGAAAGTGAGGTTCAGAAAGTGAGGTTCAGAAAGGAGGCCCTGTGCATGAGGAGGAGGAGGGCATGAATCAGTGCCAGTTGCCCACAGCCACATCTGCAGAACAGCAAGTACCATGGTTTGGCTTTGAGAAAGCTTGTACATTTGTGAGCCAGAGTGGGAAAAATGTTGTTGTACGATGCAATTACTGCCTTGCAAGGATCAAAAATCTGAGATCAGCTGTTTCCTCCTCATTCAATGTGAAGAAACATTTTGAGGTAAGCCTTTGTCATGCTGGTCCTCAAAGAGTGTCCATTGTCTATTTATGTTTAAATTGTGAAGTTCCTCTTCCATTTTTTCTTGGATTCATGCTTTGTTCTTCTTCCTCAGAGGGCACACCCTGAGAAGCTGAGAGCAATTGAAGAAGCAATAAAGGCAAGGAGACGTGGCCTTCCTGAACCAATGCATGACACCCCTCCTCCCAAAATGCTGAAGCAGCAGCAGACAACCCTTGAGAGGTGGGGATCTGGCAGGGAGCCTGTCACCCAGAGCAATCTCGACAGGAGAATCATTGATTTCATTGTAGAGGAGACATTACCACTTCAGACTGTGGACAAACCATCATTCATTAATCTGGTTCGCATTGGACTCCCCAAAGATCTCACCATCATATGTGCCAAGACTCTGAGAGACAGAATTGAGAAGAGAGCATGCTACATGAGAGAAACTCTTGCAAACCGAATGGATGCTGTGGCATATATAGCAACCACTGCAGACCAATGGCAAAAAGAGTTACTTTGGGGTAACAGCCCACTGGATCAACCCAACTACCCTGAAACGTGAGGTCGGGGCCTTGGCTTGTAAGCGTCTGAAGGGGCGCCATACATACGATGTCCTTTCAAAAGCACTGCATGATGTACATGTGCAGTACAGGATCCACAACAAAGTTATGTGCACTACTACAGACAATGGCTCCAACTTTGTGAAAGCGTTCAGAGTTTTCATGGCCAAAGAACCAGTGGAAGCTGCAGGCACCAGTGACGATGATGGTGATAACCAGGAGGAGGAGGAGGCTGAGGTGGAGTTTGTGCCTATCTGTGAGATCCTGGACACAGGACCTGAGGCAGAGGAAGAAGCTGCAGACTCAGGAGAGGATTTTGTTTTACCACCACACCAGAGATGTGCTAGCCACACCCTCAACCTTGTGGCAACACAAGACATAGAGGCCATGCTTTCTGACTCCTCCAAAAGTAGTCTTCTTGGTCCTTTCAAGAAACAGTTTCATTCCTTGATGGGAAAGTGCAGCAAGTTGTGGTCCAAGCAGAACCAGTCAGCCCAGATTGCTGAGTATATCCGTGCGCAATGTGGTGTGTATCTGAAGGTACCGAATAAGACAAGGTGGAATTCCACCTTTGATGCGTTGAAGCAACTACATGAGCTCCTGTCAACTGTGCCACTAAAAATGCATGCCATAATGGACCGCTGCTCCTTGTCCAGGATCACAGCTGCTGAGATTGAAGTGGTACAGGAATACACAGAGATTATGGAGCCACTAGCCCAGTCCCTAGATATCCTGCAACGGGAGAACGGCATGTTCATGGGGTATTTGCTACCAACGCTCTGCAATCTGGACCGCAAGTTAGAAGGACTGGAAAACAAACCTGAGAGGTACACATACTGTTTTCAGCTGATGAGAGGTGTGTGCGAAGCCCTAAGAAAGCGGTTTGCAGCTATCTGGGAGGACAAGAGGCTTCTTCTGGCAGCCTGCCTACACCCTCGCTTCAAACTAGATTGGCTGGAATCGTGTCAGGCCACCACCCATACCAACAAGTAAGAACATTAGGGAAGCCCTTTGGGTGGATTACTCCAAGGGAAATGTTGTCTCAAGGGAGGCATCAGAGGCCTTAAGATGGTAGGCAGGGGCTGGTCCTTTTCTTCCTGGGGCTCCTCATCACAACCTTGGGTTGCTGCAGGTAATCCTTAAGGGTCTGCTGTGCTGCCCCATGAGTGTGGTGACTTGGTCACCTTCCTACCTTCCATGTCATCATCCACAGGCTCAGGCTGGACCCTGAACCAGGGGACATGACAAGCATCAGGAAATGAAGAGCAGATGATGGTTTCCTAACATATATGTGTTAACATATCCTCTCTCTTTCTTAGATACACAATGGAAACCTTGTTGAAAGCTGAAATAAAGATGGCTGTACTTAATGAGGACAGTGATCAGTCTTCAGATAAAGACCAGGAAGGAGATGACTCAGAAGATGACTTCTTTAACTTTCTGCCCCAGGGCAAGAAGTCAGCAGTGGACACTGCTGAGGAGGAACTTATGAGGTACCTGAGGTCTCCCAGCAGGGAAGTGTCATCACTCCATGGCTTTCCACGTGTGCTGTGGTGTTTTTTGCAGCACAACACAGGCATGCCTTCAAGCGCCGCAGTAGAACGCCTGTTCAGTACTGGTGGCAACGTAATGACTGTACAAAGACATTCCTTGTCTGACATGCTCTTTGAGCATCTTGTTCTTTTGAGACATAACAGAAACATATTATAAAAGCATTTCAAGTGTAAAATTTGATTTCAAGAGTTGGGGTATCTTCATTGCTTGGGGGGATGTGAGATTCTGTTATGCCATTATGTTAATCTTATGGATAATTTTTTTTATTCTACTACCCCCTGTGTGTGTGTGTTTATTTTTAATATTGTTTTAGGCTTCTTAGATGTGCAGCAGCCAAGGCCAGCACCTTGTAGGAGTTTTTTTTTAAAAAGTAACTGAAATGTAATTGTAGTGATTACTTTTGAGAAAAAGTAAAGTAATCAGTTACTTTCAGAACAATTATAATTGTAATGGTAATTACTACTTTTTTGGGCCAAGTAATTGTAACTGTAATTTATTACTTTTTAAAAGTAATCTTCCAAGCTCTGGCCTGGAGCATATAACAGTGGCATGCTGAACATTATTTTCCTTGTCTGTTAATTACAGTGTAGAAAACACTCTGTTACTTACATTTATAAGAAAAGCAAATCTTAACTCCTGGATATTAACAACTGGCCATTGTTAGTTTCCCCCCCCAAAATAAATACCTATCATTTGGTTATGAAAATAGCAAGAACCTACTAGAACATTAAATGGAACTAGGCTTTTACCAGTGTAGAATCATTTTTATTCTTTTTAGAAGAAATGCATTTTTAGAATGAATTACAAATAACATATTATTTTGGCTGCATTCACAACATGAGGTTTAATGCATTACTTTTACTGATTATAATAGCAGCACTTCTATCTGATTTCTAACATTCCTTCCATATTGCAGTACCTGTTGCATCTGGAACTGTGGCTTTTTGGCCGATATACCACCATGTTATACTAAATTTCATTACCAGTGGCCATGGTATGACACAACATTGAATGTCATTAGACATTGCACCAATCCCCCACCCTTTCTGCGCATTTCCCCATGAAAATGGCAGGAAGAAACTGTATGCCAGTATACCACCCCAAATTTTGTCCTTTTACTGCTGTGATTTTCTGGCTTAATGGGGTTGCAAATGGACTTTTTTCTGGAAGCAATTAACATGGAAATGAGCACTAAGCTTCCACTATATTCTGCTGGATTTCCAGAAGTGGCTTTTACGTCATGTAAAAGATCAAATAAGATTCTGAAATTATCAGGTAAGGAA